>NW_022109768.1:2101801-2151373 GCF_000313985.2 Echinops telfairi
GTATTTTTCACAGCAATGCATTCCCTCCAAAACACTAGAGGGTGTCCGTCTGTGCGTCAGCATTGACTTGATGGCAGTGAGTTTTGAGTTTGTTTGTTTATTTTTCTGAGTATTCACTATGTACCAGTTTCTTCATAAAAACCCATGTGGTAGGTTATTGCTATCCTCATCCTAGAAATGAGGAAAGTGAGGCAAAATGAAATAATACAAATTAACCGAAAGCACTGAGCTGGGAAATAATATGACCAGGATTATGAACCAGGGGATTTGGCTTTAGGGACTGCTGTCGTGACCACCTCAGATTGAAGAAAGTAACTTGTTAAAGACAAAGTTTTGGAGGGTTTTCAGTCAGATAGCTAAACCATCGTTTCTACATAAAGAGAAATATCACTCTCTACTTCACACCACGCTACAGCTAGCCTGCCTCAGCCAACGTCCATATTCCTTAGAGTACTGAAGTGTGTATATGTCTCCTTGTGTTTTCTTTTGCATTTTTTAAAGCACCCTGTTACTGGAATATGGGATCATCGCCTCATGGCTGGCCGGACAATCAAATGTTACCTTTGCAACAGCTTATCGGAAGTGAACAAACAGGGGGCTGGGGTAGGGGGTTGGAGGAATTGAGCAAGAATTTCTAGGACACCAACCTCAGAGAATGGTCAAGAGATAGAGTGTATTGATCCTCTAAACAGGACAAAGTTGATGATTAACAACCCCCCCTGTAGATTTAAATGGGTTGAGGACCAGGATTAAAAGCAAACCTTTCTTCAGCCGGAGCCAATCCCACCTTCAGCAAGATGGCTTCGCTGAGGGTCTTCTGCTTGTTTCTGAGTGTGGTGGGCACAGGATGGGTATGATCCTTTTTTATTCTCTCTCCTTTTTCTCAGTGGTGTTCACGGCACACCTTCTGTGGATCTAAGTCAGCGTTATCTTGACATTCTCAACCTTACAATCTCTAGCAAACTAGGCAAGGTCAGAGGTGGGCTTGACTGCTCAGGAGGACAGAGTAATATAACCCAAGAGGTATAAATTCACCAGGAAAGTTTTAACACGCATAACTCAGTCTTATAGCACTGGTTTGTTCTTCTTTCTTTTTTTGAAAAGCAAGATACCTTTCAGTACTTTCAACAAGTTCTTCCTGGTTCTGTCATGACTGCTGAATAGATACCAAAATAGATACAAACATTTAAATCTGGGTGTCTGAACAGAATAAACGATAGTTTGATGGCCTGCTAGAAACTCAGTCTCCCTCTGAGAAAACAAGAGCGGTATGTACAGCAGACTCGCACAGTCAGAAACTGCAACGGCTGACGCAAAGACGGTGGTCAGCAGTACTGGCATTAATCCAATCTCATGAACTGGGCTCCTGGGAGTTCTCTCGTATCTTTTCTAGTCTTTTACTCCAGTGCTTTGCCCAGTTACGTTCCCCACTCCAGGTGTCATTTCAGGACTCCCATGTTTTAAAAATTCAAGTGTGTTCCTATTTCACTGCATTTGGCCTTGACTGAATGAGTTCTAACTGGCTGAAATGCTCTGGGGCTTTGTAATTGTGGCATTGCATGCCATTATAATGACAGAAGAAAATAATCTTATATTAGGAATTTTTTCTTTAATTCATAATTTTTTTGCTATTTGCCCATAATAAACAGAACCGTTAGCTTTAATATAATTTTTGAGGGGTGGGTTTTATATTTCTTTCAAGAAAAAAAAAAAGAATTATCCTCAAAAACCTATTACGTAGTCAAGTGAGAAGAGATAAATGTGGTTATTTTGAAAGCAGTTATATTCTTTTAAGAAACTCCAGAGACCTATGTAAAAAGAAGGGAAGCTTGCATTCATAAGGTTTCTAAACTATGACAAATATTTTCAAGAGGCTCAGTTACCTTCTGGCTATTCATCTACAATGTTAATCCTAGTGTATTTCTTGCCCTTCACTGCTTATAAACCCTAATAACAGAAACTGAAAAAAACTAAGGATTTTCTAACTTAATTTTCTCTTTCACAGTAAAATAACAAATAACTGAAAATAACTAAAGAAGGTTGTCTGATCATTTCCTCCTTATACTAAAATAATAAATAAAAACTTTTGGTAAATAAGAGAAATCATTTACTAAACTAATATTGCAGGTTCTGCATAGTTTTTAATCATTTCACCTTTCTCCTGTAGAAGCTTTAGAAATTGGACTTTTCTCTATTATTATTATTATACCATTTATTTTGAAATATAAAGTTCTTAATTTATTTGTTCAATAAAATGATTATACTATTCCTTCAAATAAATTATTCTTGATTGATTGAATTATTACTTGAATTTTATTAAAACAGAGAAGACTGCAAATGTTGATTAATTACAAAATTAAACTATTTGGGGTTGAAATGGTAATGATACTTTTTTTAAATGTTAGTGTTATAGAACAAAAATAGCTGATATGTTAAATCCACATTCTTTCATTAGAATATAAAGTCTTGTTGGGTTGACTATTCTAAACCTTATTTCACTTTATGGATCACAATAGAAAAAAATTTACTCTGTATTCCTAATTCTAAGGGACTTAGAAAGTGGTCATTCATGAACTGTTACTTTATTTCTAGTCTACATTCTACATTACAATAAAGATCATTGCATGAGAGAGTAACCTAGAAAACATATCTGAGCCTAAATTGGCCAAATTTGTGTGCCTAGCATATGTTTGCCCAAATGATTGACCCATTGCTAAAGGTTATGGTTTGAAGGTGATTAAATTAGGCAGTGTGGAGTTTTTCCTACTGAATCTTGGATTAGAGGTGAAAGAGCTCTTTAAATGTTTTAATTATTTTTTCCATCAGCAGAGATTAATGAAAATGAAAAGGTCAAACTTGACCTTGTTTTGTTGATTAAGATAATTTTACATTGATAATGAATCCTTTAAAATAGTTATCATTTGTTCCATGCTTATCTGGTGTTAAGAAATTTGTGCACTAAATTTCTCTGATTTTTTAAATTGGCATTAAGAGTGATGAAAGATGAGGGAAACTGAGGTTTATGGTGGGTGGTGGGTGCTTTCACCTCTCGGAGTCCTCACCCTTTCTTGGGACTTACAGGTGGGCTAGTGTTGTCTCCTAAGGTAACCCTTCTCTCCCTCTCCCTCTCCCTCTCTTTCTCTGGTGTGTGTGTTCTTCACTTTAAAGAGTGCAGATACAGATGGAGGTGACTTTTTAGCTGAAGGAGGATCTGTGCGTGGCCCGAGAATTGTGGAAAGACAGCAATCAACCTGCAAAGAGACTGACTGGCCTTTTTGCTCAGATGATGACTGGGTGAGCAGCGGGGACAGGGACTGGGCATGGCTTCCCTGAGATGCTAGCAGAGCTCAGAAAGCAATTGGTCACAGTAACTTTTCCCAACTTATCTGATAGCTCTTTGTATTTCAACTGAAAGATGACAAATGCAAAGAAACCCATCAGAGCACTGTTTTAATTCTCAAAATAACATAAAATCGCTCAACTAAACTCTGGATTCTTCGTGGGATTTGTAGATTGTATTTAAGTTGCATGTTTAGGCAAGTACTAGGAACCTGTTGTAGCTTCTGGATTTCAAAGGCCCTAAGAACCCCTTCTGGTGACATGGTGAAAGTGCTCGGCAGGTATTTAAAAGATCAGTTATTTGAATCCACCAGTTATTCTGCCACAGAATGATGTGTCAGTGGCTTTGTAAAGATTACAGCTTTGGAAACTGTAGAGGGGGGGGGCGCATTCCCCTAGGTCCTATAAGATCTCCATGAATCAGAAGTGACGCTTTAGCAATGGATTAACATCTGTTGAGTGGATTGTCATTGAGGAGTTTTGTCTATGTCCTCTAACTATCCTCCTACCCACTCTTAAACCAACAGATGATCTGAAGAGATAGGGGTTGGACGGAATGGGGTGTGCACGAAAACCTGAAAACATGTGCTGGATCCAATATAATTTCCCCCTTCACTTTCAGAACCAAAAATGTCCTTCTGGCTGTAGAATGAAAGGGTTGATTGATGAAGCCAATCGGGATTTTACAAACAGAATCAATAAGCTCAAAAATTCACTCGACGATTATCAGAAGAACAATAAGGATTCTAGTTCTGTGACCAGGAATATAATGGAACTTTTGAGAGGGGACTTTTCCCAAGCCGGTAGTAAGTGTTACATGTGTGCAACTTTGAATTTATGGCAAAAAAACAACAAAATTCCTAAATAAATATGTCTCCTTAAAGCTACAGAGATTGCATTTCAAAACACTTAGTATAGGAGCATCTCTGTTACATCTCAGAATTGTAAGAAAGATCGTGTTTCTGTTATTTTGATATTTGATATAACAAAAGATAGCTTTTTAAAAAATTGTTTATGGTCACAAAGTAAGTCAGAAATTGGGTTGAAAACTAGAGCATATCTGTGTGTGTGTGTGTGTGTGGTTTTTTTTTAAGAGAATGTCCTGAAAATGAAAAATGGCATGGACCTTTGAAGAGAGATTTTTGTTCCTATATTACTCAGGAGTAAATTGAGAGGCGAAAGTTTTTTCTAAAAGGCACAAAGCTGTCACTGGATGAAACTGTGATTTAAAATGACAGACACCCCTAAACTGACTATGTAGATATTATTGCATTTAAAATATAAAATGATGCTCTATCTTTCTCATGAAGCATCCATTTGGAGAAATGTGTGGATTTATTTCCCATAAAGAAGCACGTTAAGGATAAGAAGCATTAGCTTTGTCTGGGCATGGGCCGTAAGTTTACTGGGACCCTGTCTTTGCTGTGACTCTGTATAGAGAAAATGAAATTCTCTCCTGGGGTAAAAGGAAAAGCTAAAAGGTGGCCTGAAACAATTCTTCAAACAAAATAAAATTTCATAATTAAAACAAACAAACATGGAAACTGTTTTTTTCAAAGATACTTGAGTGCTTTCAAGTCGGTGGTGCATCATTAGCTACCAAGAGAGTGATCCTTTTGCCGCTAAAAAAATTTAGAAAGCATTTCACATCTGGAGCTGGGTGGGAGCAAAAAGAAAATTCAAGAACATGCTCTTGTTCCTTGATTAAGGACATAATAAAACAATTGGAATTTCTTTGGAATTTTAAAGGTATAACTTGGGGGAAAACCTGACAGTTTCATCACATTCCAATTGTTTTATAACAGAACTTTTCATTTTATCCCCTAAGTACACCTTTTCAATTCCAAAGAAGTTTTTCTTGGTTATTTATTTGGATTGGTCCCTGCTTAGAGGGATTTTCCGTGGCATGCATGAATGATGGCAAGGCATAACCCCGTACAAAAGGGAAATGTCTAATAGATGTGGGTTTCACAAATTCAGTGACAATAGAGTCAAAAGGCTATAATAAAAACAAAATAGAAAATATTTATTAGTACATTTTTCCTGCCTGTGTGTGTGTGTGGGGGTGGTGGCTTGGCTATGACAGACACACAAGCCATTCAGCAGCTACTTCATGACACATGTTTCCTATTTCAGACCATGATAATATCTATAATCAAGCATCAGATGATCTCAGAAGCAAAATTGAGGTCCTGAAGCGCAAAGTCACAGAACAAGTACAGCGTATCCAGCTTCTGCAGAGCAATGTCAAGTTTCAGCTGATAGAAATGAAACGATTGGAGGTAAGACTGTAGCTCCGGGGCTATCTTTTGGAATAGCAAGAAAAAGGAAGGCAACCATCCTTTATTGACTCTCTACTATATGCAGAGGGTCAGATTCATTGGGAAGCCCTGGTGGTGTAGTGATTACAGGTTGGTCTGTGATCTGCAAGGTCAACAGTTGAAACCCTCAGCCCTTCCAAGGAAGAAAGGATGAGGCTTTTCGACTCCTGTCAACAGTACGTCTCAGAAACCCACGGGGGCAGCTCTAACCTGTCCTATAGAGTTGTCATGAATCAACATCAACTCAATTCAGTGAGTTAACTTAATTGCTGTTGTTTTTAGTTGCCAGCCAGTGGATTGAAACTCATGGCAACTTCACATATGTAGAGTAGAACTGTACATAGGGTTTCTAAGGCGGCGGCCTTTCAAAACATTACCAGGTCTCACTTTTGAGGTGCTTCTGGATGGGTTGAACCACCAACCTTTGGATTAGTAGTCCAGCACCACTCAGAGACTCCTTTATCTAACTACCAAGTATTATTTTCTCTACTATGCAGATGAAGAAACAAGTTCTGAAATATTACATAGAAATTTCAAGGACACATGCATACACATTTCCAATATAATGTTGCCCTCGTTTGTCTGACTGCAAAGTCCTTGCTGTATGCAAGTTACCTCCAGACTCGTCTGAGTTTCCAGTCTCAGTCTCCTTGAGGATCCTTTAATTAGAAAATCTGTACAAAGAGATTGACACTTTACTCTTGATCCATTCTAATGTTTAGATGAGTCTAAGTAGTTCCTTGCTGCTTATTATAACTAGCCTTACAGAGTAAGAACGCCAATACTCAGCATCTCTTCTACTGAGACTGCTACATAAATGGGAAATAACTATATAGTATAGGTTTCCAAATCAAAGAAATGAAGCTAGTTTACCAAAAAAATAAATTTAACTCCTTGGAGCTCAATAAAACACTCACACAGTACCACAGAGTCAATGCTGACTCATAGAAACCCCTTGTGAATTTCCGAGATTGTAAGTGTTTAAGGAAGCAGAAAATCTTACCATAGTGAATGATGGGGGGAGTGCGGAGTGGAGATCCAAAGCCCATTAGTAGGCCACTGGAGATCCCCTTGCAGAGGGGTCTCGGGGAGGAGATGAGCCAGTCAGGGTGCGATGTAACAACGATGAGAAATACAACTTTCCTCTAGTTCCTAAATGTTTCCTCCCTGCTCCCACTACCATGACTCGAATTAGACCTTGCAAGGCTGGCTAGACCAGAGGATGTACACTGGTACAGATAGGAACTGAAAATACAGGGAATCCAGGGTGGCTGAGCCCTACAGGACCAGTGGTGTGAGTGGCAAAACAGGGAGGGTAAAGGGAGAATGGGTAGGAAAGAGGGAACCGATTACAAGGAACTGTGTGTGACCTCCTCCCTGGGGGACAGACAACCAAAAAGTGGGTGAAGGGAGACATCGGGCAGGGCAAGATATGACAAAATACCCATTTATAAACTATCAAGGGCTCATGAGGGAGGGGGGAACGGGGAGGGAGGGGAAAAATGAGGACCTAATGCCGGGGGTTTAAGTGGAGAGAAAATGTTTTGAGAAACGATGTACAAATGCGCTTTACACAATTGACGTGTGTATGGATTGCGATAACAGTTGTATGAGCCCCTAATAAAATGTTAAAATAAATAAATAAATAAATAAAATTTAAAAAATTTTAAAAAAAGGAAGCAGAAAACCCAATCGTTCTCCCATGGAGTTACTAGTGGTTTTGAACTGCCAACCAAGCGGATTACAGCTCAATGCATAATCACTACACCACCAGGGCTCTCTGATCCTTAATAGACATAATTTATTTATATCCACCTTTTCTTTGTATCTTTCTCCCCTTCTCTCTAGGTGGACATTGATATTAAGATCCGATCTTGTAAAGGGTCATGCAGTAGATCTTTAGCTCGTGAATTAGATTTAAAGGACTATGAAGATCAGCAGAAGCAACTGGAACAGGTCATGGCCAAAGACTTGCTTCTCTCTAGAGAGAAGGACTACTTACCACGGATAAAAATGAGTCCTGTTACAGACTTGGTTCCTGGAGATTATAAGAGCCAGCTTCAAAAGGCCCCTCCAGAGTGGAAGGCCCTAGTGGAAACAAAGCAGATGAAAATGGAGTTAGAGAGACCTGGAAGAGTTAGGGTTGACTCAGGATCTGATCCATCTCATGGGTCCAGAGTAGAACATGAGAGCTCCAGGGCTCCTGATCAAGGTGGTACTAGGCCTAGGAATCCCACAAACTCCGGACCTGGCAACACTGGCACTCGGACTCCTGGAAGCTCTGGACCTGGAGGTTCCAGCACTTGGAACCATGGAAGCTCTGGACCTGGAGGTTCCAGCACTTGGAACCATGGGAGCTCTGCATCTGGAGGTTCCAGCACTTGGAACCATGGGAGCTCTGCATCTGGAGGTTCCAGCACTTGGAACCATGGGAGCTCTGCATCTGGAGGTTCAAGCACTTGGAACCATGGGAGCTCTGGATCTGGAAGTTTTAGGCCGGATAGTTCAGGGTTTGGGAACACCAGGCCTACCAACCCAGACTGGGGTGAATTTGAAGAGGAGTCGGGAATTGTAAATCCTGGGACAGCAAAAGAGTTCCACACAGGCAAGCTGGTCATTTCTAAAGGAGAAAAGGAGCTTCTGATTGGTGACGAAAAGGGTGCCTCTGGTGGCACAACCACCACTCATCGTTCATGCTCTAAGACCATCACTAAAACTGTTACAGGCCCTGATGGTCGGAAAGAAGTGACCAAAGAAGTCGTGAACTCAGACGATGGCTCAGACTGTGGCACTGGAACAGACTTTGACATGTTCCACACTTTGACTGGCAGAGGGAGTCTGGATGAGTTTCGACTGCGGCACCCGGGAGAAGCAGAGTTCTTTGACACTGGCTCAACAGGAAAATCGTTCTCAGAATTACTGTCATCATTCAAAGAGCCTGGAAGTAAGACCCATTCAAGGGCTTCGGAGTCTGAGATCTTCACAGAATTTGGGGTACCTGAGTTCTCTACCAGTAGCAAAACTACAAGTCACAGCAAACAATTTGTAACCAGAGGAGACTCCAGGATTGAAAGCAAGAGTTTTAAAATGATGGATGATGGTGAAAGTGGAAGCCATTCTAAAACTCGTCGAGCCAGAGGTATCCACACTTCTCCCTTGGGGAAGCCTTCCTTGAGCCCCTAGACTAGGTTATGCCTTCAGTGTGCTCCAGAGCACCCGGCATTTCCCCATTATTTCCTATGGCACTCTACTGAAACTACACCTTTATTTCTCTGGTTTTGTTAGACTGTAAGTTCCATGAGGGCAGGGACTGTCTATCATGCTCATCTCTGTATTTCCAAATGCCTAACCATGCAGAGAGCAAGACTCAATAAATGCTTCTTAAATGAATGAATGCTTCCTTCTGAAACTAGATTTTGAGTTCATTTAACCAAACCCTTTCACCACTGAAAATGTGAGTTGTTAACACTTGTCATCCATTTTATTAATCAGCTTTTCAGTGTGCGTCTCAGTTGGCATTTAGGTCAAGTTAAAAATAAGTTACATTCCATATTAATTGATGCCTCTGTATCTTTATTGTTTGTTTGTTTTTGTTTTTATGTGCAAGTGAAAGTCTAGTTAAATTGCAAGGAGAAAAATCCCTTCATTTGCATTGGGATCAGATCTATCCCAATGTAAGTAAGTCACTTCCCCAAGAAAGGCAGGAAAAGGAAGCCACTATCTACCATCATTTAATCTAGGCCATACCTGTTTTTGTAAAATTCAATGAAGGTAACTTCTTCCAACCAGCTCAATTTTTTTTTTAGACTGTGATGATGTCCTCCACATACATCCTTCAGGTGCCCTCAGTGGCCTTTTCCATATCAAGCTACCAGGATCCAGTAAGCTTTTTTCTGTTTATTGTGATCAAGAGACCAGTTTGGGAGGATGGCTTTTGATCCAGCAAAGAATGGATGGATCACTGAATTTTAACCGGACCTGGCAAGACTACAAGAAAGGTTTCGGCAGCCTGAATGACAAGGGAGAAGGAGAGTACTGGCTAGGGAATGAATACCTCCACACACTAACCCTGAGGGGTTCTGTCCTTAGGGTTGAATTAGAGGACTGGGCAGGGAATAAAGCTTATGCCCAATATCATGTCCGGGTAGGTCCAGAAGATGAAGCCTATGCCCTCCAGGTCTCCTCCTATGAGGGCACGGCAGGAGATGCTCTGGTAGAGGGTTCTGTGGAGGACGGGCTGGAGTACACCTCTCATGCAGGCATGCAATTCAGCACCTTTGACAGAGACGGAGACCAGTGGGAAGAGAACTGTGCAGAAGTCTATGGAGGAGGTTGGTGGTACAACAGCTGCCAAGCGGCCAATCTCAATGGCATCTACTACCCTGGGGGCTCCTATGACCCCAGGAACAACAGCCCTTATGAGATTGAAAATGGAGTGGTCTGGATCCCTTTCAGAGGAGCAGATTACTTCCTCAAGGTGGTACGCATGAAAATCAGGCCACTGGCCGCCCAATAGACTGAGAAAGTGGACGGTTGGGTGGGAGATCATGCCCAGTGTGTTTGCTTAGAGAAGCGAGAAGGGGAAAGAAAGAAAGATTAAGCAGTCCTTACAATCCCCTAAAAATCCCCAGGTGCTATTCCATTGTTCTTTGTACTGTACCTAAATGTAACTGAGACATATTAAAATAAAGTTATGAGTTTTTTTATCTTTAAAATTACTCTGTGGTTCCTTAAATTATTTTCTAAAGGGACATTCAGTACTTCAGAACACAGTGTCAGATGGAAGCTCCACCATGGAGATGCTGTTTTGAAACCTTCCTCCACCACTCAAAGTCATGGAGCTATTATAAATAAAAAGATAGCTTCATCCACGAGATGGAAATGGTTTTAAACAATATTTGAAATGAAAACTAACAGGTGTGAACAATAGGAGCCCTGGTGGTGTAGTGGTGATGAGCGGGACTGTAAATTGCAAGGTCCACAGTTGGAAACCCACCAGCCACTCCTCAGGAGAAAGAGAAGGCTTTCCACTGCCATAAAGACTTACAGTCTTGGGAACCCGCAGGGGTAATTCTACCCTGTCCTGCTGGGTCAATATGAGTCTATGAGTCTGCATAGACTTAATGGAACGGAGTTTGCTTTTGGTTTGGTTCAACTCTTCTCTTAGCAAGCGGACGCCGTTGGGCTGGAGAAACATCAAGACTTTGAGAGGAGACCACCACACACCATTCTCAATTGTCCCCCTCCTATTTTAACCAGCTTCCTCGAAAATAAACAACAAAACATGAAAAGTGTACTAAACATCGTGTAAATATTTACCAACATTCCAACTATTTTAGAGAGATTTACACATTGGTGAACAAATCAACACTCCACCCTCAGAATTTTCCTACCAACCAGAAAGGGTCCTTTATGATACATTAGTTACATTGAAAAAAGCAAGACATTAGTTTGAAAACATCTCATTAAAAAAGATCCACATCCTGTTTATAAAACGAAGATTAACCTTAGTTGTATGTTTTAGGTGATGCAAATTGCAAGTGATATTTGGTCCTAGCCCAGGTTTTTAACTCTTGGTTCACCCACAGAAATGATTTCCTAGTGAGAACCACTTGCCATTTGTCCTTGAAAATGTATTAAAATCCCCCAGACAATCCATTGAATTCCCCTCACTTGCACAGTTTTTATTTCAATAGAAATGTCTGGCCTGGCTACCAGAAAAAGACAAAGGGAAAGAGGGAGGGCACAGGAGAGAAAAAGAGAAAAAGGAAGATAGGGAGGGAGGCAGGCCTAGGAGCCAGATCCTAGCAGAGGAGAGCAAATAGAGGTGAAAGCAATTTTAAACAAGTCACACCACAAAACAACAGTGTTTCTGAATTTCTTGTGTGGTCTGAAAATCCTTGTCACACTAAGTACTTTTTAGATCACTGAATAAGAACTTCTTTTAAAAAAAATTTAAACTCTTTATTTCTTTCATGCACCAAAGCTCCATGCTCTCACTACCCACCCCCTATTTATTCTCATGCATGTACACCCATGGGACTTGAATTATGGGTAACAAATATCATACTTTTGAGATAACCATGCTATTAGGGATAGACAGAGGTCCAGAATGAAAGTGACTATGAATGAGAAGGGCCCTTTATTTCTAAAGTACATTGAAGTCTTTGAGTTTATTGGCAAATAACTAGGCAAACCTCTTCAAATTTAAGGAGCAATAGCCAATATCAGAAGAAACAATATACTAGAAGATGTAGTTGCGAGAAAAGGCAGCAAACATCTTGTTTCCATTTCACTTTACCTTCAGCCCACTTCCCTTAGTCCTGAAATTAACTCTCATTCACTCTGAAGCTCATTGTCACCCTTCTGAAACTATTCGCTTTAAAATCAACAGTGTCTTGGCAATTCTAAAGTATTTTCCTAGCATCCAAGCCTCTTTCTATTTGATCTTTCTTAAATATCTATTGGGTTGCCGTGAGTAGGGGTCACCTTGATTGCCGTACATGAGTTGAGTTGAGCTGATTGCCCATATTCTACCTCTGGAATCTGTCTTTTTCTTGTGATTTCTGATATTCGATTCTCTCTTCTCTCATAGAAACGTCATTTTGTTGTTCATTACGTAGTCTTTTTAAACTGCCCATTTCTTTCCAGAGCACTCTTTAAACATAAGAGTCTCTTATGCCAATAATAGCACTCCTCATGTGTAACAGCTAGGGTTAGGCTTGGTCCCCGTGTCTTAAGCAAGGCAGAAACATATTCTTTGTTCACCAAAAATAAACCCCCTACTAAAAACCATTAGGGTTTCTCACTGTGACTCTGGGAGACAGAACAGAACTGCCCCCCTGCGTTACTGAGACTGTCCCTCTTCTCTGGAACCCACAGCCTCGTCTTTCCCTGTAGAGAAAGTATCCCAAAGGATAACCCACTAGGCCACCAGGATTCAGTAAAGTAACTGGTTCAGTGAATAAAATAGATATGAATATAAGAATACTGCCAGAAAAATATCCTGATTTTTAAATATGTCTGCTGGAGCTAAAAAATAGAAAGAACTAAGAATTTTGATGTTGAGTTGGGAATGTAAAAATTATCCTACTGGGGACACAAACTGGCGGCGGCGGCGATGGCACTGGGGAGGGCAAGGCAGAGGCGGCAAAACGGGCCGTCTAGCAGACGTGGAGTCGCGTCCCCTCAGGTCCTCTCTGGGCAGCTGCTGACGCAAGGAGCCCACGGGCCCTGTCCAGCCCTCTGCCCACCAGCCCAGTCACCTGCAGGCCTCCCTGCTCTCTGCCTCTGGGACCCGGGGGCGAGGTCCACTCGGCGAGAGAAGAAAACCCTCTCATGCTAGCGTTGCAGATGAGAGAGAGAGAGACAGAGAGAGAGACCTCGTTCAGCCTTGAAACCCATGGGCTCATGACTCCGGTGCTGCGTACATGGCCTTTTGCCACCATCGTTTTTGTTTGCCAGACTACCGACAACCGTTCATATTCCCTTTTCCAAATTAACAACTCACATCTATAGCTGAGTGTAAAATAAAAATCACTGTCCCAACGATTTCTATGATGCCATCAACAGCCGATCAGATAACGTGACCTCACTGAGTTGGTAAAAGTTTCAGCAAGCAAAATTTTTTAAAAATTACTTACTATATTTTAATTTTACATCTAGGTGAATCGGTCTTGTTCTTTTAGCTGGAAACTCGTCTTGATGCTCTCCTTTGGTATGTCCAGATACAGGAGGGAACCCTTCTGACCAAGGGCTCTTTTCTCAAGTGCAGGGATTGCTCTTGTATCCTGAGCTTAACATTCGAGGGATCTCTGGTGGTGGTGTGGGTAGAGCATTGGACTGTTGCTAACCACAATGTCCGCAGTTCAAACACACCCAGTGTTTCATTCTCACCAACCACTTTTCAGGAGCAAGATGAGGCTGTCTGAACCTATAAAGATTTACAGTCTCAGAAACTACACAAGGTTGTGTTTGGCTATTATGAAGAGTACCACCGTTTTTTCGCTAAGATGAGTGATCAAAAGTGATAAGACTCTACCTTTTCAAAGGTGGAAATCTTTCAAGACTCCCCCAAACAAGGCAATCCAATCATGTTCTAGCTCTCACAGGGTTCACTGTCAATTGATTTTTATCAAATGAGAAAACAGAAGTGTAGGGAAGCTAACTGATTTGATAATTAGGAGTGCCCTTATGGATGAAACTTACTATCTAGTTTTACAGGCTAAACCACTGATGGTTCACACATAATTTATTTGGGTTCCTAGGAGACAGATACTGCTATTCATATAAAGTGATATGGATTTTTCCCAAAAAATGGAAATTTTTTCAAAGCTATGTATTTAAAATATTTTTACAAAACAACCTTATCACCTTCAAAGTACTCTCCATAACACTTAGTACAGTTGTCAAATCTGCGATTCCATGCTTGGAAACATTTTTCAAACTCATCTGTTTGGATGGTTGACAGCCTCTCTCTCGTTTTTTTCCTTCACCTTTTCTACATCTTAAAATCACTGTCCTTTCATGTCCCTCTGCATTCATGGAAACAAGAAGAAGTCACACAGAGTGAGTTCAGGTGAGTATGGTACAGAGGGACAAGAGAGGCAAGCTGTTTTTGCCGAAAAACTGGCAAACTGAGATGGCTGCCTGAGCAGGTGCATTGCCACGGTGGCAAAACCAGTCCCCCATCTGCCACAAATCAGGCACTTTTTGTCACACACTTTTATGTCATCTTTTCAGAACCTCTAAATAGAAAGCTTGGTTAACAGCTTGACCTGGTGGGACAAAATCCAAATGTACTACAGTCGACATTTATGTCTATTTGGGAAGCTGATGGAGTCCAGAAGAAAATCTGTCATCAATTGCCATTTCACCTTTTTTGAAATGAGAAAATTACTCATAAACTTGAGGTTTTTCCCATAGCGCTGCCTTGTAAGCTGTGCTCAACATCACAACAGTTTCTGCTGTATTTTTCCAGAGCTGGAAACAAAATTTCACAGCCACATGCTGTTCTCTTAAATCAGCTATCACAAAAAAATGAGGTTCAAGCAAAACTGCTTTTTTTTAAAAAAATCATTTTATTGGGTACTCATACAACTCTTCTCACAGTCCATACCTACATCCACTATGCCAAGCACATTTGTTGCCCTAATCATTCTCAAAACATTTGCTTTCTACTTGAGCACTTGCTATCACCTCCTCATGAACCCTTGATAATTTATAAATTATTATTATTTTGTCATATTTTACACCATCTGACGTCTCCCTTCACCTACTTTCCTGTTGTCTGTCCCCCAGGGAGGAGGTTATATGCAGATCCTTGTAATCAGTTCCCCCTTTCTACCCCACCTTCCCTCCACCCTCCAGGTATCACCACTCTCAGCACTGGTCCTGAAGGGATCATCTGTCCTGGATTCCCTGTATTTGCAGTTCCTATCTGTACCAGTTCCTATCTGTACATCCTCTGGTCTAGCAAGATTTGTAAGGTAGAATTGGGATCATGATAGTGTGTGTGTGGGGTGGTGGAGGGGGACAGGAAGCATTTAGGAACTAGAGGAAAGTTGAATATTTCATTGTTGCTACACTGCACCCTGACGGGCTCGTCTCTTTATTGTGACCTTTCTGTAAGGGGATGTCCAATTGCCTACAATGGGCTTTAGGTCTCCACTCTGTGCTCCCCTTCATTCACATCAATAGTATTTTTTGTTCTGGGTATTTGATGCCTGATACCTGATCCTATCAACACCTCATGACCACACAGGTTGGTGTGCTTTTTCTATGTGGGCTTTGTTGCTTCTCAGCTAGATGGCCGCTTGTTTACCTTCAAGCCTTTAAGACCCCAGGCTCTATATATTTTGATAGCCAGGCACCATCAACTTTCTCCACAACATTTGCTTAAGCATCCATTTGTCTTCAGTGATCGTGTTGGGAAGGTGAGCATCATGGAATGCCAGTTTAATAGAAAAAAGTGTTCTTGCATTGAGGGAGTACTTGAGTGGAGGCCTAATGGCCATCTGCTGCCTTAATACTAAACCTATAAATATATGCACATAGATCTATTTCCCCTCATCATATATAAATATATTTACACATGTACATGCCTGTATTTAGACCTCTATAAATGCCCTTTGCCTTCTAGTTCTTTCCTCTATTTCCTTTTACTTTCCTCTTGTCCCATTATCATGCTCAGCATTCATTCGGGTTTCAGTAATTCCTCTCGGTTATATTGCACTCCATCAATCCCTACCAAGTCTCTTACACCCTCCTTGCCACTGATTTTGTCCCTGGGTTGGTTAACACTGCTTCCTTTCCTCCCCCTCCCCCTCTCCCATGTCCCCTGGAACCATTGGTCCCATTGTTTTCTCCTCCAGATTGTTATCCAGCCTATCTAATCGAGATAGACCTGCAGAGATAATAATATGCACAAAAACAAGACAGAGCAAAACAAAGTGACAAAAGAATACAATACAACCACAACAGCAAAAAAAACCAAACCCAATGACGAAAAATAGAAAAGCCTGGAAATAGTTCAAGGTCTGTTTGCTGACCCTTAGGAGTGTTTTCCAGTTGATTCTGAAGGGGTACCATGCCCTGGCCCCAAAGTCTATTTTTGGTACTCCCTTGGGACTTCCTTGTTCTACTCCCCTTGTTGTTCTGTTGCATGCCCTTAGTATTGTGCCTCAATTTGGTGGGGTCAGATTGGGTGCCATTCCCACACTGTGTCTCCAGTGTTGTCCCTGCCGGGCTATGGGTCAGTGAGGGATGTTGTATCTCATAGTGGAGCCAGCCATATGGTTCTCTCTGTGCATTGGCTGCTCTGAGTGGGGATATTGTCCTAAGGCTTGATGGGCCAGGATATGCTCCACTCTCTCTTCCTCCCCCTTCATTTGCTCCTGTGTACTCTGATCAGACATGTCCCTCTCCCTGAGCTGTAGCTTCAGTACTGTCCTCTGAAGTAAATTCTTCGGGGGGGGGGGGGGGGGGGGGGGGGCGCGGCTGTCCATGTAGTTGGAATTGGTGCCGGCCACTAAGACCTTTCTACTGGTCTCTGGTTCCATGCCAGTATGTTGCATTCACATCTTGGAGCATCGGCTTGAAGTCTGGTCCCTCTTTCCCTGTGGAGATATAAACAATACCTTCCCCTTGGGTGGGTTAGTGCCCTGTTCCCCTGCTACCCATTTCTCTTTTTTTCTTTTCTCCCGGTCCTTTTTAGTTGACTGCCATATGTACCCCTGGATTAGGTCTGGCCCTTGCCATACTACCTGGACCTCACCCCAGGAATGTTTGTATACGGTAGCTTTTTCCCTATGCCCCATTTGCATTTTTTTTAAGCCTACCTCAGCAGACTCATGTTGTACTTGTCCTTTTGTGCCCGGCTTACTTCACTTAGCATCGTTTCTTCCAGTTCTTCCCATGTGGTGATATGCTGCATGCATTCATCACTGCTTTTTAGTGATGCATATTACTCCATTGTATGTATGTACCACAGTTTTTTAATTCGTTTGTCTCTTGATGGAAATTCAGGTTGTTTCCAACTCCTTACGATTGTGAACTGTGCCACAATGAACATTTGGAGCACAGATGTCTGGTCGTGGTTTGTTTCTTGCCTTTTCTGGGTATGTGCCCAGTAAGGGGATTGCTGGGTCATATGATAGCTCAATTTCCATCTGTTTTAGATATCGTCAAATCCATTTCCATACTGACAGTACATACCCACAGGTCCACCAGCAGTGGATGAGAGTTCCTATCTCACCACAGTCCCTCTATCACTTGTTGCTTTCTGATTTTTTTAATTGGGCTATCTTTGAAGGTGTTAGGTGGTATCTCATAGTTGTTTTAATTTGCATTTCTCTTATGGCTAATGATCATGAACATTTTCTCATATGTTTATTGGCCATTCAGATTTCTGCCCTTGTGAAACTTCTGTTCAGGTCCTTTGCCCACCTCCTCAGTGGGAAATTAGTTTTCTTCTTTTTAGAAGCCAGCAGAGTATTATAGATTTTAATAATAAGACCTTTGTCTGATGTGGCAATGCTAAAGATGTTTTATTACTCTCTTGGTGAATTCTTTCGATGTACACGGGTGTTTTATCTGCAGTATATCCCGCTTGTCAAATTGTGCCTCATCTGTGTTTGTGTCCTTCCCTATTTCTAATAGCCTATGTATTCCCTGTGCCAAAGTTCTCAGGCTATGGATCTGAGATTGATGGCCCTATTGATGGCCCTAATAGTTGGGGTTTTACCATGAGGTCTGTGATTCACCTTGAGTTTATTCTTGTGCATGGAATGAGATAAAGGTGTTCCTTCATTTTTCTGCAGGTAGATATCCATTTTTCTCAGCACCACTTGTTGAAGTGGGCATCTGCTTACTATTGGATGTTTTTTGGACCCTTATCAAAGATCAGTTGTTTGTAAGCTAATGCTTTTATTTCTGGCTTTTCAGTTCTTTTCCATTGGTCTGAGTATCTGTCATTATAACAATACCATGTGTTTTTGACAACCGTGGCTGTATAATACATGCTAAAGTCAGGTAAAGCAAGCCCTCCCTCTCTGCCCTTCTTGAGGAGTTCTCTGCTAATTCGAGGATTCTTCCCTCTCCATATGAAGTTGGTAGTCAGTTTATCCATTTCTTTGAAGAAAGATGAGGGTAATTGTACTGGGATTGCATTAAATTTATATAGTGCCTTGGGCAGAACTGACATCTTTACTATATTGAGTCTTCCAATCTACGAGCATGGGATATTCCTCCATTTGTTGAGGTCACTCTTACTTTCTTGTAATAGTGTTCTGTAATTTACCTCATATAAATCTGATGCTCTTTTAGTCAGGTATATCCCTAGATAATTCAATTTGTGATTGGCTATTGTGAAGAGTGCCACCGTTTTGATCTCTTTTTCAGTGGTCTTAGCCGATGTGTATAGCAGATCAATAGACATATGTTTGTTGATCTTATAACCTGCCACTCTGCCATATTCCTCTATTGCTTCCAGTACTCCTCTTGTGGAGCTTTTGGGATTTTCCATATATAAAATCATATCCTCTGCAAATAATGATAATTTCACCTTTTCCTTCCCCAGGCAAATACCTTTGATGTCTTTTCTTTGCCTTATGCTGTTAGCTAAAACCTCCAGTATGATGTTAAATAAGAGTAGGGATAAGGGGCATCCTTGTCTGGTCCCCTTTTTCAGTGGGATTGTGTTCATCTTTTCTCTGCTGACTACCACATTGGCTGTTAGTTTTTCATATATAGCTTGTATTATCTTGAGGAATTTTCCTTCCATTCCTATTTTCTTGAGTGTCTTAAACAGGAATTGTTGGATGTTGTCAAATGCTTTTTCTGTATCTATCGATATTATCATTTGGTTCTTATAGTTTTTCATGTCAATGTGGTGAATGAAACTAATGGTCTTCTGTATGTCGAACCATCCCTGCATACCTGGTACGAATCCCACTTGGTCATGGTGAGTTCTTTGTTTTATATACTTTTGTATTCCAGTGGCCAGTATTTTGTTAATGATTTTTGCACTGATGTTCATTAGGGATATTGGTCTGTAGTTCTCAATTCTTGTGGGATCCTGGCTCGGTTTTGGTGTCAGAGTTACACTGTCTTCATAGAAAGAGTTCGAGAGTTTGGCATCGTTTTCTATGTTCTGGAAGAGTTTGTGTAGGATTGGTGTCAGTTCTTCCCTAAATGCTTGGTAGAATTCTCCTGTGAAACAACCTGGTCCAGGAGATTTTTCTGTTGCTAATCCCTTGATAACCTTGTCTATTTTGTCTATTTCTATGGGTCTGCTGAGATTCTTGACATCCATGAAGAATAGTCTAGGGAGGGATTGTTATTCCAAGAATTTGTCCATGTCTTCCAAATTGTTGAATTCATTGGAGTACAATCCTTCATAGAAACGTGTAATTTTCCTTTTGATTTCCTTAGGGTCTGTTGTAATGTCCCGTTTCATCCCACATCCTTGCTATTGAGATTTGTTCCCTCCTTTCTTTGGTTATGTCTGCGAGTGTTTTGTCGATTCTGTTTATCATTTCAAAGAACCAACTTTTAGAAGTATTAATTTTTTCCATAGTTTTCTTATTTTCCCTCTCCTGAATCCCAGCCCTGATTTTTATTCTTTTCTTTTGCTCTTAGTAGGATTGCCCCATTCGCTCTGCTACAGTTGTTGTAAATGTTGTGCCAGCATATCAATCATGTCTCTCTTCCTTTTCCATGTGTGCATGTATTGCTGTGAAACTTCGTCTGTGTCCCATAAGTTTTGGTACGTCATGTTCTCATTCTCATTGGTTTCTAGAAATTTCCAAATTTCATCTCTGATCTGGGCCAGTGCACACTCCTTTTTAAATAGAGAGTTATTCATCCTCCAATTGTTTACTCTTGTTTTCTTCATCTTCCGTTTGTTGATTTCCAGCTTTATGGCACAGTGGTCAGAGAAAGAGGTCTGTATTATATCAATGTGCTTAAACTTATGCAAATTCGCCTTATGCCCCCGCATGTGTCTATCTTCAAATATGTGCCATGTGAGCTTGAAAAGAATGTCAATTTTTTTGTATTTGGAAAAATTCTCTGTAAATATCTATCAGGTCCAATAGTCTAATTGTAGTGTTTAGATCACTAGCCTCCTTGTTGAGTTTGTTTCCTTGTGCTCTATCTTTCTTAGAGAGTGGTGTATTGTAGTCACCTACTATAATTGTTGAGGCTGTGATTTCTTTTTTCATCTTTTGGAGTGTTTGGTTGACCTATACAGCGGATCTCTCCTTTGGGGAATATATGTTTAAAATGCTTAGTGGTTCTTTTCTACCATTCCCTTGGGCATATATAGTGTCCCTCCTTATCTCTTTTTATGGTTTGCACTTTGAGGTCAATTTTATCTGAGATTAAGATTGAAACCTCTGCTATTTTCTGAATTGCTGTTTGCTTGGCATGCTTTTCTCCAGCCTTTGATTCTCAGCCTATTTTTGTCTGTAGTCTTCAGATATGTCCACTGTAGGCAGCAGATTGATGGGCTGTGCTTTCTAAGCCAGTCTGCTAGCCTCAGTCTTTCAATGCCTGAGTTCAGACCATTGATACTCACGGTTATTATCTCCATCAGTGGACTCTGTGATGTCATCTTATACCTTTTGTGTTGGGTGTTTTCCTACCTCCCTTTTTTATCAGTGTGTTGTGCATGTGTGCATGGTTCATTCTTGACTTCTTTCCACCCTTAAGCCAATGCTATCTTGAGGGCTTTTTTCTCTTTGTTGCCCTCTGGGTGAGGTTGTTCTATGTGGCGGTCTCTCATTTATGCTTGGTGAGTGCTGTTCTTCTGTCCATACTGCGTCAGCAAGGATCTTTTGTAGGGATGGGTTTCTTCTAACGTATTCTTTTAGTTATTTTCCTTGTCTGGGAAGACTCTGACATCTCCATCTATCTTGATCGATAATTTAGCTGTATAGAGTATTCTTGGATTTGGGTTATTTTCCTTCAATTTCCTTCAATTTTCCTTCAATTGGGTTAATTTCCGTCAATATGTTACTTGACTCCCTCCTTTTCTTCATAGTGTCCGCTGATAGGTCTGAGCATATTCTAATTTGGGAACCTTTATATGTGATTGCTTGTTTTATCCTAGCTGCTTTCATGATTTTCTCCTTTTCCTCAAAGTTGGATACTTAAACTATTATATGCCTTAGTGACTTATTCTTGGGATTCAGACTAGCTGGTGTTCTTTCAGCCTCCTGAATGGTTGCCTGGTTTTCATTCAGTAAGCTGGGGAAATTTTCCTCCAAGAATTTTCTCAAAATTGTTGCAGATGACTTCTTTGTTGTGTCTTCCTCCAGTAATCCAGTTATTCTGATGTTGTTCCTCTTCATAGCATCAGACATAGCGTTTAGGTTTTCTTCAGCTTCTGATGATCTTATTAGATTTTTGTTCACATTTATTAAAGTCTGCTGTCTTCTAGGTCACTGGTGGAGTTCTCTCCCTCCTCCAGTCAATTGGCAAAGTCTGAGTCTGCTAGTGGTTTTTGTTATCTCATCCCTAAGCTCCTGTATTTCCCTTTGGTGTATGGACCTTATCTCCTCTATTATTTCATACTTTTTCTGTATTGTTTCCTTCATATCCTGTACGACTCCAAGCAGCATTCTGAAAATTTCTTTCTGTGGCAAATCAATGTCTGCTTCTTCTATACACATTGCCTTTTGTTTTGCCTATTTTTTCGTTGAGGTCACTGTTTCGTTGAGACTGCTGTTTGTGTTGCATTGTTTTAGAGGAGCCAGGTGCCATTTTCCAGGGAGCTGAAAGCACTGGCTCACTCTGTGAGGCTCATAGGAATGCTTCCTCGAACTGCTTGTAGCTAATTTCGCTTTGTAATTGGCCTACCACTTTATCCTCCTGTGGCTTCACTCTTTCCCTAGTCACCCAGTGCTTTGTTATTTGGAGGGCAAGTTGGATGGTACTTTCAGGGGACACTGGTTGGGTTGTTTTGGACCCATGAGGATGGTGCTATACTAGGTGATCTCACAAGAAGCCGTGATTGTGTGGCGATGGTGGCTTGCAATACCACAGAGGATATTCAGGGGTGCCCACTGCAACGTGAGTGCCACAGAAGGTTGATGGGTTTCCCGCTTTGGTGTAGAATACCTCACATGGTGGAAGGAATTTCCCTGGTCAGGTAGATCACTGCAGAGTTTGGGCAGAGGTTCCTGCAGCAGCGTGGAACCTTGGTGAGTGTTGGCCAAGCTGCCTTAGGCCATGTGAGGCACTACAGCAGGTGGGACGAAGTTCCCTTAATCACGTGGGACCACAGGGGACAGATAGGAGCCCCTCCAGCCACACAGGCAGTATTTTCCCTAAAGAAGGTGGGCAGGATTTCTCAGCCAAATGACAAGCACTGCAAAGTGCGAGTGGGTGGAATTTCTCTGGAACAGGTTGGGCAGAATATCCCCTGGTACAGGGTGGGCAAGCTTTCCCAGCCTTGGGTTATGCTGCAGAGGGTTGAGCACTCCCAGTTGGGTGGAGGGCAGGTGAAAATGCCTTAGGCTAAAGGGAGTGGTCTGGAGGCAGTGGCATGAGTGAAATTGAATAGAAAAAACAAATAGGCAAAACCAAAACAGCCTGCTGAGACCGTGGGGAGATAGAGAGAAGGGAGGGAAACAAAAGTAACAATATTACTGAGCCCCGATACCTGATTGTGGGGCTTGAGAGGTTTAATCCCTGCTCTGAAGAGACCTCAAGCTGTGACTTTGCTGAGATAAAGCTCCTGTGCTGGCCCCAATGGTCCCAGTTCTGGACCAAGACAGTGGTGGGGTTAAGGTCAAACCCTAGCCAGCCTCCACTGTGGTAAACCAAAAGCCCCTATCCCCTCAAAACCTAGTGTGTCTGTGCCTACTTATCTTTATAATGCTCCTCCTGCAACCCACCAGTGTGGAATTTCCCTCATAGTAACTCTCCTGCACTGATTTCTGCGGTATGCTTCTGTTTTGTGTTACTCAGTCATCATCTGCCCCGAAGTTCCCCACAAAATTTTTTGTGAAAAAAATTCACCAGGACCAGAGAGAACCTTCCAATTTGATGTCACTGGATGCACTAATTCAGAGTGAGTTGTTTGATGCTCACCAGGAAAAATGTGTACTATGAAAGCTCCAGTTCGCAGAGTTTTTTCTGGGGTATTTTTTTTGGGGGGGGGGCACCCCTCATATATAAACATAAGACTCCTGGATATAGTATTTGCTTTGAATTATTTTCCAAATTGTGGCTGGATTTTAGCTGATTTAATTTAATAGGTTCTTCTTATGACTAACCAAATATATTTGAAGGCTAGTTACCTGATGCTAGCAGGGCAGCTGGTGATACTTTGTTTTTAGGTTCTTTCATCTCAGATCATGTCTAGCAAAGTCTGGAAGGAAAAATTTAAATATTAATAAACTCTGGGTGCAAAGAGAAAGGCATAAATTAGTTTATGAAGAGGAATGAAGCAGCAGGATTAGTGGAAGTCTCATAAAAACCTGCGCTATGTAGCTGCTACAACCTTGCTTGCTGAAAGTAAGGAGGACTTGAAACACTTGGTGGTGACGGTTAAGGACTGCAGCCTTCAGTGTGGGTTGCAGATCAATGTAAAACACCAACAACACAAATTCTCACTACCCAGCTTGGGCTCCTAATTACTCTGTGTGGTACAGTTGAATTATTTGGTTTGGCTCTTCTTTCCATAGACCCTATAACTCCCAACAAAGGAAGTGTGCAAATAATATGTAGAGGATTCCACTCAAGGGATTGGGCAGTTTTGCTATTTCAAGACCACCAAGAAGAGCCATGAGAAAAGCACATTCAAGCTCCCAGTACAGGGAGGTGGCAGTGGCAGCATGAGACAGAGCAGTGGGCTTACCAGCCCATGGGTTTTGTACAGCTGAGTGCCTTCAGATAGGAGGTTGGTTTGTAAATTTGGGTGATCCTTGATCATTTCTGAGTGTTAAAAGAGCTTTATAACACCTGTCTGAGTATTGGAAAGGCCAAAGAACTGCATGGCTGAGAGGTCTAGGAACAGAAAAACATACTTTCAGATATGGCTGAGGAAAGATCAGTCTGTGTTAGACAGGGTTCTCTAGAGAGACAAAACCAGATTGCTAATAATTAGATAGATAGATAGATAGATAGATAGATAGATAGATAGATAGATAGAGATATATAACACAAGAAATGAACAGTTACATGATAGATAGATAGATAATACAAGAAATGAATAGTTAAATATAAAGCAGTACAAATGACTCAGTGCAACTCACTCCCTTGAGAGAGTTGTGAGACACTGGCAGTCTTTCAAGTCTTGAGGGCTGCCAGGTGGTCCTCTGTAGAGAGATTCAGGCTATCCCAGCACAGGCAGCAAACAGCAAGGCAGGTCACCAACAGTCAGGTCACCAACAGTCAGTCCCCAGCTCAAGAGATGTAAATTCTAATTGTGTGGTGAGGCAGGTCTTAAAGGAATCTCAAATTACAGTGACCCAGTCCACAGGTAGTGTAGCTTGCAAATTAAGGCACAGAACAAGCAAGGCAGCCGCACACTGGTCCGGTGATCAAAGAGCGAGAGACAAGAAAGTTGAGGCTTGCCGAGCCATTTATCTCTCCGCCCTTCAATTAATCCCACATGTGTTTATCGGCCAGGCTGGCACAATAAACTAGCTACCTCAGTATCCTTAACATTCTCTGATCCTGTCTTGTAACCTGTTGACTTTCCTATATAAACCCCATAAGCGTGAGAATTATCTGTGAGTTCTATGTGGCCACTGCAATGGATTATTAATCCCCCAAAAGAAGTAGAGTATGGTGAGAGGGATGGCTGGTGTCAGGACCTCTGCTTCATAGGGGCCCACCTTGGCAGATATGGAGTTTGATTTTCCTTCCATCTAGTGAAGCTAGTGGAGTCACACATGGTTTCCATGACATTTATCAAACATGTAAGGAAAACAAACATCATATAAGCAAGAGGTGTCATGAGGAATGTGTACTTGAAGAAGAAATTCAAATGAATTCTTAAAGAAGAGCAGGCCACCATCACTCCCATTATCAAGTACTAAATGAGCAACACTTTAAATCAAGGAGGCAAAAAAAGCATATTCGGCACACTGCTCTTTCATATTCAGCTTAAAAATACTCACCAGGTGTGAGCTGAGAAAGGCTCAGCTATTGAACAGTGGTGTTCTCCCTATTAATCAGCTCTTTGCTGAAAGCCAGTACTTGTTGATTGCAACAGAATACTCTGAAAAATATTTGCTAAATCCACTTTTGACTTTGTCCTTCTGTGGGTCCATGACCTCAAGGTTGCATGCCTATACAAACTATTGCTAAACTGAATTCAAAGTAACGCTCTTTCAGAGAGAAATCAAATATAGTACACAAAGGGCATATAGATGTTTACCGAACAATCTATGAAACTTTTCTGTAAGTGGTTCTCATGAACAGCAAACATGACATTAGGTGTGTAATCATTAAACAAAAATTCCTGATGTGCTGCTGTAGCTAGTGGTGTGTCACATAAATTATATTTTTGTCCCAGGTGGGGAAATCTGTGTTCAGTTAAGAAGACAATCCCGTAGTATGTTAGTTAGTTGATTCCCTGGGTTTTTAAATGCAAACATGTATGGCCAAGTGTATGTTCCATTTTTAGTTTGCTGCATACAGTATGCCATAAATTGATTGTATAATAATCAAAATGAAACCCAAATCCACTGCCATTGAGTTGATTCCCACTCATAGGATTTCTGAGCTACTAAATGTGTAAACCCATTATCAAAAGCTTCCTTTTGTTGTTGAAATCAATTTGGATTATAGTGCACGACCTTCTGAATGGAATGCTTCCCAACACTGTCATCTTTGAGGAAGCAGACTTTTAAGGAGCAAGTGGTTGGTTTGAACCACTTACTTTGTTATCAGCTGTCCAAGGTCTAGCCCACAGCACTACCAGGGAGGACCTTGAATTGGATAATACAATACATATTTTGGATCAATCAATTTAAACTAAATTTTTATCTCATTAATCCCTTGTTTAAATAAAGCTTTTAGGGACTGTTGTACATATTGTCACTAGGGAAAGGTACTTTATGATTATCTTTAAAGTGTGACATTTGAATGGAACAAAAAGAGGTAAACTGTGTTTCTTACTGAATGATACCTTAAGAAAGCTTATTCTTTATAGATAAATAGATGAACATGTTTTATTTTACCCATGAGTGGTCTGTGTATATACACTAATTGCATAGGAACTGAGAATTGACAATTGAATTACCTAGTTCAGACATATAGGTCTGGATTGGGCTCCTGCCATCCCTACCCAGCTTCCACTCAATGGGCTTTTAATACTCTCAGCCTTACTTCAAAAGTTTTACATCTTATCATTTGAGCTCCCTTTTAACCTACTTTAAATTTGTTCTCATTTTTAATATTTTCTGTTTTTGTTTCTATTGAGATTTTTCATTGTTTTGCTTTGTTATTGTTAATTTTTGTGGAGGTTTTTTGTATATTTTTCTGTATATGAAGTTCAGGAGAGGTAAATCTATAGAGACAGTAACTGGATTAATGGTTTCTTAGAGGGTGACAGAAGGAATTGAAGAGAAATGCAGAGCTAATAACAATGAGTCCAAGAAAGAAGAAATATGTTCTAAAATGGATTGTGGTAATGATTGTATAACTCTTTTGAATATGAGTACACTTTTGAATTGTATGATATGTGAATTATATGCCAATAGAACTTATTTTAAAGTTCTGCTTTTGTGGATATTGCATATTAAATTTGTGTTTCTTTAATGAAAAGTTGGTCTCTCTCCCTGTCTCTCTTTCTCTCTCAAGATGTATACACATACATACATAAAGGGGATACCCAAGATTTTTATAAGGAGATCTGGTGGCCCAGTAGTTAAAACACTTGAGCCCTGGACTGTGAACCAAAAGGTCTGTGATCCAAATCCACTGGCCACACAGTGGGAGAAGGATGTGGCAGTCTGCCTCATAAAGTTTACAGCCTTGGAAGAGTTCTACTCAGGGTGACATTAAGAGTTGTAATTGACTCGGCAGCATTGGGAATATTTTAAATTTTCTGATAGTGAGTTCACTCATTCAAGTTATTGAAAATTGTCTTTTCTGACAGGTTGATTTTGGCATCAATGATAATGAATAGCCTACTCTGTAGCTCACAGATTAATGAGGGAGAAAGATGTGTAAACAGATATAACTGTTAATCTTTGAAAGGGAACAAACATTGCCCAAAGGGCTCAGAAAGGCTTGACAGGGAAGTGATAGTAAAAGCAAGGCTTGAGAATGAGTAACAATTTGTCAGAGGGTGCCAGGGAAGGTGTGTTGGCAAAAAGTGGGTCACATGCTTAGGTATGAAAGTCTCCAAAGAGCCTGATTTGTCCTAGAATCATGTGATAGTTACCTAATCTGGTGTCAATGTAAGGATTAAGAGTGTAGGGGTGGAGTCTAGGCTGGCAATCTAGAGATAGCCAATGAGACTTCTGTGCGGGCATGGCCGTCTCCTGAGAATTCTGAGAAATCTGGTAGTTCCTTCTTGGAGGCAGGAGACAGTACCTCTCTCAGTTCAGTCCCTTGGAGACTCTCTACTGACAAGGCTCACTCCCTGGGAGACATTGCAGAAGACAAGCCACATGGACGCAACCACACCTCAGAAGTCGGAGAAGCCACAGAGACCCCTGCCAGCGCTGAGATGCTTACAACGCCACTGGACCCAAAGACTTTCTACCCACTGGCTTGTGATCGTCCTGCATTCAGCATCATTGCATGTGTTTTGTGAGTCTGAAGAGGACTTTATAGATTGCTACCGGACATATGGGCTAGTATCAGACTTATGGACCTGATCTGGACTGGACTGGGATGTTTTCTCAATGTTCAATTGCTCTTGTATATAAATCTCTTTCTTTACACATATGTGTGTCCATGGATTTGTTTCTCTAGTCTACTCAGACTAACACAAATCACAAAAGCACCCCTGTGACAAAAATGCAGATGTGTCATGGTGGGATCAGAAGATGGCCTGGAGACTAAGTGGTAAGCCATCCTCAAGCCCAACTAGTCAAGTTAGCATGAAGCAGAAAAATTATGTGGTCAGAGCTCTCTATTGTCAGAACAAAAGATGATATGACAGAAGGCTAGAGAGATGGATTTGGGGTGGAGGTGAGGCTGCTAGACTTACAAGTTACATATCACCTAGGAATGGGACAGGGGAACCCGGTAAAGGTTGAATTTGGGTTGGAGGCGGGATTAAGTGAGCAGCTACATTTCTGAGTTCGAATGATAAGATTCAGGGTCTGCTAAGATGCAGAGGATAAAGGCAGGGGCTTTGGGATGCTATGTGGTCAGGGAAATCGGCAATGAAGACTTAGGGCCCTAGGGTTGTTTATAGTGTTGGAGAGAAGTGGTGGGAGAATGCACGGTGAAAGAAACCCTGAGAGATGTACCACCATGCCATGCCACGGAGCGGGGCGAGGGGTGGGGGGATGGAAAACCCACTTCTAATTTACTGAGCAAAAGCCCAGTTGAGGCCAATGGGCCTTACTTCCAAGGGCAATGGTAACTGCTGCTTTCTACTTGTCTATTTCACAACACAGCAACGCCAGTGGTGCCAAGTTGGTCCTCATTGCAAAATCTGGCCCTAGTGGATAGTTAGTTAAGCAACACAGTACTGGCTTTGCCCTGGTGGCAAGTAACATTATGAACCTTAAATGTTCGCGGCCAGCTTATCAGATACTTGAGAGTGAGAATGAATCCCTTTCCTCATGACGTCAAAGCCTAATTCGCTAGCTGCAAGTATGGTACAAAATAAGAGAACATTTGCTTAGTTGAACAGAGACTGGTTTAATGAACATATATTTTTGAAAGCCTTTTTGATGTGTGATAGACCTTATATAAGTAAATAGAATTCTTAAAGTGGGCTTTTTAAAATTTAAGGGTTTTTTTGCGCGGGGGTGGGGGTGGGGGATGCTTTGCAGTTTTTCAATAAGTATAGAAAATTGCTGTTGCTAAATTGAAATTTTCCATGATCACTTGGCATAGAATTTCTGATCCTGTTTATCCTTTTAGGTTTCTCTTGGTGAGCAATACAAATGAGCAATTTAAAAAAGGAAGTTCTGTGCCCTTTTTAATATTATTTATCCCAAATAATTTTTCCAAAATGTCACACTCACAATCTTTTGACAGTTCTTGTGGGAACTAATATATGAAAGAAAATTGCAATAACATCATGTACAAAAGTGTTTCCATATATAGAATAAAAACCTATGCTGTTGGGGGAACTATTGTTGTGGGAAGAAGGGTCTGATCTTCATAGACATCTTCTTCATAGAGTACCATGACCCCATCCAATTCATCCAGACTATTCCGTCATCTGTGCCATGTTTTGCCATATCCCACCTGTAATGTCCACCCCAGTAGTATCTGCCATTTGGATTGGCTGCATGGCATCTGTTATACCACCATCCACCACCGTCCTCCTTAGAACACTGTTTACTTGGATCTGCTGTTATCCTGAAAGGAAATGCATTTGGAGTTATTAGAGACAAGACTACAATGCTAATATTCAACTCTTTGTAGGCTACTCACAGAATACTGCTACCCTTAGGCATGTGCTTGGTAGTCCCATCCTTGACCTTTATAAATAAAACCTTGTCCATACCCCAAAGGTCTTTTTTAGCTTTTTTCCAAAAAGACAGAAAACTAGGTCTATGTGGCAAATTCATCTGTGAGTTATCACACTTCAATGATAGCTATCAGATCCCTTTGTCTTTGAGCATCTTGGAAAACAAAATAGTTTTCATGTACCCACTAGACTATGGGGATCATCTTCATTTTTAACACTCATTATTCAGAAATAACTGTGAATCACATCAAGTTCTGTCTCTTAGTAGTTGTATCATTTGGGGTAAATAATTAAATTTCTCAAAACATCATCTGTAAAATTAGAATAACAATAATAATTAATAATAATGACTACCTTATAGCTGGAATGCCTAACTATAATTTATAAAGAGTAGAGTATCATGGCTAACACACAGAAAGTTCCTGGAAAATGCTAATTATTTTCTATTTATTTATTTTTATGGTTTTATCTTTCTCCTGGAGCAGCTGGTGAGTTTGAACTGCTGACCTTGTGGCTAGCAGCCTAGTGTTTACCCAGCAGGACCACCAGGCACTTATTCAAATAGTGTCTAGGAACTGCTCGTTCCTAAGGAATGCTAGTTATTGACGAGAGTCATCGTCATGAATGGCTTTGAGTAAGGCTATTAGCAGTTTTCTTTCAGGCAGGAGTGAAGAATGCACAACATACCAGCCGTCATTGTCTCGGTCATATGTGCTGAAGTACATGCCATTGTGAATGGTCATAGTTCTGTTTTCTCCCACCAGTTGAGAAGCTCCGTCCATGAGGGCATTGCCAGCCGTTCCTTTATATTTGTTCACTGAGATCTGGTACTTGCTGGCCTCATTCTGCACAGTGAATCCTCCATAGAGGGCCTTCACCTTGTCGCCTTTCCAGTCTTCCATTTCAATCAAAAGCTCCGTGGGCCCCATTTTGGTAAGCTGGCTGATTTTATCATTTCCAAGCCAATACTCACCTAGAGGTAAAAGTAAGATAAAACATCCCCAAATAGAAAACTTTTGGAATCGTAAAAAACAACTGCCTTTCTTTCCTTAGTATTTCTCTTTTGTTCATACTCGTTTGTAATTTCACTCCTCCCAACCCCACCAAACTCCATACATTGACTCTCAGTACTTCATGATATTTTTAATGAGGGGACAAGTGTCGACAATTAAAGAGAATAATTTTGGTTTTTAATTCCCAGTTTTACCTGGTAGGCCACAGAAGTTTTTGCCATCTCCATTGGTTGCAACATTTCCAAATCCTTGTTTATAAGGAACCCATTTCCTGCCAAAGTCAACACTACCATCTTGGCGGTTCTGAATTACTGTCCACCCTTTGGTTGAAGAAACAACACAAATTAACCAACTTTGAGGCAAATATTTGGATCTTTTGTTCATTTCGTTTATTTTATGACTATACCATATGGGACTTCAAAAGAAGGAGCCATGCTGGCATAATGGGCTATACAAATGTACGAGTTGGGTTGCTAACTGCAATGTCTGAAATTCAAACCCTCAGAGAGACACTGCTGAGATTCAAACCCTCAGACAGACACTGCTGAGATTCAAACCCGCAGACAGACACTGCTGAGATTCAAACCCTCAGGCACTGGTGAAATTCAAAGCCTTCAGATACTGGTGAAATTCAAACCCACCAGGAGGGGAGGCAGTCGGATTGCTGCTATCGAGATTGATAGCCTTGGGAATCCTATGAACAGTTTAATCTGTCCAAGACAGTGTGTTTAATTTATTTTTTCTGTTTTTCAGTATATACAGTACTCCAAATTACATATAAAAAGGAAATAAACATGAAAAGGAACCCCCTGAAATCTTTTAAGGAAGGGCATGTTTTTATCCCACATGGTGAATAACAGATATTTTACAACTTTCAAAACAATCCAAATAAATTCCACATAACATCATATTGTTAGTCACATTACTGTTAGCTTTTATTTCTTGTCTCTTTGCAGAATCCAAATAACCACATAATAACAGATCAACAATTATCCAAAACTTACCTCCATTTTCTGTGTTCATATCACAGTACACTCTGTAGGGTTTGATAGAACTGTCGGGCTGAATGAGGTACATTTCAGATGTCTCGCCTCCTTTCCTGATAATTTCCTCACATTCTGCAATCATACGGTATGATATTGTACTCACGAAGCTACAGCGCCATGACACGGTCTTGCCACCAATTCTACATTACAATCACTTATTATATAGGATTTAAAAGATGTTTTACATAGGTAAAAATACTACTATAGAAACGGAATCTTCCTTTTGCTGAAAGTCAAATCTGTTTGAAGAGTTCTTTCTACAAAGTGGATGAAAAAGCCCTCTTCTCTCTGCACTCGGGGATACTCAGAAACTTCCTGGTCATGGGAATATTTCCACATCTACCTGCGGTCCTGGTTGTGCTTGTGGAGTCAGTGTTGGACTAGGAACAGCAAAGCCCATGATTCCAACCCACCAGCTGTTCTATGGGAGAAAGATGAAGTTACCTGTAAAGGTTGACAGCAATGTTTCCCAAAGTGGACAATACTGCCTCCCTGGAGGGGTGCTGGGGGCGAAAGACGAGACTTTCTACTCAAGGAAAGAGTTACAGTCTGGGAAACCCACAGGGCCTGAACGACCCTGTTTTACAGGGTTGCTTTGAGTCAGAATTGGCTCAATGGCAGTTGAGTTTGGGGTTTGCTGTGCTTTGTTTTGTTTTGGTTTTGAGGGGTGCTGGAATAACTCAGAGAGCTTGCAAAAGCAGACACCTACACTTTATCCTCTATTATGGATTTTAATTGCTAGAAGGAGGCTGAGTTTTTGCTTTGTTTTGTTTTCAGAAAAAGAGGCTGTAAGCCAACGTTTGAGAACCTTTGAACAGTCCTCGAAATTCTATGCACAGCCTCCCAAATCCCATATGCAGCCACTCTAAGTTAGAATCGATCTGAGGACAGTAGGGTTGGTTTGGATGATCCCATCCTCTGTCCAGGCAAGATGATCCATGTACTTAGCAGCCAGTTCTGTAGCCTCCACCATCATTAGAACCCATCCTGATCCTCAAGAACTGGCACAGGAAATTTTTCCAGTTAGGACACACCATACCAAGGAGATCTTCCTACTGTGCAAGATGTTCAGCCTTGCTATGATGCCATTATGAACATTTGGGAAAATGCACTGGATTTTGCTGTGGTGGTTCTGTGAGTTTTAGAGGTGTACATTCTGGAATCCTATAGAAATATTCTTACTGGTTAGTTACCTTTGCCAGACACCACAGGAACATTGCAACTGACACTGCATGGTGTGCGGCAATATTCCATCTGAGCTGAAATGTCAGATTCCAGCTTTTGTATTTTGCTTCTCAGGTTTTCCAGGATTGAACGGAGCACACGAAGGTTACTGGGGACATGACTATTCACAGTCTCATCGATATACAACTGCTGCTGCTCCAGCAAGGAGGAGTATTCATTAATGACATTTTCGTTATCTGTAAATATAAATTGTTTTAGCAATGGTCAGCATTTTCATTTCATAAAATGCTAAACATGTGCATCTGCATGATTCTGATTTGTTTGGAATAAATAGACATTACGGCACCATCAGTCTGCATGTTATGCAGCTGCATTTGTGGGGGGCATTATTTGGTTCGTGGCATGTACAAACTAACATGCAATCTATCTACCTTAGGTTTTAGCCTAAAAGCAGGCCTGGTAATAAGATAGATCGTTATTTCTGTTGTGAAGAAAAGAGGAAAAAGTAGTATTTGGACCACCCACCTCCGAAGTTTGACTTGTACTTCTTGTTCTTTCTTTCTTTTTAATTTTTTTAGAACTTTAACTTCTTGTGAAGGGGATGCATTTAATCTCCTTAACCATCCCACGTAGATACAGGAGAGCATTGGCATTCACAAGACAGATGTCACATTTTCTTTGACCAAAAAAATCCCCAAATGTGGGTATGCTGCTACCATGAAGAATATTGAAAGTCCCATGGACTGTCAAAAGGAACTAACAAATCTGTCTTGGAAGGAGAATAGTCAGAATGCTCCTTAGAGGCAAGTATGGTGAGACTTTGTCTCAAGTACTTTGGACATGCTGTCAGGAGAGACCAGTCTCTGGAGAAAGACATGACATCATGCTCGGTAAAGCAGTGGGGCGGCGAAAAAGAGACTAGCTCTCTCAACAAGCTGGATGGACACAGTGGCTGCAACAAGGAGTTCCAACTAAGAACCACTGTGAGAACGGCACCGGTCCAGATAGTGTTCCACTCTGTTGTCATCGTGAATTAGAACAAACTCAATGGCACCTAACAAGGACAACTGCTAACCTAATTAAATCTCAGCATAAACTCCTCACAACACAACAAGCATGATAAACGGCAAAGAGGCTGGCTTCGCCAGGGATTTCACGTTACTTGGGTCCACAATCATGGAAGCAGCAGTCGAGACACCAAATGGCATACGGCATTGGACAATTCTGCTGCAAAACATCTCCTTAAAGTGTTAAAAAGCAAAGATATGACTTTGAAGACTAAATCACACCTGAACTAAGCCATGATAGTTTCCGTCACCTCATGTGCCTATGGAAGTTGTACAGTGAGTAAGCACAGCAAAGAATTGACGCACTTACATTAGGGTGCTGGAAAGCAATATTGAGTACGCCAAGGAGTGCCAAGAGAAGGAGCAAATCTGTTTTGTCAGTACAGCTAGAATGCCCCTGATAATTGAGTATGGCAAGGTTTTCTCTCATATGCTTTGGGCATGTCCTTGGAGGACATCATGCTTGATCAAAGTAGAGGGTCATCAAAAGAGAGGAGTATGCTCAAGATGAATTGACACCTTGTCCACAAGAAGGGCTCAATCATTGTGAATATGATACAGACCACGATGGCATCTCATAATAATAACAATTAACTGGTAGGCCCCTTAGTCTAAGCCAGTCATCCTGATGGTGCAGCATCAGTGGTTGGAACCCACTGACCACTCAAAGGGAGAACGATGAGGTTGTCTGTTCCAAAAAAGATTTAAAGTTTCATAAACCTAAAGGAGTAAGAGTCATATATCCTATAGGGTTGGAATTGGCTCAATGGCAGCGAGCCTAAAACCAATAGCTCTCAACAATCAGAGATCAAGATTCGAAAGTTAGGGATTATTATTCCCGATACAATTGAACACATCATGAATTATCCTGTCATAATCAAAACCTTGAACATTAATCTATGAAAGTTAAAGTCTTACTCCAGGAACATCACCTCTTCTGTGTCACAAGACAAGTTGCTGGGAAGCCGAAGATGAAAATCTTCCTTCCTGACACCAAACTGGAAATGAGAGTTTGATGACAACCGTAGTAGTCAAGTTTCAGGAGAGGGTACCCAGCTAAGGCCCATGAGGTGATCACGCTCAGGCTGAGAGCGGTGTGAATGCTCTGCAGACTAACCTAGAAAGGTTACGTTTCTCGTGTATTCCAATAGCAGCTAAGCAGTTTCTATTTCATAACTAAGAACCAAACAGAAAACACTTGGGCATTCGTTTACCTTTTACTTGCTTCTGCTTCTTTTTCCACATGTCTCGGAGTAGGGTCATATACTGGAAGCTGGTAGAAGCTGTCTGGGAGACAGACTCTAGGTTGTTATTTAACTCATTAACACTATTTCTGATGGGTCGTTCCTGGTTTACCAAAGTATCTTGTAACTGGCATCCTGTAGGACACAGCACTCCCTGTAGGCAAGAAAATACCAAGCTTAAAATGAAGGACTCGTGCATGCGGTGGATGGCTAAATAGCACCCAGCATACATTTTATGATAAGATTACCATTATAAAATCTTGTGATTTGACTTTCTTGCTATGAGACTAAATATTCATATTTATGGTTGGGTTACTACAAAGATTAAAAATATTCTTTACCACCAAAAAATATATAATTCAGTACACAAACTGTATCACAAAAGAAGCAGACACGACACAAAGGTAAAGAAAACACCTTCATGTTTTTGTAGGCCCAGACCCAAGAATTCTGGTCAAAGTAAAGGTCAAAGGCACAATCAGCTTGGTATTTCACTGTCAAAATATGCAGAGAAAATAACCATGATGACAGCAAGAGTGTAGGCAGCATTAGCGATCATGATGGATGTAGCCTTTCTCTGAATCCGGGCCTCCTACTGCAAGAGCAAGGTGACCAGACATCTCACTTTTGGCGGGACAGTCCCGATTTTTGGCGTTTTTTAAAAGTCCTGATTTTTTGAAAGAATGCACGACAAGCTAGGGCACGATCTATTTGGTCCATATAGACCAAATTTTTAATCAAGAACACCCCCACCACCACCACCCCGTCAATGGTGTCCCCCTTTAAATCTGGTCACCTTGTAAGAGGCGTCAGTGTACCCACCAGGTCTGGATCAGCATGAAGGCAGCCCCCAGCATCAGGGGCTTTCCTTTCCACTTTCTTTTGGCCAAGGGCTGTTTTAGTCGGACGCGCCTTATAGCCACCTCCACTAAGGGGAGGTGGGGCAGGCCTCAGTCTGGGAGCTTCTTCCCTTTTCTTGTCACGGGGTCGATGGCCACGGGCATCCAGTGTGGCCTTCAGGGAACCAGGCAGAAAAGAAAGACAGGGTGTGATACAGAACATTTGAGAACTAATTGGTCCGGCAGCCTTGGTTATTAAACAAGGGTATCACAAGCCTGACGCTTTGTGTAAGCATCACCTGACCCGTCGAGGTCATGTATCAGTAGGTTACATGGTCTCTCCCATCACAGTAGGAAGACCGACAGTACACAAAGATTATGCACGCTCAGTGAGTTTTAAAGGAAGGTCCTAAGACAAACCCACAGCAGAAAATGAATAGTAATGGCATCAGATTCCTGAGAACTTTACATTGGAACACACAAAACAGTAAGCTGTAAGATACTTGGGCAAGGTATTTTGTGCTCCAGTTCTCTCATCTGTAAAATGTGGATAAGTATGAGCCCCTAATAAAATGTTAAAAATAAATAAATAAATAAATAAATAAAATAAAACTACAATACCTGAAAAAAACAAACAGTAAAGCTTATCTGACTTGAAAGCTTTTTGTCAGGATTAAATGACTTACTGCTATGATTCAGTCAGAAAAGTACCTGGCACACGAGGTGTTCCTTATCATTGAAATGACATGTAACAGATATTAAAGGTTACATGGCTTCTCCACTGCCAATTTCAATCAATCATTGTTTTCTATCAAGGAGATTACTTGATCAACTCTTCTCTTGATATTTCTTACCTGATTTCTTTATCAACACCATGATTTCCTTGTGTGTACCTTTCCGAAGTTATGAGCAGTGCCATTGCAATTATTTGGCAACTTTAAAATACATTATTTGCTAATGTATTTAGAAAACGAAGTATTTGTCAACATTACATTGTAATGTGGGAGTAAACACGATATGACAATGTGGGCTTGCAGCTCCCATATTCTAATAGGATCTTTGTTAGTAGTTGCTCCTTTTGATGAATAAACCACTTAAGTGCTCTTGCTATTTCGTGACCCTAGAAATGACCCTCCCAAACCAAACTCACTGGTATCAAATCAATGCTGACTCATAGTGACACCCCCGACTCCACCCCCACCCACCTCCACTGCGGGTTTCTGAGACTACAACGGTTTACGGCAGTAGACAGCCCAGTCTTTTCAAACTGTTGACTATAAGCATTGCAGCCCAATTTGTGACCACTACACCACTAAGGCACCTTAGAAGTCCTTGCATGACTACTAGCAATTGTAGAATCAGTTATTCCTTAAGTCATAATAATTTAATGAGGAGGCTAAGATTGAAACCCAGACAGCTTGCTCCAACTCCTCTGAACATGCATGGAACATGCATCCTAAAGTGTGAGGATTTGGGAGAAGTAGATATAGTTCATGGATGTCTAGGACTTGGTCCCAGCCAAAGTTCATCTGATCTAAGAGGAATTGTAGGAGATGTGATGCACCTGCTAATTACTAGTAATAATTACTAGTAGGAACGCAAATCAAATTGCAACAGAAAAATTGGATTATTCTTTTGTTCTAGAGTACCACTGGAAAGGTAGCACTGACAGACTTTAATAGAAAAAGGAAACAAAACAAGGGAGAAAAATAAATAAATTATGTAGACATTTAAGTCTATGAAGACCACTTACTGAAATAACAAAACCCAGAAAATCCACTTTGGATCTAAACTAGCACACTGTTGCTATGAGGACTAGCTGGAGCACAAATATAAAGGTGCTTAGCAAAGTCCTGTGCAAAGGTTTACTCTTGCACATTCTTTGCATTGTGCTTACCAATGCGATTAACCAGATAGTGATCTTTCTAAGTGCTGTCTCATGAGTAGAACACTTCAGTTCTCTTCAAATTCCACAAGTGATTCAAAATGAATCACTCTATGTCAATATTATTGGGTATTCATATAAGCCTAGTGTGAAGTCCATAGGTTATCAAAAAGAAATCTGACCATGATTTATTGAATAATAAAATTCACATTTCTTAATTATTAATTTTCCTAAATGCACTTCTGAATTTTGTTAACTTAAAAGCATTCGTACTACGACAAGTGAGATAACTCCAAACTAAACTCACTGCCATGAAGTCCGCACTGGCTCCCTGAGACCGCACTGTGTATTTCTAAGACAGTAGCTGTTTACAGGATTAGAAAGCCCAGTCTTTCTCCCACAGAGCTGTAAATGGTTTCAAACTGCCGACCATGAGAATTGCACCACCAGCGTTCCCCTCAGCTGAGACAGCACTTGAGGAAAAAAGGATTTTTCAGATGAATAAAATCAGACTGAGCTCTGTGTTTGATGACCAAAAATAACAGCAAATATTAGTGCCAATTTAAATGTTCTCATCTGAGAAAAACAGCAATTTGTTTTTCTCTCACTCCACTTGATTCAGCTTTTAGTGTGAGGTCCCAATTCCCACTCATACATCGCCGATATTTTCAATAGTTCTTACCCTCCTTCCCCAAACAGCAACTGGCCCCAATTGCTTTTAATTGATTTTTATTATTTTATAGTATGTGAGATTACAGATTTTTGTGCTTAGGCTTATAATGATGTTTTACTAGAACTAAATAGAAATCATAGTACTTAGGATAGAAACAAGAGTGAAAAAAAACATCTTACCGCAGGCCCAGCATCTTCATCCTGAGTGAGGGGAAAGGCAATAAACCAGAAAGTAAGACATTATTATTATGTTTTTACATTTAAAAACACTATGACACATCCTTTAAGTAAAATGGGTCCCTGAGATCAACAATTAAATTTCATCACTAAAATCAACATAACTGTATTAAAGTAAATATTCTCTTTGTACTTAATTATGATTACACTTCATATTAGTACTACTAGTAATCATATAACATTTTAAAACAATCACCTCATCTTCGTAGTCTGTGGAAAGTTGGCACTTAACTATAGAAACACACAATAGCAGCAATAATAGATGCTTCATGGTTTTAAAGTTTCGAGAATTCCAAGAAGCCATCCGTTGCTAGCAGACTTACCTGAGAGGTGTTCAGCCTTATATATCCCTGGCTTCTGTATTCAATGGGACTTTAGAAGCAGTTACCATTCCTTAGTTAATATTTAATTTTTTGGTTCACTTGTTGGCTGAACCATTTTATCACTTAAGCAACATCTTCCCAGCAAGATTTATTTACTTGTTGTACAACTCTTCTTTTCTGTTGGCTGAATTTAGAAGTTCCGTTCACTTGATTGGACAAAAGGAAGAGAAATGAGGACACTGCTCAGAAGAGAGGGACATCACATTTCTTGTAAGTTAATGTGAAGGGTTCAGAGGCTCTCAAAAATGTGGGAGACAAAGAGTTCAATCCACGTACAATCATCGCTTCCGTTCAAATTGAGGTCACTAAAGATATATGCATACATTTTAGAGCTATAGTTGTAGGCAATTTATTTAAAGGGGAGCATTAAAATCCAGTGTAATATTAAAGCACCATGTGTTTATTCTTTTAGAAATGAATCAGAATAAAGCAATATATTAATTTATGCAGTAAAGGCAAGTATCAGGTGGGGGCAGGGAACTGGGGGGAAGAATGCCCACATTTCCTTTTTGCTCTCACCCATTTTCATTTTTCCCCTTTATTAACATAAATGAAAATATTCAGGAAGTTCTCAATAAATAGTAGACTAACCCTAATGAAACCTGTTGCCATCAAGTAGAATCTGACTCATGGTGACCCAGTGTCTGACAGATTTGTACCACTCTGCAGAGTTCTCGTGGATGGAATCTTTACAGAATCAGATGGCCAACTCATTCCTCCATGGAGCTGTTGGGCCAGTGCAACCCACCATGTGAAATGTTAATACTGAAGTGCCAACGGTCCCAGCAGGACAATTAGTAGCTAGCAGACCCATAAGTCAAAATCAGTATTATAGTGAGTGGATACAAAGTTTGGTGATATATCTCCATGTGAGCCTCATTGTTGTTACTCCAGGTTTTTGTATATCTATATATACAGGTTTATATCTTTATTTTAATTGGTATGATCCTTTCCGGTTTGACACCAATCCACTTCTCTCCGCTTTTTGTTTGTTGCAATCAGAATTAACTACTACAAGAGTCAACAGGGAAACCAAAGTTAACAACCCAAATCTCAGTAAGTTTGTTGCTCCATAACATTTTCTTTTAATATAAAAAGTAACACATTCTCATTAGAATTTTTAAACTGTTTCAATAGAAAGATAGCATTTTATCCAGGTATAGAGCAGGAGAAAATTTCTTAAACAATACTTTGTGGCAGCATCTTAACAGTATGCAACCAAATTTGTCTCTTCCTGGTATGGTGTCAAAAACTCATGGCCATTGAGTTGATTCCAACCCATCGCAACCCTATTGGATAGGGAAGAACTGTCCCTGTGGGTGTCCAAGACTAATTTTTTACAGGAGTAGAAAGCCTCATCTCTTTCTCGAGGGGCAGCTGGTGGCTTGAACTGTAGACTTTGGAGTTAACAGCTCAACACATAAGCACTATGCCACCAGGACTCCTTCTAGATATCACAGGCTGCATATAGAAATATTTTAATTCAAATTTTTGAAAATCAAGTATTGACTTTAAGTTAAGAAAAATACTTCATTTAATTTCTTTAAACGTCTCACCTATTTAATAGCACTGAGTAAATAGTCTACTTTAATTTTCACTTATGCAATTTAAAAATCACTAACTACTGTATTTTAATTTTAATTTAATTTTTCTTAGAAGAATATACAACCAGACTGGAAAACCAAATATGTGTGTTACTTAAAATGACATGAAAGAATAATTCTCTTCAAAATGTCAATTACTGAGGAAAATTGTGCTTTAATAATCTCGACAGTGATTTACTTCAAGGATGTATAAATTCTTGCTGATTTAAAGAATTTCTGTTAAGATGACCAAAAGAAAGATTTTTTTCACTACAACATTATGATGTTATTCTTTAAGTGCCAAGCACTAGTATTTCTTAAACTACACTGGAACTATGATTTAATTTCCATCAGTTTATTATTTTAGTCTTAGAACATCAAAAGTTTCTGCATATTCCTGCTTATTTCTAATCTGACTGGTATTCTTACCATTGTCAGAAGGAAAGTGGAAGGGAGCCAGAGTGTGTGTGGCATATGAGCAGAGATTTCTCCCTCATTCTGCAAATAATTCTTCTGTCTCTTGTGTGACAGGTGGGATACTAGGGCCTGAGAATACAGCTGTGAACAAGATAGAGATAGTAGGTTTTCAATAAATATTTGTAGATTGAATGCAGACTTCATTGACACTTGTCTCAGACCAAGTTCTGATAATCATTGATCATCCTTAATTCTGAAATAACTAAGTTCTAGAGATGATAAAAACTGAGGCTCAGACAGATTAAATCAACTACCCAAAGGCATACAGGTAGTGTTAGTAGCAGAACTTGCACCCAAGTCTGTCTGACCCTATAATTCATGTTCTTTCCATCCCATCGTATTGCCAACAAAATACAAGCATCATCAGGGATTCTCCCGCACCTTCTCTTTTTCTCTTACGGGCTATTCTTGGTCTGCTCATCATCGTGAACCTATGGTGACTCTGTGTCAGACTGCCACATTCATTCCTTTTAATCATTTTATTGGGGCTCTTGCAGCTCTTATAACATTCCATACATCAATTGTATTAAGCAGATTTGTACATGTGTTGCCATCATCATTTCCAAAACACTTTCTAACCCTTGGTATAAGCTCCTCCTTTTTCCCCTCCCTCTCCACCCTCTCACCCTTGTGAATCATTGATCAATTATATATTATTATTATTATTGCGTATCTTACACTGTCCATTGTCTCCCTTCAGGCACATGTCTGTTTTTTGATCCCTTCGGGTGGGGGCGGGGCAGTAAATCCAACCATGTGAGGGGTTCCCCCTCTCACCCCTTTCCCTCTCCCCGACCATCCCCCTACTCTCATGACATCGGTCCTCCCACTGTTCCTGAGGGGTTTATCTGTCCGGAATTCCACGTGTCTAGAGCTCTTATCTGTACCAATGTGTGTTCTCCAGTCTAGTCAGATTTGTAAGGTAAAATTGGGTCATGGTAGTGGGGGCAAGAAGCATTCGGGAACTAGAGGCCAATGTGGGCTCATTTGCTTCCCTGCTGAATGGCCGCTTGTTTAACTTCAGGTCTTTAAGATCCTAGATAGCCAGGCACCATCCATTCTCTTCACTGCATATGCCTACGCACCCATTTTTGTCTTCAGCGACTGTGTCTGGAAGGTCAGCATCAAAGAAGACACATTCATCCTTAGCTCCAGTTTTCACCTAGATTGTCACTCTCATGCTTGGGTGCAGGTGCGGACATCCATGTCTACTTGAATGACATGACCAATGCAGGAGTAATGACAATGCATTTCTTTAATTCTAGTTCTTGCTAATATTTTTCTATACCTTTCCCCACATTGAAGCACAGTTACAGGAATGCTCTTACGTGCAACATACTATTACAAAGACAAAGAAGGCTAGTGTGTCTTCAAAGGGAAGACATCTATTTGCAGAAATTCCGCTCACTAAAATACCTCCATGTTTTTAAAATGTCGATGCCATTGGTGGAAATGTAAGGGAGTGCTATTTACTCAGTCATGTTTGGGGGTCAATAGTGCAGTGCTTTTTGTGTTAGCTGAATCTGTTACATAAGTCAAGGGCAGTAAATCAGTGACAGAGACAGCAGGGTGTTCTGACCTGCCAAATAGTTCTCTGGTGAGGAGGGCAAAGACTTGCGGGCAGCAACCATCAATGCACTTGTTGCTACTTTCACAATTTATGTCAGGGCCATGATATATAAGGGAAAAGCCATGTTTACTTATCAAATATCAAGAAAGCATCTACTATGTGGCAGGTAGTGTGCTAACGTTCAGGAATACTTTGTTGAACAAGATAGCCCAGGATCCTGCCCTTAGGAAGCTTTATATATATAAAGGGAGACAGAAAATGTTATTGTTTTACAGTGACAAATGATGAGCCTAACATAGGAGAAGATAAGGGTGTTGGGAGCAATAACTTAGGGACCTATCCTCCCCTATGAGAGTTACAGAGCGCCCTTGAGAAAAAAAATGTTACTGAAGATTTATTCAGGATTTCTAATTGGTGTTTAAACTTGAATCTTGTTCTTTGAATGACTGTGTAGCTTATATCATTAGTCACCTGATATTTAACCCCAAATGAAACAACACAAAAACAGTGGCTATGAGTTGATCCTGCAAGAGTGGAATGCAGAATGTTCTGTATACATTTCCAATTACTGCGATCACTCAGTAGTAGATCACCAAGTCTTTCTACCAAGGCACCCTTAGGTATATTTGAACTGCCAACATTTCACTTAGGAGTGGAGTGCTTAAACATTTCCATCGCCCAGGGATTTTACATGGTAGTTCTTTAATAAAAGTTTGTTGAACAAGCATGGGAATGGATGAATTAACAGAATATTGAGCTGTCTTGTCTAAGTAGGCATAGCTTTTGAGATCCTTTACTACATCACTCATTGTTAGTATCAGTGTGAATTTTCTTTGTACCTGGGAGCCCTGATGATGTATTGATTACAAGTTAGGCTATAGTCTGTGTGGTCGGCAGTTCAAAACCACGAGCCACTCTACCCCATAAAGATTGGACTTTCTACTCCCATGAACAGTTACAGTCTCTGAAACCCACAGGAGGGTTGCTATGAGTCAGCATTGACTTGATAGCATCGAGTTTGGATTTGGGGATTTTTTTCCTGCTCTTGTAAAGAGTTATTTTCTCAGAAACTCACGGAGTCAGTACCACCCTGGACTATAAGGTTGCTATGAGTCAGCACAAAGTTGATGGCAGTGCGTTCGGTTTGGTTTTATCCTGAGCTAACGTTTGAAAACCACTGTCCAGGAGGAAGTTAATACTCAAGATGTATGAGACCAATTTGAACTGGAGCTTTGATAGGCAGGGCTTAAGCAAGTGTGGTGGTGATGGCCTGAAAGCTAAAATATGGCAGGGAGGAAGAGTCACTTGTGGAAATTCTCCTTATAGACTTTGAAAACATCACAGATCATGCAAGTAGTTAATAAATCTAGTAGTTTCTTTTTCAACCAGATGGACATCACACGAGCTAGGGAAAAGACATATGCTCTTCTGCTTTGGACTCTGATACTTGGAAATCTAAAGGCTATAATGAACACCTTTTAAAGTACTGCGTCCTTCTGGAAAAACCCTTTAAGCAAGGGAGTGGGACTCCAGGGTATCCTGTTAATAGGAGCTCTGATGGCACAGTGGTTACATGTTAAGTTGTTAACCTCAAGGTCAGCAGTTCAAAACCACCAGCCACTCTGTGGAAAAAAAGATGGGATTTCTACTCCCATGAAGAGTTAACGTCTTGAGAATTCACAGGGGCAGTTCTATGAATTGACTTGATAGTAGTGAGGTGTTTTGTGTGTGTATGTGTGTGTGTGTACCTTAGCCACAAGGAGACCTAATACAAAGTATCCTATCAGATTCTCTCTGATATTTTCTATTTACTACAGAAAGAAGCAGATAATCAGGTCAACCGGCTCAATGTTATATTCCTGGCAGCATTCTACAGAGGAAGTTTACCAACTTAAACAGGATCCGCAACTAAAGTTTCATCATTTGAGCTTTCTATCCTTCTGTGGTGTCTGTGAGGCATTTGATACCCTCCTAATAGTACCCATTCCCATTTATTTTTGGTTGAAGTTAAACTGTTGGTTTCTGTGGTTGTGCTGAATTAATCAAAAAGGAAAATTATCACCAGATTTCTAGGAATCATACTGGTTGTTTTGGATCATTAAGCATATATGGAGAACAGTCATTTCAAATAATGGGATAACCATAATTTATTACCCACTAAGAACAGGCACTAGCATAAAACTCTAGGGAAAATGGAAGTTTTACTTTCTTCTGAAGCACTTTAACTATATTCATATAAAAAATCTATTACTAGCTATGTTTAAATGAATCACAATCCCTGTAAAATGTACTGAGTCAATCAAGACTTTTATACACGCACACAAATATGTGTGCACACATATGTATATCTACCTATATACACACACACATATATATATATATATACACACCCTCATAACTCTCAAAACTCTGCCATCGAGTCAACGCTGACTCACAGTGACCCCTATGGGTTTGCAAGACAGTAACCGTTTAAGGGAGCAGAAAGCCCAGTCTTTCTTCCGTGGAGCTGCCCAACCCAACCCAGCCACTACAGGACCAGGACTCCACATACACTGAGTATATGTGTATACCTTGGTGGCTGCTAGTTGCAAGGCCAGCAACTTGAAGCCACTAGTTGCTCTGGAACAAAAAGATGAGGCTTTCTGGTCTCCTAATGATGAACCGCCTTCGGAACCCAAAGGGGCAGCTCTACTCTGTCCTATAGGCTCACTGTGAATTGGAACTGACTCCATGTTCACAATTGTGAATCATTTCATAAATCATCTTCAGTAGCATCACTCTTGCATAAGAGACTGCTGGAAAGCTCACTGACCTTTGCACCCTTTCTGTACCCACGAAGCTGAAAGCTTGCGGAGACCAAGATGGCACACTTCAAACCACCTGAGACCCCAATTTCCGTAGCAATCGCATCAACAATCTTTTTTTCTTTTTAAATCGTTTTATTCGGGGCTCCTACAACTCTTATCACAATCCATGCATCCATCCATCGTGTAAAGCTCATTTGTACATTCATTGCCCTCATCATTCTCAAAACATTTCCTCTCCACGTAAGTCCCCGGCATTAGGTCCTCATTTTTCCCCTCCCTCCCCGCCCCCACCCCCTTCATGAGCAGTTCGAAACCATCAGCTACTCCGTGGGAGAAAGATGAGGCTTTCTACTCCCAGAAAGCGTTACAGTCGTGGTGGAACTGGACCTTGCGGTGAGACCCCTGGCTTGCTGGTGTCCGACCCAGAACCACCATATATTTAATACCTCAGTGTTTTCCTTGCATTAACATAACAGGTTTTAATCTGATAAGCAGGGATCTGCCCTTGTAATAAATGCTACAGGGCGTTTCCCCCTAGCACCAACTCCCCCTGCTCAATGTAAATAGAGCTCAACCACTTAGGAGATCAATCTGTACAAAGTAATAACTCAGGACTGCAGCTCACAGTGGGACTAGACTAGCATAAACTCCTCATATCAACAGTATCTTACATTCTATGTAACCTTGGATAAATTATTGATGTTATCGATGCAACTGCCTTATACCCCATGGGAATGACTGACAATGCTTTCATTTTTTGTTGCTTTGGTCTTTTGTTTTTCTGACTTTGTTTTCACGTATTTATCTGTTTTTGGTGTGCTTGTGGATTTTGTTTTTGTCATAATATGTCCGCCAAAGTAAACCAGAGCATCTCATAACCCATGGACAAGCAGATGGATTCTGGGCTCCCACTTAATTCTAGCCCCATTCCAAGAACAGTCATTCCGTATAACATGGCCTTGCTGGATACTCGCCATCATGAAGAGATCTCTGAAGACCGAGATTGCTGTAAACTTGGTTATGGTGAATCAAACCATGGTATAATAGGATACTTGGTCAGTTGGCCTCCCTCTTGACCAACCTGAATTTGCTCTAGGCTGAAGTATTTCTTGTTTTATGACAGAAACTTATTCTCTGGCTTTTAAAATATTTATGGTGTTTTTTTCCTTACTCTTTATCTTTATATTATTATTTTCTTCTTGCCACTTTTATGAAGCAGGTAAGGAATGGATGCAGAGACAATAACTGGTGCAATGGTTTATTAGGATGTGAGGGAAGGGAGGGTCAGGGAAGTTGGGAAGCGAACAATATGTGGGAGGATGGAGCACTAAAGCAGACTGTGATAATGTATATACAACTCTTTTTAAAAGTGATTGAACTATGGAAGTTATGATATGTGAATACTATTTCAAAAAAACTACTTTTAAAAAGGAAATAAAACTTGACCAATAGATACCATGGGTGAAAGAGGAAGAGTTGTTGTTTAGGGACATTGAGTTTATGTTAATGGTGGTGGAATAATGTGGAAAAATAATGATTGTACAACACCAAGAGTGTCAACTGTGGGACACAATAACTTTATATATGTAAAGTTATTGGAGAGTGTTTTGTGTGTATATTTTTGCCACATTAAAAAAAATTACATGAGTACCGATGAGTACAAGAAAGAAGAAAATATTCTAGAATTGATTGTGGTGATAATGGTAGAACTCTTCTTGATATGATTGAATTACTGAATTGTATAACATAAGGGTAAAGTGCAAATAAAACTGTTGTTTTTTTTTAAAGTTAGCCATAGAAACCCACAGGAACAGTTCTATCCTGTCCTGCAGGGTTGTTATGAGTCAGAATTGTTTGTTTTATATACATATTTTTACATATTCTCTGCACATATATTGCATAGGTATGCATTTCTAGCACTTGTCTGTCAATTTGTCATGCGGTAGTGGTTTGTGTATTGTGATGCTTGAAGCTATGCCACCAGTATTTCAAATAGCAGACGGTACCCCTGGTGCACAGGCTTTAGTGGTGCTTCTTGACTAAGACAGACTAAGAAGAAATAAGTCGTCTGATTTTTGGTTTACTCACTGTAAACCTAATGAATAGCTGTGGAACATTGATCTATTGCCGAAAAATGAGCCCCTTGGGTTGGAAGGCATTCAAAATATGACTGAGGAAGAGCTGTCTTCTCAAAGTACAGTCATGGAGTAAAACTTTTGGGAATTTCATTTGCTGATACGGCATGACTCAAAAGATGGATTCATTCACACATTGGCTACAACAATGAGCTCAAACGTAATCGGCAAGATGACTTGAGACTAGGGAATGTTTTGTTCTGTTGTACACAGGCTTGCTATGGGTTGTAACCAACTTGAGGGCACCTAACAACAGTATATAATGTATATATGGGACTTCAAAAGTGCATGGACATTTCCCATTATCTTTTAATTCCATTTTCCATGAGCTTTTTGAAGCCTTCTGATATAAACACACAGACACGAAGTTCGTGGGCCAGTGGAAAAAAGATAAGGGATGTTTTCATAAACTTTCTGAAGCCCCCATACACACTTACACTTTTTAATCTGTTTATAATTTATTGCTTTTATAAATTGAATATTTATCTGTAAAATATTTTTGAACGTTCAGACATCTTAGTAAGATGCTGATAATTGATTAATTCGCTGCCATCAAGTCTACTCAGCCTCATAGCAACCCTATACAGGATGTCTGAGGTTATAGATCTTCACGGGAGCAGACAGTCACAATTGTTCCTCTTGGAGGAGCTGGTGGGTTTGAACTACCAACCTGGTAGTTAGCTGTCCAACAGTTACCCAACAGTGCCACCAAGACTGTTATTGATAACTGACAAAAACTCTTCATTTCTCAGATCTTTGCGGGTGTTACTGGAAGAAGAGCTCCATATCCTGTCCCAGAAGCATTCTTCTAAGAAACACTAACATAGCACTTGGGCCACCCTTAACTTACAATAAACAACTGAGGTCAAACTCCTGGGAGGAAGTGCCGTGCATTATTTTTCAAATACTCTAATGCCAGAAATTCAATTAAGAAATGATAGCTCCTACAATTCCTCTTTTTGGAATTGGTGAAGAATTTCATATAGGAAATCAAAACAACACTATAGGATATTATATTTAAAAGAGTGGTGTCTAAAGGTTTTATCTTGATAACTTCTAAGCTGAGGGAGGCAATAATAATAATAATATTCATCATTTTTATGAGTATAAGAATCAGAAACCTTACACTGATTTACTATTAAAACATCTGACAAATACTGAAGAAAATGACACCCCACTACACGTATGTGACCTAATTACTCAGGAGCAAATGACATGAAACAAAGAAAAATTCTATATTGGTGTGTAAAGAAAAATAATTTATGTAATAAAGGGAGGCTTTAAAAATTGTGATATTAATTTCACAGAACCTGAATTCATGTTTACATTGAGCGATCAGTCACCGGTTCTGCTTCAAGGGAAAGCCTCTGAGCCCTTAGGAAGAGCAGGAGCGACACCTACTGCTGAACTCAAGTATTTCTGGATTCCAACTCTAAACCCAAACGCACTGCCATCTACCGATTCTGACTCATAGCAACCCTGCAGGACACAGAATTGCCCCTGTGGGTTCCCAAGGCTCTAAATCCTTACAAAAGTAGACAGCCTCATCTTTCTCCCACAGAGTGACTGGGGGATTTTAAGCCCCTGTGACATGGTTCAAAACCATCAGCTGCTGCTCCACTGAAGAAAGATGAGACTTTCTACT
>NW_022109768.1:2151803-2188190 GCF_000313985.2 Echinops telfairi
GCTGACTTACTGTAACCCTATAGGGGAGAGTAAAACTGCCCATATGGGTTTCCAAGACGGCGAATCTTTATAGGAGCAGAAAACCTCATCTTTCCCCACCAGAGCAACTGGTGGCTTTGACTCACGTGGTTAGCAGCCCAATGAGTAACCCACTACACTAGCAAGTTGATTCTGACTCAAGGCCACCCTAGCTAGATGACAGGGTAGAACCGCCCCTATATCTGAGACTGTAACTTTTTTTCTCTCATTGCCGCCAGTTTTTACTCATAGCGACCCTTATTGGGCAGGGTAGAATTGCCTGTGGGTTTGTGAAACTGTAAGTCTTTACAGGAGTAGAAAACTTCATCTTAGCGGTGGGGGAAAGAGAGGTCTTTCTACTCCTAAAATGACTTACAGCCTCAGAAACCCACAGGGGCAGTTCTGCTTTGCCTTATGGTGTTGCTGAGCAACAAAAAGTGAGTGAACTCCTTAGGAAATAGGAAGCTTTGTCTTTCTCTCGCTGAGAAGCTGGTGATTTCAAACTGCAGACCGTGCGATTAGCAGCCCGACGCGTGATCTCGACGCCTCCAGGGCTCCTCGTTCATACTATCTAGAACCAAACCAAACTCACCATGAGTTTCCCAGCCTGTAGCTGTTGATCGTAGAAAATCGACTGGGGAATTCGCATGTCAGACCCTCCCCAAACTTATTTCTTAGTTTCTCCACATAAAAAGTAGGTAGAACAGTTCGGAACAAATAAAGCTACAGCGACAACGCAAAACATTTAAAGTTGCCAGTAGCCAGAGACGCCCAGCCAGGAACTGCCGGGAGACGCCAGAACTCCAAGACTCCGCCCCTGGGAATAGCCTCCAGGGCAAAGGCCGGCCCCTTCGTGCCCGGACCGGAAGATGCCCATCGCGCGTGCGCGTGAACTACGTCACATCCGGTGCCGGGGTGTGCGCTTCCGGAAGGGGCTGGACAGTCGTGGCGGCGGTTCCTTGTGCATTTGATAGTGTTTCTTCGGTGGCTGGCGGGCGGATTTCTCGGTGGCATCATGGTTGAGGTACGGGGACAGGCTCTCAGGAGTCGTGTGGCCAGGACTGCTTTTCTCTGGCGGCAATCGTGAATGATGGGGGGAGAGGAGGCTGCAAGGAGTGGCTGGCCGAGGCGAGGCCCACTGCCTTTTTAGGTTTTCAAGGGCGTACACTGGCTGGGTGAGAGCACGAATTTGAGGCGGGAAGTCTGAGAAGTTTCTCCAGTTTTCATTTGGCCAATGAGAAGTGGGCACTGTCTTTGTAGGTGAGGCTTCCCTTGATGGTGAACCACTGGTACTTGCCGCCTGGAGGGTTGTACCAGGAATTCTGCTTGTAAACAACGGATGGTCTTCTCGTTTTAAGAGTTGGTCTTTTAGCGCAGCTCTTCCCTCGGGAAAATCTTGTTTTGCATCTTTCGCTAGCTTGAATGTCCTACCTGTGTTATCTCAGAAGCTTGGCTTCTGACCGCCCTTCTCCATAGCCAAAGCAGTCGCCTTAATTCAGACCAATAGCCTCTCACCCGGACTGCCGCATTCGCTCCCGTTTGGGTCCCTATAAATTTTATCTGTTTAAAATGTCAGCCAGCCACGCCTTCCTTGTGCAAAAAACTCGTTACCGGCCTCGTGTTAAAACTAGAGCATGAACGCAGGTGGTTGTCAAAGGTTTAAAAGACCTTGCCGATTCTTGCAACCTCATCTTACAACAAAACCCACCCTCTCATAATTACAGTGCCCAGAACTCAAAACCAAACTCAGTGCCATGTAGTCGTTACCCACTCATAATGACCCTATGGAACAGACTAAAACGGCATCTGTGCGTTTCCAAGACTAAGTCTTTACCGGAGTAAAAAGAAGCTCCTGATATTATTTCAATTAGTGAACATTTTTGTATACGTTGTTTTCCTCTGTCCAAATTGCACCTGACTCCATTCGGCCAGGTAGCATTCTCTGTATAAATATCACCTCAGAGAGGTCTTCCCTGACAGTACTGCACAAAATAATGTATTCTTTCTCTCTCTTATGTCACAGTCCCTTGCTTGTTACCTTTATAACACTAATCAAAATGTGGGAATATGTTGCTTATTTTTATTTATTTCCCTTTGAGCAAGGGAATATGACTTCCCCATTCTGTAAACTTCTCTCACAATGCCTGCTAGATACATAGTGTTCACGGGATAAATATTTATGCAACAAATAACCGAGTGTTGTTCCTGGGGCTCTGGTCAAATGGCAGCTTTTCTCTCTCTTCTTTTTTTTAACATTTGATTCTTTCACTTTGCTACTGGGAGCTGTGGTGAGTAGCATGAAGTTTTTTACATTGGCAAATGTGAGGTACATAACAATTTGGCTTTAGATTGTGATGTATGTAACTTGTAACTAAGTATATAATTGCCCTGTTTCTTTTTAGGAGGTACAGAAGCATTCTGTGCATACACTAGTGTTCAGGTCATTGAAAAGGACCCATGACATGTTTGTAGCTGATAATGGCAAACCTGTGCCTTTGGATGAAGAGAGGTAGGCATCGTCTCTAATTGCTAGCATATTTAAACGCCTAACATTGTGAAAGAGGACAGGGAGAGTAAGACTACTCAAAAAACAATCGGTTTGCACAAGTAAGTACTGTAATGTGATACATGTTTTTGCAGAGCAACAACCTCCTCTTTTGTATCCATCTTATTTATCTGGATGCATTCTATGAGAAGAATGCAGTAGTTAATCTTTTAGTACTAGTTAGTAGTACTAGCACTCATAGGCTAGATAGGCAATAGTGAGTGGTGCCTTTATATACCTTATATACTTGTTTATAAGCTGAGTTTTTCAGCACATTTTTAATGCAGTTTTCGTGGTAAAATTAGGTGCCTCGGCTGATATTCAGGTCAGCTTATATTCAGGTCAGTATATATGGTAATTTAAGCTGATTGAACTTCTTTTTTGGCCTTATCATTCACATTAAAAACCCTATTAATTGCATTTAGAAGTATGCCATAATTTGGAGGACCCTTTTCAGGTGTTTTATTTTATAATTAATCACTTTGCATGAGCTTTCAGCTTCCCGCTGCTCTCGGAGCCTTGCTGAGCTGAAATCGCAGCTGGCCAGTACTTCTACTGCCATCCTTTCTTGTTAGTCTGATGAAGATTTTTGAATGATGGCTTATTTTTGGTTCCTCATCTCCAGCTCCAGGCTGGGGTCGCATTATGTGCAGTGTTCCTTTTTTGTCCTTTGCTCTTCCTTTTAAATCTTTTACTTAATTTCTCAAAGAAGCATTTATATTAATATAAAGTGGGCTGTACTTAAAAATAACATAAGTGCATTTCTTTGTAAGATGTTGAATAAATTAAGTACTTTGATTAGTTGTAATTAACCTTGTTAAGGTAAATGAAAGATTAATTAGGAAACAAATGAAAATATTACTTAGAACAATGTATCTATGCTGTGGAATTTGAGGGAAACTAGATACAGGGTTTAGAACTGTACTTAGATTTTTTGAAGTTGAAGTTAAAAATGCTATTTAACTTTAAAATCGTAATAGAATCTTTTTCTACATGGTTAAACAAATTTGAATACTCATTCTCAGGCTACCTGTAAACATTTGCTCTGGTGAATATAAAGTATTAAAAATGTATTCTTATGTTTGTAATTTTTAAATAGTCACAAACGAAAAATGGCAGTCAAACTTCGCAATGAGTATGGCCCTGTGTTGCATATGCCTACTTCAAAAGAAAATTTTAAAGAGAAGGGCCTTCAAAATGCAGCAGACTCCTATGGTCACAAGCAGTATCCTGCCAATCAAGGTGAGTATCGTGTTATCAGGACTTAAATGTGAATTGTTAAAATTAGAAAAACCAAATGCTTTATTAGCACCACTTCCCAAACTCACTGCCAACAAGTCAATTAAAACTCAGAGTGACCCTGTAGGACAGGGTAGAACTAACCTCGTGGGTTTCTGAGACTACAGTTCTTTAAGGACATATAAAGCCTCATCTTTCCCATGAAGCAGCTGGTGGGTTCAAACTGTTGACCTTACTGCTGGCATCTCAAAGTATAACCCACAATACCACCAAGGCTCTTCAGTACCCCTTCCAGAAGCCAATTCCAACCATACAGTTTTTACTGATTGTACCAGTATTGTAATGGAAGTCTTGATTTTCTCAAGACTTGTGATTGACATTATTAGGTAATGGTTTTCTTTTTATAAGAAGGTGGTAGAATAATGATAGCAGATATCTATAAGATGTGGACAAGGTCACAGTGGAGACTAAAGGAACAATTTGGAGACAATTTCTGAATGGTAGGGAGACCATCTGTTGGCTGTTGGTCAGAAAGACAGTAGTAAGTTCAAATGTGACTGAAAATTACAGTGAATAAAAGAATCCAAAATTGCACAGGGAAGCCATTTGTTGGTTAAAACAACAAAACAGTGGATTAGCTTCCTACCCACCATTCTGTAAAAAAAAAAAATATGCCCAAGCTTTCCTGATCTCATCAGCAGAGAGGTAAGGATGTAGTTCTGTGCATGGTTTTCAGGAGTCAAGAAAAAGAAAAGATCAAGTTCCCTTATTTCCAAGACTGGAGTTTAGTGGGAGATGTTCCGAAACCTGGTTGATTATATAATATTATTATTTGATTCATTAAAATAGATAGTATTTGTATATAAGAAGAATTATGAGGGCTTTCTCACCTTCCTCTCTTACACTTTTAGGCCAGGAAGTTGAATATTTGGTGACAGGTACGCATCCATATCCACCAGGCCCTGGTAAGTAGGCTGTTAAAATGCCCAATTATGACATATATTTCCATAAATGATTCCCATTGCTTATAAAATACAAAATCAAGCCAATAGCTATTTGTCTAGAGCTGACTTTTTCGATGGTAGTTAAGTGATACTTAGTAGCACACTCAGCATTCTTCGCACACGTCTATTTCTCAGACACTACTATTTCTCAGACACTACAGGAGGAACTCAAAGGCGGTAAGACTGCGACAGGCCTTGTTAAGCTTACTCTCTGGTAGCTGATTTGTGAATATCAATTAGCATATAAAAGTCAAAAGAGAATATTAAACATGAGCCATGTGTGTATTTTTTGTGTGTAGGGTTGGTACACAGATGGAGTGACTAGTATAACAAAACACAATTTTTTTAAATCATTTTATTAGGGGCTCATACAACTCTTATCACAATCATACATACATCAATTGTGTCCAGCATATTCATACATATGTTGCCATCATCATTCTCAAAACACCTGCTTTCTTCTTGAGCCCTTGGCATCCACTCCTCATTTTTCTCTCCACTCCTCCCTCCTCACTGAACCCTTGATAATTTATAAATTATTATTATTTTGTCTTATCTCACACCATCCAACGTCTCCCTCACCCATTTCTCCGCTGTCCGTCCCCTGGGGAGGAGGTTATATGTAGACCTTGTAATCTGTTCCCCCTTTCTCCATCACCTTCCCTCCACCCTCCCAATATCGCCACTCTCTCCACTGGTCCTGAGGGGTTCATCTGTCCTGGATTCCCTGTATTTCCAGTTCCTATCTGTGCCAGTGAACATCCTCCGGTCCAGCCGGATATGTAAGGTAGAATTGGGATCATGATAGTAGGGGGGAGGAAGCATTCAAGAACTAGAGGGGAATTGCATATTTCATCGTTGCTACACTGTACCCGGACTGGCTCGTCTCCTCCCCGCAGCCCTTCTGCAAGGGGATGTCCCAGTTTCCCACAGATGGGCCCTGGGTCCCCACTCTGCACTCCCCCTCATTCACAATGCTATGATTTTGGTTTTTTTGGCTTTGATGCCTGATACCTGATCCCTTCAATGCCTTGTGATCTCACAGGCTTGTGTGCTTCTTCCATGAGGGCTTTGATGTTTCTTAGTTAGATGGCCCCTTGTTTATCTTCCAGCCTATAGGACCCCAGATTCTGCATATTTTGACAGCCGGACACCGTCAGCTTTCTTCACCACATTTGCCTGTGCACCTGCTTTGTTTTCAGTGAACAAAACACAATTTTAATATGTTGGTTCTAGTAGTTTGAGAAGATGGGCTGCATGATAGAGAAATTACAATGGATTGGGAGCTTTTTGTAGTAGTGATTTACATTCGTTCTTAGAAACTTCTGCTACTATTTGGGAAATTGCTTGATTTTTACATCTAAAGGTAATGCCCCAAGATAATAAAAATGTCACTTTTATTCTCCTGAGCTACTGTAATCAGTCAGACTTGAGTTATGTGTCATTAAATAATGCTTATATAATTACAGTTTGTAAAAATTTGGAAACAAAAGAAAAAGCTTAATAAAAAAATTGTGATCTATCTACCTAGATATATTCACCCTTATATTTTTGGCATTTGGTTTGTATTTTATTTTACATGCATGTGAATATAAGCATAGATGGCTACTAAAGGAATTAATTTTTTCTTTTAACAGGGGTTGCTCTGACAGCGGACACGAAGATTCAGAGAATGCCGAGTGAATCGGCTGCACAGTCTGTGGCGGTGGCGCTGCCCTCTGCTCAGAGCAGGTAGCCTTTCCTCATTTCTGTACTCACAGAGATGTAAACGCTTTCCCTCCTTTTTAAGTTTCTTTATGTATTATGTGAAACTTCCATTCACCAGACTTAAAATTTTTAGAAGAAAAGAGTTGTTTGTGCCGAGCACATGATTGGTGGCATTGATTGCTTGCTTCCTTACTTGTGATATTTCTCTTGTGTTAGGGTTGATGCAAATCGAACTACACCTGGTGGAAATGAATACCGACATCCCGGGGCTTCTGACCGGTCACAGCCTCCATCCATGACTGCAGTAAGTTTTCCTGTGCCAAGTCATGGTGAAGGTCTTTAATTTCTACGGCATCTTATTCCTCTTAATACCAATCTCTTTCTTAAATTGTTTGGGAAAAGATACATTTTCCTTAGAATTATTATATTAGATAGTAGCCTGAGCTGCTTGTTAATATTTCATGATCTTAAAACTTGATGTTAGTGAGTTGACATATTTTTTTAGAATTTAAACTTCTAGAATAATGTAATTCTCAAAATCTAGAACAATGTAATTCTTGCACTTTATAGATTGTATTTATTTGGGGAAGGTAAAATATAGCTATTTATTGGTACTAAAAATATTAGTACTATTCTGAAACTTGTGCTAGATGTCAGTGTTATTAAGCATAAGAGTACTTTAAGTGAAACTTTAAGTTGGTTTGCATAGTGTAAGACATGAGTGCTCTTGGTCTGGTAATACTCATGGGCCATACAACTAGTGTCTGAGAAATAAGCATTCAGATATATATGAGCTTATTTTAAGTAAATGGCAGCTGCTCATATCTGTGAAAATAATTGAAAATACCATGGCTTCGGTCAGGCACAGTCTTGTCCTGAAAGTAACATCCATCCTTGCTTTTTAATATTCTAAAGAGGTCTTTTGCAGCAGATTTACCCAAGGTCCCTGTCTTTTGCTCACTTGACTGATGTATAGGGGTGATTGTGGGTCCAAGCAAGACAAAATCTTTGAAAACTTCAACCTTTTTCCCATTTATCATGATGGTTCCCCATTGGTCCAGTTGTGAAGCTTTCGATCTTCTTTACCTTGAGTTGTAAACCATGTTGAACACTGCAATCTGTGATCTGCACCATCAGGTGTTCAAGTCCTCCTCACTGTCAGCAAGCAAGGTTGTGTCATGTGCACGTCACAGGTTGTTAATAAATGCCTAGTGCCTCCAATCCTGATGCCACGTTATTATTCATATAACCCAGAGCCTCTGATGATTTGCTCTGCATACATATTGAATGAGATTGGTGAGATAATAACACCCCCAACTCACCCCTTCCCTGATTATAAACCATGCAATATGCCCATATTCTGTTAACCACAACTGCCTTTTGGTCCATGTACAAGTTCCCCATGAACACACTGAAGTATTCTGTAATATCCATTGTTCTCAAGATTAGCCATACTGTTTTTTATGATCCACACAGTCAGATGCCTTGGCATATCAATAAAATAGGAGTAAACATTTTGTATTTTCTGAATCCAGCCTGAACCTCTGGCAGCTCCCTGTCAATGTACTGCTGTAATTGTTGATAGATTATCCGTAAAGTTTTGATTGCATGTGATATCATTGATAATGTTCTATAGTTTGAGCATTCTGCTGAGTCACCTTTCTTTGGAATGGACACAGATATGTCTCTTCTAGTCCGTTGGACAAGTAGTTCCTTCCAGTGCTTCCTCGGTTTATAGAAATTTGGTGAAATGTTTCATTAAATCCTGGAGTCTTGTCTTTGGCTAATGCAGTGGTTCTCAACCTCCCTAATGCCGCGGCCCTTTAGCACAGTTCCTCATGTTCTGGTGACCCCGAACCATAAAATTTTCATTGCTACTTCATAACTGTAATTTTGCTACTATTATGAATCGGGTGACCCCTGTGAAACGGTCGTTCAACCCCCAAAGGGGTTGTGACCCACAGTTTGATGGGCTGATGCTTTCAGTGCAGCTTGAACTTCTTCCTGAGTTCCACTTATTCTTTCTTATAGGTTCCTCCTGACATGGTGCAATGCGGACGCGTCCTTTTTGGCACAGTCCTGTAGTATTTGCATCTTCTCTAGGGCTTCCTGCATCGTTTCATATTTTGCTCTTAGACTCACTCAGTATTGTAACTCGGCTTAAATTTTTTCTTCAGTTTTTTCACTAAGATGTCCTGAGTGTATTCTTCCCTTTTTGGTTTTCTAACTCTTACGTCTTTGCACATTTCATTATAATACTTGTCGTCGTCTTCTCGAGCTGCTCTTTGAAATCCTATGTTCATTTCGTTGACTTCCTCAGTTCTTGTTCGCCTTAGGTATTCTACAATTAATAGAGCACGTTTTAGAATCTCTTGACATCCACTTTGACTTTCTTTTCTGTCTTTATAATGGCATTTTGCTTTCTTCATGAATGATGTTCTGGATGGCTTCCCACTGCTCATCAGTTCTTCTGTCATTAGTGTTCAGTGCATCCAATCTGTACTTGTGATGGTCTTGAAAGTCAGCTAGGACAGACTCAGGCTATATTTTAGTCCTTGTGGACTTGTTATAATTTCTTCAGCTTCAGTCTCAACTCAGCTTACATGTGAACAATTGATAGTCCCTTCAACAATCAGCCCCTGGCCTGGTTTTAGCTGCTGATAGTGATTCTCCATGGCCCCCCACCCCCCACCCCATGTAGTCAGTCAGTTCGACTTCTGTGTGTTTCCTCTGGAGCAATCTATATGTATATTTGCCGTTTGTGTTATTGAAAAGCGGTTTTTGCTGTGAATAAGTCATTGGTATGGCAGAATTCTGTCACCCTATCTCCAATTTATTATATAACCGGTGATTTGTCTTTATGAAATACGGAGTATGGATTGGCTCCAATATTTTGTGAATGGATGGTTGGGCTCCCTAATGCCCATCCAGTCCATTCCAACTCTTGCCAACTCCCTGTGGGGCAGAATAGACCTGTGCTCCGTAGGTTTTCAGTGACTGGTTTTTTGAAAAAGTAGATCGCAAGGCTTTTTATCCCAGCCAGTAACCCACCCCAAACCAAGCTCACTCCCATGAAATTGAGTCTGACGCATAGTGATCTTACAGGACAGACTAGGATTGCTGGTTAGAGAGTTTCACAGAATGTAACTCCTCCTGGGAACAAACAGCCTTATCTTTCTTCCACAAGGTGGTAATGTGATATTCTATCAACCTTTTAAAGTAGGATTTTATGTAATGTCATAACTGTGAGGTAGGTATTCATATTACAAAAAGATGCAATGTACTTTTTTACTCAGTCTGTTACGTGCTTTAAAACATTGCGACATACTTCTCTTTGATTTTTAAAATGAAAATTGAGCAAGATATAGTTATGACAAAGCTTAAATTACTTTTTATGTTAGAGAAAACAAGACTCATTTCCTTTTAGTAATTTCAGAGGGGGGGGAGTAAACCTTTTGTGTGCCACTCTTACTTTCCATTTTTATGTTAACATGAAATGTTATATATGGTTTTCTCACTCATACTATTATCTGTTTTCTGTCTAGGTTTTGGAGGCTTCCAATGCCAAGACCTCTGCACTGATGGCCAAAAAGGCCCCCACAATGCCGAAACCCCAGTGGCACCCACCTTGGAAACTCTACAGAGTGAGTTAATCTGCTTGTATAAATCCTGAGGAATAGAACAGGAAGGAAAATGAGTGAATATGAGTACAGGAAGAGTGATTTGATGAGGGGTGGGAGGGAGTTTAAAAGTCACCCAAATTCACTGCCGTTTAATTGATTCCAACTCATAGTGACCCTATAGGGCCAGTTAGAACTACCCTGTGGGTTTCCAAGCTACAAATCTCTATAGGAGCAGAAATCCTTATTTGCCTCCCACAGTACAGCTGGTGGATTCAAACCACTGACCTTGTGGTTAGCAACTCAATGCGTAACACACTAAGCCACCAGATGCCCATGGGAGAGGGCTTAGATAGTCTATTAAAAGATATCTGGGAAAGGAGACTTCCTTAAGCTTACTTATATTTTATGGAAAATACACTACAAAATATGAATATAATGCTAATAAGTGTGGAGACCAGAAGAGAGGCTTTGGGATTTTGAGATATTTATTCTGAAGGCTGAGGGCAGAAAGACCGTATAAAGACATTTCTTGAGATTTAGCAATTATATTTTAAGGCATCATAAATTAGAATGAATCAAGATACACCCGATCTTAAAAAAATGTGTCAAAAAAACCTTCAAAATCACTACCATTGACCTGATTCTGACCCATTGCATTTCTGCACAGCAGGATAGAACTGGCTCTGTGGGTTTCTAAGACTCAACTCTTTGTGGGAGTACAAAGCCATGTATTTCTTGTGAGGAGTGGCTGGTGGTTTCTGACTGCTGACCTTAAGGCTAGCAGCCCAATGTATAACTACTACAGCACCAGTGCTCCAAAATAAACTGTGTGTCAGAGGGAAACACAAACACAGCCTCGTGTGGTTTAATATATGGTTAACGCTTTAATATTTTTAAGTTGTCATAGAGTGAAATAGACCTCTGTGTGTATGTGTGTACACACCTGCAATTCTAATAATTGGTATGTAGATTTGGCTAACTGTTACTTGAATGACAAGTAGGATATAGGAGTTTTGTTTTGTTTTGTTTTAGTCATTTTATTGGGGGCTCATACAACTCATCACAATCCATACACACATCAATTGTATAAAGCACATTTGTTACCCTCATCATTCTCAAAACATTTGCTCTCCACTTAAGCTCCTGGCATCAGCTCCCCATTTCCCCCGCTCCCTCCCTGCTCCCCCCCTCCCTCACGAGCCCTTGATAATTTATAAATTATTATTTTGTCATATCTTACACTGTTCAATATCTCCCTTCACCCACTTTTCTGTTGTCCATCCCCCAGGGAGGGGGTTATATATAGATCTCTGTAATCAGTTCCCCCTCTCTACCCCACCCTCCCTCGACCCTCCTGGTAATCAGTTCCCCCTCTCTACCCCACCCTCCCTCGACCCTCCTGGTATCGCCACTCTCACCACTGGTCCTGAAGGGATCATCCGTACTGGATTCCCTGTGTTTCCAATTCCCATCTGTACCAGTGTACATCCTCTGGTCTAGCCAGACTTGCAAGGTAGAAATGGGATCATGATGCGGGTGGGGTGGAGGAAGTATTTAGAAACTAGAGGAAAGTTGTATGTTTCATTGTTGCTACACTGCACCCTGATTGGCTCTTCTCCCTGAGACCCTTCTGTAAGGGGATGTCCAATTTCCTATAGATGGGCTTTGGGTCCCCACTCCGCACTCCCCATCATTCACAATGATAAGATTTTTTGTTTTTTGATGCCTGATACCTGATCCCTTCGACACCTTGTGATCACACAGGCTGGTATGCTTTTTCCAAGTGGGCTTTGTTGCTTCTGAGCTAGATAACCGCTTGTTTACCTTCAAGTCTTTAAGACCCCAGATGCTGTATCTTTTGATAGCCGGGCTCCATTAGCTTTCTTCACCACATTTGCTTATGCACCCTCTTTGTCTTCAGCGATTGTGTCGGGAAGGTGAGCATCATGGGATACTAGTTTAATAGAACAAAGTATTCTTGCATTGAGGGAGTACTTGAGTGGAGGCCCAATGTCCATCTACTATCTTAATACTAAACCTATAAATATATGCACAGAGATCTATTTCCCCATCCTCATTTATAAATATATTTACATATGTGCATGGCTGTATTTCGACCTTTATAAATGCCCTTTGCCTCCTGGTTCTTTCCTCTATTTCCTTTTGACTTTCCTCTTGTCTGTCATGCTCAAGCCTTCATTTGGGTTTCAGTAATTTCTCTTGGTTATACGACCCTTGATCAAGCCCTACCAGGCCTCCCACACCACCAATTTGGATCACTTGTTGTTCCCTTGTCCCTGGGTTTGTTAACACCACTTCCTTTCCCCCCACTCTCCCATGTCGTCCCCCTCCCCCACCCGAACTGTCGGTCCCCTTGTTTTCTCCTCCAGATTGTTCATCCAGCCTATCATATTTAGAGAGACCTGCGGAGATAATAACATGCACAAAAGCAAGACAGAGCAAAACCAAGCAACAAAAGAAAACAGCAACAACAAAAAGCCAATGACAAATACAAAACCAAAAAAAACACAACAAACAACCACAAAAGAAAAAGCTTGTAGTTAGTTCTAGGACTGTTTGTTGGCCTTTCGGAGTGTTTTCCAGTCGAGTCTGATGGGGCGCCAAGCCCTGGCCCCAAAGTCTATTTTTAGTATTTCCTGGGGACATTGTTGCTCTGTTAAGATAGGCGTTTTACCCCCTCATAAAACACTCCTTTTAAAGTTGTACTCCTGCCCCAGTCATACGCTTGCAAGAATTACCTGTTCCTCATTAGTTTAGTTTTGTCGTTTTGACTGTTTACCTTATGTAGTTTCGCTGAGTGTGCAACCTTTTGTGACTAGCTTCTACCTTTTAATGTCTTTGTGATTCATCCAAGACGTATGTATTAAGAATGTTTCCATTTTTAGTACTTAGGAGTATTTGACTGTATGGAAGTACCACAATTTGTATATCTTTCACATGTTGGAAATTGCTTCACATTTATCGTACTACAATTACCAAACACTCTTATTTGTCAATTACTTTAATTGTTGATACTCATTTGAAGCTATGGGAAGGGGCATTTCAAACCCTTGTGGTGGTTGAAATTGTAAACTTGAATTCAAGTAAACTTGAACTGCTGATGAGTCCGCACATGCTTTTCTTCACTGCAGGTTATCAGTGGGCACCTTGGCTGGGTTCGATGTATTGCTGTGGAGCCTGGAAATCAGTGGTTTGTTACTGGGTCTGCGGATAGAACTATAAAGGTAATAAGAACAGAGAAAACAAATAAAACATAACTTTAGCATGCAAGTTGAACCTGTTATTAGGTTATTTCCTATTGTGAGGGTCACTGTTGCATATCTTCAAATTATTTTTAGACCTGATTACGAGTTAACAGATAAGTTTTTGTTAAGTTTTTACAAATAAGTATTATTTTAAAATTGGTATATCTGGAAAAGGACAGCTTGAGAAGACAAGGTGCAAAAGTGCAAAGACATAAAAAACATTCAGCATATCCTGAAGTGGAAGAACTCAAGAAAAAATTAAACACCGAGTTTCAATATTGAACGATTCTATAAGCAAAATATTGAATGATGCAGGAGGCATCAAAAGAAAATGGAAAGAATACATAGAGCCACTGTATCAAGAAGAACAAGCTCACATTCCACCATTTTAGGAGGTTACATAATAAGCGTTCAGGAGGTAACATATGAGCAAGAACCACTGCACTGAAAGCATTAGTTTAAAACAAGGCTGCAGACATTGATGAATTGGAATGTTTAAGCAAGCAGAGGAAGCACCGGAAACACTTATTTATGGCGGGAAATTTGGAAGGCAGGCACTTGACCAACTGACTTGGAGGAGATCCATGTTTGTGCCCATTAAAAAAGGGAGACCCAACAGAATTCTGAAATCATAGTATAGCATCATTGATAACATATGAAAGTTAAATTTTGCTAACAGTCATCTATCAAGAGTTGCAGCAGTACATTGACAGGGAACTGCCAGAGGTTTAGTCTGGATTCAGAAGAGGACTTAGAACAAGAGAGATCTCTGCTGATGTAGGATGGATCTTGGCTTAAATCAGAATCCAAGTCAGAAGTTTAGTTCTGTTTCATTGACTTTGCCAAGGCATTTAACCGTGTGGATCATAACAGACTCTGGATCACTTTGAGAAGAATGGGGATTCCAGAATAAGTCACTGTGCTCATGGGGGACTTGTACATGGATCAAGAAGTATTTGTGCAAACAGCATGTGGGAATGCTGCATGGCTTAAAATCGGGCAAGATGTGCAGCAAGGTTGTTATCGTCTCACCATACTCACTCACTCGGTGCTGAGCAAGTCATCAAAGAAATTGGGTTAGATGAAACAGAATGTGCCATCAAGATGGAAGGAAGGCTTATTAACCTGTGATATGCTGACGACACAACTTTACTTGCTGAAGAGAGGAGAACTTGAAGCACTTGATGAAGATCAAGGTTTGCAACCTTCGGGGTGGATTAAACTCACTGTAAAAAAGACCAACATCCTCACAACTGGACCAATAGGTAGCATCATGATAAATGGAGGAAAAATTGAATTTTTTTCTTGCTTGGATCCACAGTCAGTGTTCATGGAAGCAGCAATCAAGAAACTAGGATGTATGTTGAATTAGATAAGACTGCTGCACAAGACCTATTTAGAATATTGAAAAGCAAGGATGTTGCTTTGAGGACTATTGTGTGCTTAACCCAAGCCTTAGTATTTTAATTGCTTTATATGTATGTGAATGTTGGACATTCAGTACGGAAAACTGAAGAAGAATTGATGCATTTGAATTGTGCTGGAGGAGAATATTGAAAATGCCATGGACTGCTAAAGGACAAACCCATCTGTATGGTCTAGCAGAAGTATGGTCTAGTAGTTACATAATCAACTGTCAACTTAAGGAAGGGGTGGAGTCTAGCCTGTCGATCAATTTGCAGCTCAATGATCTCATTTGAATGCACGACAGATTTATATAACTCACTGGAGGCCAGACACACTCCCTGGGAGACATTTCTGTTGACAAACCACATGGAGCTATGCTGATGCAGCCAGAGCCCTGGAGCTGGAGGAGCCACGTGTAGACCCATGCCAGCACTGACATGCTTCAGTCGCCACTGGATCCACAAGACATTCAATGTGTTGCATGTGTCTAAAGAGGCATGTATAGACTGGTATCAGACATACAGCCTAATATCGGACTTATGGACTGGGCTGGGACGTTTTCTCAATATATAATTGCTCTTTTATATAAAACTTTCTTATACACATATGGGTGTCCATCAATTTGTTTCTCTAGTCAACCCGTACTAACACATATGACTAGAGTGCTCCTTAGAGGTAAAGATGGTGATGCTTCATCATACATACTTTGGACATGTCCGGAGAGGCCGGGCCCAGGAGAAAGATATCAACATGATTGATAAAGTCGAAGGCCGCCTTCAAGGAGATGGATTGCAACAGTGGGCTCAGATCTGGAAACAATCGAGAGACTGGCACAGGACAGGGTAGTGTTTTGTTCTGTGGTACATATTTGTGGTACATATTTAGTGTTTTGTTCTGTGGTTGGAAGCTCAGTGGCACCTACCGATGTCCTCAAATCGGTCCAGTTATCTTCCTGAAATAAATGCCATTTACAGCAACTTTGCTAATAGTTTCTTTTACTTCTTAAGAAATGACAGTATGTTTATTTAGAGAGAATATGGAAGATGCCTGAAGGACATCGTAGAACTCCCCGTAGGACTTCCTAGTCCATCTTTTATAGCCTGCCACATCCTCCTGAGAGATATACCTAACTATAAAAGAGCATTGATCCGCCAGAATCTCCCACTGGGTAGATCTCTGAGTGAATTTCTTTTCCAGTATTCATAAGTATCCTTGTACTTCCTTCGAAACTTTTTCTTTCTGTGTAAGTGTTTATTGGTTCAAAAGTATGCTCAATGCGTAATTTTATATCTTATTTTTCCTTTACCCACATATCAAAGGCATATGGAATTCAACTTTTTTTTTCAACTCTGTTTTTAAATGGTCGCATAGTTTGTCCTTTAGATATTCTCGATCGATATTTATCACCTAGGATGTGAAAGCTGTTTCCTGCTTTTCTCTGTCTAGTTCATCTTCTGCCCTCAGTTTTTTTGTGTGTTTTAAAATATTTCATTACGTTAGGTAGAAGTAATGAGGCAGATGTTTTTGAAGCTGAGTCCGAAGGTACCGATTAGTCTTCAAAATGAGTGACGTGATACTTGGAGTGTAGGCCATTTCCTCACATTATTTTGTATCCCTTATTTTTTAGTAACCAACACAAGGTTAACACAAAGCTACATTTTCTTTGATCGCAGATCTGGGACTTGGCTAGTGGCAAATTAAAGCTGTCATTGACTGGGCATATCAGTACAGTTCGTGGTGTGATCGTAAGCTCAAGGAGCCCTTACCTGTTCTCTTGTGGAGAAGACAAACAAGTGAAGTGCTGGGATCTTGAATATAATAAGGTAAGCTTGGGTTTTAGGATTTAAAACACTGAGCCAGTATTTTTCTTCCTTATAATAGGAACTTGAACCTCTCTTGCTTTCTCTTTAGGTGATAAGACACTATCATGGACATCTAAGTGCCGTGTATGGCTTGGATTTGCATCCAACAATAGATGTGCTGGTAACTTGTAGCCGAGACTCAACTGCACGGGTAAATAGGACAGAGTTGCTTATTATCTACAGATATATGTTCTATGTAGTCATGTATGATCCGATAGACAGTTAAAGACCCTTGTCTTTTTTGTTAAACCGTTGTAGGGCATAATCTAGACATCATTACAATTCAGTAGTCCAGTCATATCATGAAGGCTTGTACCGTTGCTATCACAACCAGTTATAAAACATTTTCTTCCTTCTGTACTCCTTGTGATTAGTTCCCCATGACCCCCCAGCCTCCCCCCAGAAACCCTTCATCTAGTATTGTCTCTCTAGATTCACCCATCCTGGCTTTCATATACTGAAAAACATAGAAAGACACATAACAGAGTCAAGAATCAATAACAAAATGCAACAGAATAACCCCAGTCAAAAGAAAACAAAATATTACAAACTAGAGCAAACTCAATGTGTCAAAAGGGAGATCAAATGATAAAGTTTTGACCGTCCAGATCAGATGCTTCGTGTTACTCTGTACTTGTCTCTACAGCACTTTCTCTTGATAACAGGGTTATTCACCTCCCTTGGTCATGTTCAGAGGGACACCACTGGAAGTTTATTTTATGTGTAGATCCTGCGAATGTGTTTGGGCTTGCATTGTCATTGCCTTCAGCAAACCGAAAGTTTGCAATTTAAACTCTGATACCATCCCCCTCCTTAAGACTTGGATTGTACTATTTCCCACCCGTGGATCATGCGGGCAACTGTGCTTCTTCCATGTGAACGTAGTTCATATCTCACTTAGATGGCTGCTTCTTTGAAAACAAGCCTTTACGACCCCAGACACTGTTCTTTCTGACAGCCGAGCACATTCTGGTTTCTTCACACTTTGCTGTAGCACCCATGTCTTCTGTTGTTCTCGTCATGAGGGCACATACAGAGCAGGGCCATGTCATAGGAACTGATTGTTCTTAGATTGGACTAGGATTGAGTGTGAGCCCCAAATTCATTTCTTTTCATATATGAAAACTGTTTCATATATGCCTTTGGTTCACCTTAAGGACATCTTTGTTAATTTATGAGAGAGAACATTAGCAATCATCTCCCTGGTGATGTTTATTTTGTCATTGATTCAGTCCCTTACTCCTTGAATTTATTTTCCAGTATGTTATTCTCCATTGATCTTCAGTCCTGTGGTCATACCTTCACCCCAAATTGGGATTTTCTCGCTTTCAGTCTATATGGCCCCATTATCTTTTTCATTCTATAGCCCCACTATACCCATGCTTAGACTTAGTCCCCTGATGTTCAGCTTTTTCCCCCCCTTAATTGCCTCTTGTGTACATTCCTCACCCAGCTTATACGTCATCATCCCTCAGTTGAGCACTTTCTTGATTATATTTCGGCGCAGCTGTCTCGTAAATATCTGGCGTTGGCCTGGTCCAGTTGTCTGCTTGGAACACGTATTCCTGTTGCCTTTGACTGTATGCTATGCTTTGTAGATTTGGGATGTGCGAACCAAAGCCAGTGTGCACACATTATCTGGACACACGAATGCAGTTGCCACTGTGAGATGTCAAGCTGCAGAACCACAAATCATTACTGGTATGATCGAAACTTGCCAAGTGTTTAACATATTGGTCTCGAGATGGATCATCATGTACTTATTGTTATTATACACAGTTACTTATTCATCATGATGGTTCTTTCTATGTCTTTATAGTGCTGCCATGTCATGTTGGGATATTTTGATGAGGCACTTAAGTATTATAGTCACACGTCTTTTAAGTGGGTTGTGTTTTTTTTTATATTACAGAGTGTGTTATACCCAATGTCTTCTAATGTCTGATTAGAAAATGGTGCCATTATAAACATTGTTTTGTAGTGTAAGAACTACTAATGTAGGAAGTTGAAGCAAGACAATGAAATATCCTCTGATTAGTAACATTTAGAGCTTATATTTTAAAAAAACAAGAAGAAGAATAACAACGTGTCTTTAAAAGTAAAAAACAAGGTGTTTATTTGATATATTTTACTAAGTAGCAAACTTGAATTTTTCCTTTTGGTGTGTAGTTGTGAGGTAAAATGATTGGTTGTTATTTGTATTTCTGGAGTCACTATAAGTCAGAATCGACTCAGTGCTAAGAATTTTTTGAGTTTTGAGTATAAGGAAATTAGGCAAAGGTAAACCTCTAATGCAGTATACTACGTCTGAAAGAATGTTTCATAATTTACGTATTTTAACTTTAGCCCCCATTTTCCTGGTGTATGTTTAGTGTTTGTATTTTCATTGCAGGAAGCCATGACACTACAATACGATTATGGGACTTGGTGGCTGGAAAAACAAGAGTCACACTAACAAATCACAAAAAATCAGTACGGGCCGTGGTTTTACATCCAAGACAGTACGTAAAAATCATAATGTCCAATGAGATAATATGTCGAAGTGGGCCATAGTCAAAATGAAAGCTAATGCTTTTGAATTCTATTACACATAAAAGTTGTAAATAAATGGTATTGAACGCAGAAACACAGAATGATTCTTATAGAGATGGGGGGGTAAAACACACCGTGAAAATAGTGTCTGGATGTCCAGAGAGGTTGAACTTGGTGTTCCCGCTGATGGTGAGAGCACCCCTCACAGTGCTCTCAGAGCCACACACTGTCTTCCTCCCTTCCTCTCCTTCTGTCCCTTGTTCTCCTTCCTTCTGTCCCGTAGCTCCCCGGGCGGAATGGCTTACCGCCCTCTTGAGGAAAAAAAAATACTCAGCACTCCCTTCACCATGAAGAAGTTTTGTAGTATAGCCCATAAGTACATGTGTCTGTTTCAGGAACACCCCCCAGCCCCACCCCCGCCACTCATTCCAGTGCTCCCCGGGGCTGGTACCACCCCCTGAGAAATACTGTCCCTCTCCAAAATAACCACATCTGCACCCCTTTACCATTTGTGTAAAATTACGGTTTTGCACATTCATTGCTCCCATTTATCGTAGAGCTTTGGAGAAATGAGGGGAGAATAAAACAATCTGGTGTAGTGGTTAATGCTTTGAGTTCATAACTGCAAAGTCAGCAGTTTGAAACCACCAGCTGCTCCATGAGGGAAAATGGGGCTTTCTATATCTGGAAAGAGTGACAGTCTCGGGAACCAACAGGGGCAGTTCCACCTGGTGCTACAGGGTTTAATTGAGACAAAAAGGATTCAGTGGCTGCAGTTTACTATCTTTTTTTGGAGGTTATTTTAAGACGACATACATAAAGAGTGCACATTACAAAATTACAACCACAGTAAATCCACTCCCATCGAGTTGATTCTGGCTCATGGAGACCTTATCAGACATGATCTTTCAGAACCCAGAGAGCTTCCTCTTTTTCCTGGGGAGTGACTGCGAGGTTCGAACTGCTGATCTTTAAGGTCATCAGCCCACTGTGTAACCCACTACACTACAAGGACTCTTTATTGTAGGCCTGTGAATTTCACTATTTTTTTAACTTGGCTAATTTTGTCTTTCTTTTTACTCTTACTTCAGTTACACATTTGCATCTGGTTCTCCAGATAACATAAAACAGTGGAAATTCCCTGATGGAAGTTTCATTCAAAATCTTTCTGGTCATAATGCCATTATTAACACATTGACGGTGAATTCTGATGGAGTGCTGGTATCTGGAGGTAGGATTTTTATGCTGAACATATTGTTTAGTCACTTTTTCTTCTGGTGAATTGAGTAAATATTTGAAAAAAGTTGAGGCGGTCACACCAAAGCATTATAATGGAACTTTCCTAACCTCAGCGGTGTGTATTTGAGTGACTGTCTATATGCTGGTGCTTAGCCATAGTCCACATTGGGGTTTGCACTGGGAACCACTCAGAGCTGGCTGAGCAAGAAGTGGTTTTCAAATACTGTGTTTTTTTCTGAATCTGTACTATTCATTGAACACACATGAAATACAATCCAGTGTTAAGAAAAGCTGAATATCTTTATAATTATCTTAAATATTCTTAGAACTGTTATTGCCATGGTGCTCGGCTAGTGACTAGTGTTTTAGTAAATGCCAGGCTTAGTTTTCAAGGAGTTCTTAACCAGGTTTTTCCCTTTCAGCCGACAATGGCACGATGCATCTCTGGGACTGGAGAACTGGCTATAATTTCCAGAGAGTTCATGCAGCTGTGCAGCCTGGGTCTTTAGACAGCGAATCAGGAATATTTGCCTGTGCTTTTGATCAGTCTGAAAGCCGATTACTGACAGCAGAGGCTGATAAAACCATTAAAGTGTACAGAGAGGATGATACAGCGGTAAGTTTTCTTTTTCCCATGGAGTTTTAAGTAAAGTAAGTCAAACACAGATTTCACAAGTGTTTTCTCATTTCTCATCTTCAAGTTACTAAAATGATCAGAAAAACCAAAAAACAAATTCTCAAAGTATTAAAGGTGTTGGTTATCTTGGGTAGTGACTCCTCCGATTTTAGTAGATGTCATGGATATCAGTGAATCCATAGATTTATTGATTTATTTTTATTTTATTCTGGTTTTCTTTATGGTAGTCATTAAGAAGATCCTGGCACTCAGAATAGCAGCCTATGAATGAAGTTAGGCAATTCCAGAGTCACAACTGTGGTGGCACTAGAATGTAGAGAATAATTATATTAAGGTGAAATACCTCAAACTGAACTTTAAATCTGTTCAGCCTTCTTCACCAGAGACTTGGTCAGGGCCAAAAATTTCAACTACTTCTAAAGTTGTTGTAGAATGACTAAATATATAATGATTTAGAATAGATAAAACTGATTTTATGAGAAGTCTGCTAATGTCAAAGAAACTAATACTTTATCTTAACTTACTTCTCTGTTTTTAGACAGAAGAAACCCATCCAGTCAGCTGGAAACCAGAAATTATCAAGAGAAAAAGATTTTAATGTAACTTTGTCTTCGTGGTGGTTCTACTTTCTTTTCTTTTTTTTTTTTTAAAACTCCCCTGACCTTGGCTTGATGGGGATATCTAGTTATTTTGTGTTCTGACTAGGATTGTAAAGTGGAAACTCATTTGTTCATATCATTGCTGCGTCATCATATTTTACAATAAACTGTTCCCTGCCCTCCTGGTGTTTTTATTTCTAAACTAAGCAGTTTCAATCCTAGCAAGGAGGATGCAGATATCAAATGTATACACTTCCATTGAACATAACTATTCTGAAGATAAAATGTCTTCCAGTTTTATTAGGGGAACCTGTTTTGAATGCATAAAACTTAGTAACTCCCAACGTTGATTGAGTCAGTTCCGACTCACAGTGAGCCTGCAGGACCGGGTAGAACTGCCTCTGGGTTTTCCAGACTGGGACTCTGCTGCAGCAGGAGCCCCAGCTTTCTCCTTTGGCTCATCTAATGGTGTTTAATTGCTGGCCTTTGGGTGAGCAGCCCAATGCAGTACCCACTGCGCCACTGGAACACCTTATAAGACATTATTATAAAAGGATGTATTTGGAGGGGAGCAGAATATTTCTTTAACAAAATATTAAGCTGATATCTGTGTTGTGATTTTCCATTTGGAGTTCTGAAATGTTAAATATGTCTATTCTAGAAACAATTTTTGAGTTCTTGTACTGCAGAATTCTACACGAGATACTGTTGAGGAAACACTTGTGTCTGCCCTCCAAGAATTCCAGTGTAGTAGCTTCTCACAGAGCTGCAAGCCGGGGGAACTCAGTAGCAAAGCCCGTAATGTTTTTGTGGGAGGTTTGTGGAAGACTTCACAGAGAAGAGTTCATAGTGAACTGAGAAAGCTGAATCTAAGATGAGGCATGCAGTACTGAAACCAGAGGTAGAACGTCATGTGGAGTGAGTAATGGAGAGAGAAAGCTGGCTAGTGGTGGGAAAAGTCCTATTTTGATTTTGAATTTATACCACAAAACAAAGCTCACTGTAATTAAGTTCATTCCAACAACTCCTGGTGGCCCTGTAGGATGGAGTAGAACTCCTGTTGGTTTCTGAGACTAAATGTTTATGGGAGTGGAAAACTTCTCTTTTACCTGCTGGTGGCTTTGAGCAGCTGACCCTGCAGTTGGCCGCCCACTGAGTAACCACTGTGCTAGGTAGATGTCAAAACCTAGGGAATGTAATGAGAATCCGAAGGGCATTTGCGTAGGTAACCAGGGCTGCAGTCTCTTGGGGATTTTCTAATGCCCGTCCCTCCAAGTAAATTCTTTGTCCCTGCTGCCTAATTCCATGTCACTAGATATTTTGTCAACATCTACAGGAAAAAAGTATGAGTCACTTCTTAAATTTCCACAATTAAAGTGTACCATGGTTTTGAATAGATAACCATTTTGCATGTTATAGGTGGGAGTAGTTGCCTCTTGAGAGTATAATTTTATCAGGTTTGTTGAACTCGAGGAAATAGCCTATTTAGAATAATCTGACAAAGGTATTGATAGAAGAACTTCATTGCGCCTTTGTGTTTTCATAAATGCATCTAGCCCACCTGTCCCTTAAAACAGATTGATTTAATAGCTTAAAATACATACAACTCATGTTCATTAAGAAATGAAGAATGTCAGAATTATTACAGCAAGCTGTCCAAAGTTTATTGTGAAAAAAACTCTTAAAGCAATTTTTGTAAAATAGCTTGTTACTGCTATAAAATTACTAGGGAAATGTATTGTGCTCTGGTTTTGTGAGGAAGAGACAGGATCTGCTTTATGTAGTTCTACAATGTTTTTGTAAACCTCAATAAAGAATAAAAATCTGCACTTGCATCTCTGAGAGATTCTGATATGGCTACTAATAAAAACAGAATAATGCCCATACCTAATGGACTCGTATAAGGAAATGAGACAAAACACATGCCTACCTATGAAATTACAGCCAGAATGCTCCTGAGAGGCCAGCTTAGGTAGAGACCTTATCTCAAGTACTTTGGACATGTGACCTGGAGAAGCACATTATACGGGGTAGTGGTAGAGGGGGGAGGGGGCGGGGGCGGCCCTCAAGGAGATGGATTGGCACAGTGGTGGCCACTCTAGGCTCCAGCGTAGAAACAATTGTGAGGATGGTGCAGCACCAGGCAGGGTTTCAGTCTGTGCGTAGGGTGGCTGATACTTAATTTCTTTTCTTTCTGCTTATAAATTGAAAGTATGTTCATTTACAAAGAATATGGAAAATACACCAAACTAAAGGACAGCATAGAATGCCCCCCCCCCCCAAAAAAAATGAAACAGGATTTCTTATATCCTTTACAAAAGGAGACCACCACACTTCCTTCTTTTGGAAATGCATAGAACTATAATAAATTCCATCCCTAACCCTACCACTGTTAAGATATTTGAATGTCTAAGAAATCTGTGGCTGCCTCATTTACATGCAAATACCATGTATCATGGTGTTAGTTTTTTTTGTAACTTGTGGATTAGGTGAAGGTTTTAGAACTGATTATAGTTTTACAATCAACAATTCAAACACATTCGGGTTCTTCATTCATTGCAACCCTTTCAGTGTTGCTAGGTGCGATGGAGCCTGTTGTGACTTGCACAAAAGAACAAAACATAGCTGGTCCTGCTTCAGCGTCACAATTGTTCCTATGCTTGAGCTCATTGCTTCAGCCACAATGTCAATCCATCTCTTAACCTGCCCTTTTCCCTGCCCCGCTAACAAGCATGTCGTCCTTCTCCAGGGACTGAGCTCTCCTGATAACATGTCCAAAGTATGACAGTGTCTTACCATCCTGTCAGCTAGATAACACTAGCTGTACTTCTTGCAAGACAGCTATGTTCTGTTAGCTGTCCCTGGTACTTTGCATATTCTCTAGCACCACAATTTAAATGCATAGATTCTTCAGTCTTCCTTATTCAATGTCCAGCTTTGACATGCATATTAGGCCATTAAAAATACCATGATAGGTGTGGCACACCTTAGTTCTCAAAGTAACATCCTTGCTATTCAACACTCTAAAGAGGTCTTATGCTGCAGAATTACCTGATGCTTTTGATCTCTTGACTGCTGCTTCCAAGAGCATTGATTTTGTATCCAAGTAAGACAAAAATCCTTGACAGCTTCAACATTTTCTACATTTATCACGATGTTATCTATTGGGCCAGTTGTGAGGATTTTGATCTTCTTACATTATTAAGTTGTAATCCATACTGAAGGCTGTAATCGTTGATCATGTTCAGCAAGTGCTTCAAGTTCTCAATTTTCAGCAATCAAGGTTGTGTCTGCATATCACAGGTTCACCAATTCTAATGCCACATTCTTCATATAAGCCAGCTTCTCTGATTTCTTGCTATGCGTGCAGATTGAATACCTTGTTAGGGACCTGGAGCGATTACCCTTTCAATAGGAAGAGATCAAACACAAGGCTGCAATAACAGAAGAGGTTTTATGCTAGCTTAAGCCAGGGCTCCAGTCCTCAGGTGCTTATCTGCGTGCACCGTCTTGGACAAGAGTCCCCACAGAAGAAATTCTAAAGTTTTTATTTACAGGTACACGTAATGGGGCGTTCCCAGCCGCCCCTCTCGGCAACCCACTGATTGGCTCATTTGAGGTAGGTTGGCAGTCTGGTCCTTTGTGTAGTTCCGCGCTGGCCCTGTCCTCCCCTCGGCGATTGGACTCTGTGCCGCTCCCAGGTTGGCTTGGCTAGCCTCCGTTTCTGGGTACGTCCTACTTTGCACTGCTAGGAAACACAAAACCACAGCCTGCCCGAGATGGCGGTACCAGTCACGTGGGCAATCTGGCTTTACAAACTATTGTGAGAGAACACAACCATGTCACACACCTGTCCTGATTTTTAAAACCAGGCAGTATTTCCTTCTTTCGTCTGCACAACTGCCTCTTGATTTGTGTATAAATTCCACATGAGCACAATGAAGTATTCTACAATTCCCATTCTTTTCAAGGCTATCCATAATTGGTTATGATCCACACAGTTGATTGTCTTGCCGTAGTGAATCACAAACATCTTTCTGGTATTCTCTGCTTTCAGCCAAAATCTATCTGACATCAGCCATGTTAGCCCTTGTTCCACATCCTTTCTGAATCTGGCTTGAACCTCCGGCAGCTCCTTGTCAATGTACTGCTGCAAACCTTGTTGGATGATCTTCAGCAAAAGTTTGCCACCATTTGATAGCCATGATACTGCTCAACGTGACTCTGTAAGACAGTACAACCGCCCAGGTAGGATTCTGAGCCTGTAACTCCGCAGGGTTAGAAAGGCATGTCTCTGCTAAGGAGCAGCTGTTGTTTTTGATAAAGTGCCCACGAATTGTGAATCCTATTTCCTCACAAGGACCATTGAATCTTTAGTAATTCTTCCATAATGAAATGGTAAGTCTTCTTATTCTCTCCTGACTGCTCTTTCATTTGTTTTTTCAGGCGTACTGATAGAATTGTCAAATGCAGGGTAAAAATCATTTGCTACATTTGCACTTCGGCTGTGCAAAATGGGCAGCTGTAACAACTTGCCAAGCACACTGTGTCAAAGTCCTTGTAAAACACCTTGGGCCATTCAATGCAGTTGATAAAGTAGGATGTGTGTGATTGTTTTGTAGATGCTGTAATATTATTTTATTTCTTTCAATATCTTCCCATCACTTTTTCCCCTTTGTAAAGTGTGAGATATTTTGTTGTTGTTGTTAATGGTAAAGTATTTGTTTTAAGAAGCTGTATTAGTACTTGGTTATTTAATTGGTTTAATCTATCAAATAGAAATCACTGATTATTAAGGGTCATATATTATGCTTCAGTTTGGCAGCGAATGACTTTTACTCAGTTCATCAATTCAGGGAATCCATAGGGTGCTTTCTGCCTGATTGAGAAGTGTGTTCTCCCCTAAACCCCACGATACTCCTTATTGCTCATTGTCTCTGTTGTGTCTCTCAAGTGTCATTTTCTATTATACGTCATTTATTTACTTTAAAAATTATCGCGTTTTCCTGATGGAATTCGAGTTACAAGAGAGCAGGCCTGTATTATTCACTAGTGTATCTCCAGCACCTGTCTGCTGCATAGTAAACTTCTTGCCCTCAAGTGAATTCAAGCTCACAGCAACCTTGGAGGACAGACTGAAACTGCCCCACAGGACTTATAAGGCTGTAATCTGCCAAAGCAGGCTGCCAGATATCTCTTTCGCAGAGAAGCTGCTGTGTTTGAATTGTCAACCTCTTTATTAGCAGGTAGCGGAGTGGGTGACCACTATACCACAGGGCTCCTACTGACTCAGCCATGGCATTAATGGGGAAACATGCCTATTGGTGAGTTTCTTAACTTTTCCATGGCCCAGTGTCTTCACTGGTAACAGGAGGGTATGTATAGAACGACTTCATAGAGTTGTTATTGTTGATGTTTAGATGTCCTGAGTCGGTTTTGACTCATAGCAACCCTGTGTACAACAGAATGAAATGCTGCTCCGGCCTGTACTATCCTCACTTATGTTTGAGCCCATTGTTGCAATCGTGTCAATCCATCTCACTGAGGGACTTCCTCTTTTCCTTTGCCTCTCCACCAAGCATGATGGTCTCTCCTCATAACGTGTCCATGGTAGAGTAGTTGCACTATTAGAGAGTGGAGTGCTTACAAAAATACCCAGCAAATAGTAAACAATCTGGATGTTTACTGGATTAGCTACTGGAATGTTGCCACCCACTTCATATAGCCTTAAAATTGTTATTGTTGGGTGATTTCAAATTGTTCGAACTCATCGTCAGTCCGTGTACAACAGAATGAGCCACTGCCTGGTCCTGGGCCACCCTCACCATCGTTCCTGAGCTTGAGTCCATTGGGACAATCACTGTGTCGATCCGTCTCATTGAAGGTCTTCTCTTTCATTGACCCTCTACTTTACGAAACGTGATGTCCTTCTCCAGGAGCTGAGCTCTCATGGTAACAGGTCCAAAGTACACAAGACAAATTCTCACGATTATTGCGTGTCAGGAAAAGTCTACAGTATTGAACCTTCTGTACCAACGCCATAATTCCAAAGCATCCATTATTCTCCAGTCTTCCCTCTTTGATTTTTCAACTTTCCTATGCATATGAAGTGATTGAAAATACCAGGGCTGGCTGGAGTCAAGCACACCTAAGTCTTCAAAGTCATTTCAGTTTAGATCATTGTAACCGATAGGAGCTTTTGTTGTTTGGTCTTTGGAAGTTGACGTCCACGCTTTTCTTCCCAATCTGTCTTAGTCTTTGAAACCTATTCAGAATTACAGCAAGAAGTAAGATTTCACTGACAGACAAGTGGTAACTTAGCTTGGGTTGCATTGGCTGGGAATCAAGCCCAGGCCATCCACATAGAAGACAGTTATATCACTAACCACCAAGGAACTCTAATTATAAACATTAATCATCATTAATTTAATTATAACAAGTACTTAAAAGTCATAATGATTAGTTATATTGATTATAATAAAAGTCAGACAGTGGTTACTTAATTTCCCATCAAGAAGCTTGGTGGCACCGTGGCGAAGAGCACAATTGCTAATGGAAAGATGAGGGATTCAAACCCACCAGCCACTCCATGTGGGAACAATGTGGCCGTCTGCCTTTGGAAAGAATGCAGTCTTGGAAACCCTATGGGGCAAGTCTACTCTGTCCTATAGGCTGACTATGAATTGGATAGACTGGCATTGAGCTTGATTTTCCGTTTTGGTTTACTTTCTATCATGCCCGGGTGATGCTGTCTTCGCCTTCATACTAGTCTGAAAATGAATTCCTGGTTCTCAAACCTTTCACCTGACCTGGTAAAAGAGTTCCAGACCTCCAGGACACTGATCTCTTCCAAGGTTGTTGACATCATGGCATATTGTTTTAGACATAAATCCAGATGTCCCTAGAGAACACTTTCCTGGTGATGTCAGATGAGTGCACAGCTGGATACGTACAGAGCAGGTGACCACAGTCTTGGAAGGGAATTATATCTAACTCACAAGCTTCCCTTACGGTCCCACTGGAGTCTTTTTTTCCTCCTAAAGAATTTACAGATAAGAGGTTACTGACTTTGGTCATTTATTTTTGTGAAGTCGGATTCCCTTAAATCAAAGTTTGTGTTCTTTTGCATTTAAGAGAGAACTAAACAAAAAATTCAAGCCTAGAGTTGCAATATTGAAAGAGTCCACGAGCAAAATATTGAATGCTGTAGGAAGTATCAAAAGAAGATGGAAAGAATACGGGGTCACTGCCCCCCAAATAACTGGTTGCCATTCCGCCATTTCAGAAGGCAGCATATGAGCAAGATCCAGTGGTGCTGAAGGAAGAACTTCCAACTACACTGAAAGCATTAGCCAAAAGCAAGTCTGCAGGAATTGGTGGATTAACAACTGAAATGTTTCAAAAATCAGGTGCAGCATTAGAATCACTCATCCATGCCAGGAAATTGGAAGACAGCTACTTGTCTAACTGGAAGAGATCCATATTGGCACCCATTACAAAGAAAAGCAACCTTGCCAAAGAACGATATCATTGATACAACATGCAAGTAAACGTTATCTAAAGCTCATCCAACGAAGGTTACAGCAGTACACTGACAGGGAGCTGCCAGAGTTTAAGCTGGATTGAGAAAAGAACACAGAACAGGGGAGATCACTGCTGCTGCTCTCAGGTGGATCTTGGCTGAAAGCAGAGGATCCCAGAAGGATATTTGCTGGTGTGTTGACTCTGAAAAGGCATTCTATTTCGTGAATCCTAACAAAGTGAACTGTTTTGAGAAGAGTGGGAGCTCCAGAACACATCATTGTGCTCATGTGCAACCTGTACATGGATCAGGAAGCAGTTATGTATATGACATGCGAATGCTGCATGGTTTAAAATCAGGAAAAGTGTGTGCCCAGTTTTGTTCACTCACAATTTATTCAGTGTGCATACTAGGCCAATGATCAGAGAAGCCGGATTATATGAAAAGGAATTCAGAATCAGGATTTCAGGCAAACCGCTAACTACTATGCCTCCGGAGGTCCTTAGACTGGGAAGAACATTCTAAATATCCTTTCTACTTGGCAAGGATATGTTAGTGTAGTGTCTAGTGTCAAGACTATCAAGAATATAACCATTGCCTTTGAGTCCACCCCTGCTCATAGAGATACCATAGGACAGAGTGAAACTGCTCCTTACAGTTTCTGAAAGTTATAGGAGCAGACAGCCTCATCTTTTTCCTAAGAAGCAGCTAGTGGGTTTGAACCACCAACCTTGCGATTAACAGCTTTACACTTAACTGACAGTGCCACCACGGCTCCTTAGAGTATGTTAGAGTATCAGGAAATTGAGACATATAGGTTAGAGGTTTATATCAATGGAAAAACCCTTCAAAGATTTTGATTATAATCGAAACTTTATACTGAATTATAAATTGCGTTTTGGATATGCACATAGTCATTTAGTTGGGGAACCCACCAACTTGTTGGTCTATGAATAAATAGAACGAAGAAGCCCTTCATTTCCAGGCCGTTTCTGAATTATGCACCACTGAAATTTAAATCAGTTTTTGATACCAAATTCCACTATCGATACATATCCTGTAGTGCTTGACCATAGTGAGTCGGGAGTGGAGGTGGGGGATTGGGTGGGGTGAGCTGCAAAGCCCTAGACATTTGGAGCAGGGCGGAGAGCAGAGAGGGGAACTGATGTGAGGTCTTGTGGCTAGTTCTCTGAGACTCTTGAATTGCTTCATGAGCCAGACTAGTACACTGAATCTATTTGTAGTGCCCAGCCTCCCCAAAATTGGTTTCTTTGCTTCTTAATTTTCTGATATAACAATAGGAGCGCCAGGCAGATGACTTTACCTCGAGGCCATCTTGACTCATTTTCCTTGAGTTCATTATTTAGAAGCACTTCCCACCAAATTTTTAATTTTAATTTTCTATTTCACAGTGAGCCTATAGGAAAAGGCAGAACTCCCCCATGGCAGTATTAAGGTTATGGCTCACTGGGAGTCAGAGAATTTAGTTTTTAGAAGCACTCCCCCACAAATTTTGTATTTTCTATTTGAGCTTTGTTTTTTTCTAGGCTGCCATCTGCACAGAAGCAGATCGCCAGGACTCTTCTTCGGTTGCACTGCTGGGCGGGTTTGAGCCACCCACCTTATTTATGGCTAGCAGCTAAGCTCAGACCCGCTGTGCCACCGGAGGACCTTGATCTTTGGTTTTATATCTCCATTTCAACATTTGGAATTCATGCCTCCTTTATAAACCTATTTTTTAAAACAAATCATCTGAGAAAGTTAATTATTATCTTTTTTTCTTTCTTAAGGACCATTTATTCACCTATTTCATTCACTTAGATGAAACCTAATAGAACACACATCATGATTTTCAAGGTCATTTTGAAATAATGAAAATTCTGCCTAGTCCTTTAAAGAAAAGCGCTTTCTTGAATAGATTTTGAGGGTATCCTAGCAACCACCCAATAGTGAAATTTATCAGTTTGTCAGAGAGAATTCGTACTAACCCCATGAAGGAGACACTTCAATTTCAGTTTGTCCGAACCATCCTTTTTCTCTATTGTTTCAAAATATTGGATCTTCTTAGTGATATTCACGCTGGAGACATTATTTAATAATTAATAGGAATATATTTGATGCTATCCTGCTCTAGCTAGCTTCTTTTCTAGCACTAAATTCGATCTCACTATATATTTTTATAAATCAGCCCTTGATGATGCAGTAGTGGAACACTTGGCTGCTAACCAAAAGGTCGGTGGTTCAAACCTATGAGCCACTCATGGCAGACAGCTGTGGAAGTCAGCCTCCTTAGAGAGGACAACCTTAATACTGCTATGGGGGAGTTCTGCCTTTTCCTATGGGCTCGCTGTGAGTCCGAATTAACTCCCTGGCAAAGGGTGTGCAGACATAGATGAAAACACTTTAATACTGCAGACGGGATCAAAGCATAATGCAAAAATATGTTTGTGCTTTTTATTGCATTTCTGTGCTGCAAAAAGAAGGGGCGGGGGGCAAAAAACGGAGCCGGCCTTCATGATCCCAAAGAAATAGAGATTCAAGAGGAGGTTTGGAATGGACAGTCATTCTCTCTCCCCTTGGTTTTCCTGGGTGCTGTGAATGGGAGCAGAAGACTTATTTGGTTGTACCTTCAGATATTAGTTTCCAGGGTGATGACTTTTTAAAAATTCTGGATGCAAATTAAAATAGACACTTCTCCCAGGTGTCTAGACAAGCCAAGCATGAAATGGTATGAACCAAGCACACGTTCTGCAAAAAACGATTTAGAATTGAGCAGGCTGTTAAAATTAAATAGCCTTAACAATGGAGTATATATTATAATGTAATAGTTATATATATGAGCAAGACTTAATTTCAGTCTCTTTGCTCTCTTGGAAAGCAGAATGAAATTGTTATGTGTATTGGTCTCTGTGGATTAGGATTCATGTGCTTTCTTCAGTATATCATTTAATATTTGCCTAGGTATGTATGTGTACATGTGTATATAAACATGCAAATATGCAAGCAAGGTGTTCTTTAAATCAATACTATGATAATTTATGCCAGTTAGTAGGCTTACGGGTGAAGCCTTCTTCATCCATCCAGGCAAACAAAAAATACTTTAAGTATTGAGAAGCTAGGATGCTGATGAGAAACATTAAATATACCATGGTTGGCCAGAAGATGGAACAAATCTGTGTTGGAAGAAGTATGAGAATGCTCCTTAGAAGTAAGGATGGCAATGTAAAGGATCAGCAGAAAAGAGCAAAACTCTCAAGGAGATGAATGGACAGTGTGGCTGCAACGCTGGGCTCAGTAGAACCGGAGGAACACTCCATCCCAGTCTTGCTTGATGAAAGTGAAGAAAATGTAATCCTAATTACCACTTAGTGATGAAAATCAAAGACTTGCTCTTCAGAATTATTCTCATAGCTGGACCAATAAGCAACCTCGTGATAAATGGTGAAAAGATTGACGTTGTCAAGGATTTTATTTTCATGAGAGCTAAAATCTATCCCTTTGAAAGTAGCAGTAAAGAAATCAAAGGATGCATTGCAATGGGCGGATCTGCTACACAAGACTTCATTAAAGTATGAAAGAGAAAAGATGTCATTTTGAGTAACGACTCAAGACATGGCATTTCCAGTTGCCTCATATTCATGTGAAAGCTGGACACTGAGTAAGGAAAATCGAATGGATCCATTTGAATTGTGTTGTTGTCTAAGTCCACGATTTGCCAGAACAGAATTCCCTGTGAGAAGAAGTACAGCCAAAATGTTCCTCGTGTACGCTGAGCATGTTATCCGGAGGGACCAGTCCGGACCACGGACGTTATGTGTAGTAAAGTAGAGAGGCAGCCAAAGAAGAAGATCCTCCACAAGATGGATTGATTGACACAGTGGCTACAATAAGGAACTTAGTCATAGCAATCATTGTAGAGATGGCCAAGGACCAGTCAGTTTTTTGTTCTGTTGTATAAAGGATTGCTGTGTGTTGGAACTTACCTGAGGTCACCTTGAACAAGGACACAGGCACAGCAAAGACTGTAAAGATGGTGCCGGACCAGGTGGTGTTTCATCGTCATGTACAAGGTCACTATGAGTCAGAACGGACTCAAGGATGCCTAATAACAACAACAATAATAACAACAAGCAATAACAATATGTGCCAGCCATGTCGTCGGTGATCTGTATAGGAAATCTCATTTAATATGCACAATTCTCTTTTCACGGTTAAAATGATTTTTATAGTGAGTGTAAGATTCAAGTTAAACATTTGTGGGAATTTTGTTTATATATCCAGAGAAGACATTGTGGTGTAATGGAACTCTGTTAGTCTAGAAGTTTGAAATTTGGGAGAACATCTTAATTCTTCCAATTGAGTTTTGTTATCTATTAAATGATATGTTCAAACTGAATGAGTTTATAAAATGTTGAAAACCATGACAAGAAGAAATAGCTTAACACAACTGTGGCTCTTTGGGATAATACTAATAGATTTAGGCGGACAGTGTTTCATATTTTCCACGGTAAAAGTTGGTGCTTTGGATTCACGCCGGTCTTTGGTGAGGTAAGCAGGATGGATACCACCATTCCTGGGAGCAAGCCTGGGAATGTTATTCTTTCTGAAGAAACACTACAGACAGAGCATTCAGATTGTGTTTGCTTTCTTGCAGTGGGAAAAGGCAAATGAAAGGTCTATGGTGGCTAAAACAAATACACACAAAATGCAAAAGCTTGTCTTTTGTCACCAGCCATTGCAAACATTTTACAAATATTCATTTTAGGGAAGAAGAAAATCAAGTGAATGGTTTCAGTCTAAACTACTTCACTTGCAAAAGCAATTCAGTTTCCTAGCAACCAACCCTTCTCCAAATGAGAAAACTGTCTGGGGGAAGGGAGAAACCGCAAACACACAAGGAACACAGTGGGGTTCTCATGAGCCTTGAAGGGAAGCACAAAGGGCATCTTCGGCCATCAGTTCTCCCAGGGTGGTCTTGCAGGACTTGTAGAGTCTCCAAGTTCAAACCACAGAGGCTCCCATCAGAGTCACGGACAAGGACAGTAGCAGTCGGCTAGCTTAAGCCTCTGCCTGTTGCTCGAAGCCACGTTCTTTGACCCTCCCAAGGAGTTTTGCCCTTTCTAAGGGAGCATCTTTTATAAGCTAGATCTCGATCCGGTTACTTACACTTTATTAATTAAAACTAAATTAAAGAAGACGCTCAGGTGTCCAGTCACCCTTTTCACATGTTATGTGCCCAGGAGTCACGTGACTGTTGTTGGTTGCTGTCCATTTCATTTGAACTCCTAATGGGTGGCAGGAGTAAAAGTACCCTTAGGGATTGCTAGATAGTGATCTTCATGGGAGCCCATGGCCAGCTCTTTTCTCTCAGAAGGCCAGTGGGTGGGTTCAGATTGCCAATTTACCAATAACTGTCTCGGTCACCAGGGATCCTTTTCTCACAGGTGGCTAACGGCGGTCATATCGGACATCTCTAGCATTACAGCACAGCTTTGCAGTGTGAGCAGTGGGACTTGGAGGGAGGAATTCAGATTAGAGCGGGTACCGTACTGAAGGTTGTAGTCCTTACATTCACCATTAAGTGCTTCAGTTCCTCCTCAAGCGAAATCGGGTCATCTGCATATCACAGTTGTTAATGAATCTCCCTCTAATCATCGTGCTGAGTTCTTCATATAGTGCAGTTTCTCAGATTATGGGCTCAGCATGCAGATTGAACAAGTAGCCTGACAGTATAGTAATTTTTTTTTTTTTTTAACGACAACTACTATAGCGACGTACTACCAATGATTTTGATCTGGAGCATGACTGGACTTTTGTGCTGTTGTGCCTGGGGCGGTCATAAGTCAGAGTTGATTTGAGACTTACTCAAGAGTACGTAAAAGGGAATAGAAAACAACACAAGTTGCACCACGAGACAAGAACATATATTAAAATTAAAAAGGCATCTTAGAAAATTCAAGCTGGAGATACTTTATGTAGCAAGAAATAGCTCCTTACACTTCAACAAGCCCTGAGGGCACTGGGGGATTGAACAATCAGTGATGTTTCTAATCTCAACACAGATTCATTGTGGGAAGTCTAAGAAGTATACTTAATTTTAAAAAGGCACAAATGTGAGCAATGCATTTAAGAATATGTCCCCCAAAATATGTTCAGAAATGGTAAAATGTGTTTTCACATGACCCAGGGTCAACTTTATCTGGGAAAATTTACTCATTCACTCACGATGCTACATTTCACAGCTTTGCAAAAGAGTTTATTATTATTATGTTTTGTCAATGCAACCTGTTCTTACTCATATGGTCTTTGCAGATTGTCTGTCAGTGGAAGATGTGTAAGTGTGAGATTGAATGTGCCAAAAGCATTCAACGGGTAGGAATGAAGTGCTTTTCCTGCAGCTTTTGAGACAGAGCCCAATACATAGGCGCACCTGCTAAGCAACCTAACATTTATGCTTTATGCATTGACTAGAACCATCCTGCGTGGCCTACAGCATTTCTCCAGCACTAACACCCACTGGCGCCAAATCTATCTCAACTCAGCCACCGTATGGCTCAAGAAATCATCAATACCACATAACATCACATGCCTCACCAAAGAGAAGCTCTTCCAGCCATTACATTAGGGTGAGTCAATGAAATGTTTGACCACTATGGCCTGAGAAGGATGTTGTAAATATCCAAATCCCTTTGGCAGAAAAAGTTCACCATCCCTGCTAGAGGGTTTCTGAAATTGTGGATCTTTAAGGCAGGAGAGAGCTTCAGTTTTCTCTGCAGAGCAGCTGGGGGTGTGAACCTTGTAGTTAGTGGCCCATCGAAGCTCTTTTTTCCCAAGTCATAGCTACTGGATTTTCTGCAGGTAAGCCAGAAATAGCTGCGCACTCTAATGAAGCGATGTCCAGTTATGTTTACGTGTACGTCAAGGGCAGAGAGAGGACCCTTGCCACTCTGTTGTTAGTTGCCATTGAGTCAGCTCCACCCTCAGTGACCCCCCACACAACAGAATGAAATGTTGTTCTCCATAGTACTATGTTGTATCTATTTTTGTAGCAACAGTGTGTTTCCAGTGTCTTCCTCCCTGCGGGGTTTGTCTGACAGCACCATAAAGCACAATACCTGTTCCGTTGGTTAATTTCCAGGTTTTTCTTCCTGGTTTGACTTAGTCTGAAAGTGCTGCTGAAAGCAGTC
>NW_022109768.1:2188290-2191995 GCF_000313985.2 Echinops telfairi
CCAGAAATAGCTGCGCACTCTAATGAAGCGATGTCCAGTTATGTTTACGTGTACGTCAAGGGCAGAGAGAGGACCCTTGCCACTCTGTTGTTAGTTGCCATTGAGTCAGCTCCACCCTCAGTGACCCCCCACACAACAGAATGAAATGTTGTTCTCCATAGTACTATGTTGTATCTATTTTTGTAGCAACAGTGTGTTTCCAGTGTCTTCCTCCCTGCGGGGTTTGTCTGACAGCACCATAAAGCACAATACCTGTTCCGTTGGTTAATTTCCAGGTTTTTCTTCCTGGTTTGACTTAGTCTGAAAGTGCTGCTGAAAGCAGTCCATAGGTGACCCTGCTGGTATTTGAAATGCCAGTGACGTAACTTCCAGCATCGTAGCCACACTCAAACTATCACAGTCTAACAAACTGACTCATGGACGGCAAGAGGAGCTCTATTCTGTGCTATATTATGAAAACATATTTCATGATACCTTAATTTCACTTTCCACCAACTTTTTGAAGCCGGCTGGTCCTAAGATCAGATGGGTTGGAATCGCCAAACCCATATTATGGACCGCAGAAAATCTCTCCTTTATGATCATGTAAGAGACTCTTTCTATGCAGGGAATGCTTTCTCACCAGGAGACAGAGAGGGAAAACAGTTAGGTCTGTCAGAACGATGTGAATTAGCTCCTGACAACGTACCAGCAGAAGAACCATCATCCATGCCCCCCGACCCCCAACTCCCGCCAAAGACTGCTATTGGGAGCTAATAGAGAGAGATCATATCAATCCACTCTTCAACCACATCAAGCGGTATTGTTTCTTTCGAATCAAGGGTGGGCCCAAATTTCGGCACCAAATGAAACCAAACTCACTGTCCTCCAGTGGAGGCTGAGTCCCTGTAGCCTATAGACCCGGAAAACTGCCCATGTGAAGGCTGATTCCCTGTAGCCTATAGACCCAGAAAACTGCCCATGTGAAGGCTGATTCCCTGTAGCCTATAGACCCGGAAAACTGCCCATGTGAAGGCTGATTCCCTGTAGCCTATAGACCCGGAAAACTGCCCATGTGAAGGCTGACTCCCTGTAGCCTATAGACCCGGAAAACTGCCCGTGTGAAGGCTGATTCCCTGTAGCCTATAGACCCGGAAAACTGCCCGTGTGAGTTTCTGAGACTCATTCAGGGAGTAGGAAGCCTCAACTTTCTCTAGCAGAGTGGCTGGCGGTTTGGAGCTGCTGACCTTGCAGTTAGCAGCCCAACACTGAACCGCTGCACCACCAGGGCTCCTGCAGTACAGAACAGAAGCATGGAAATCAGAGAAGGCAAAGAAGGGCGAACAGATCAGTCATTTTAGTTTCAGAGCTGTTCTTGGTGCCCTGAGACTTTAAGTCCTGTTTCAAGGGAAAGGTTCTTGGCTGTTTTTCGATACCTGTGTTACCTGACTTTCAAATCGGATCTGAGAACTAGGTTTGTGTTACTATGACAACCTTGTGTATCATATAAACAAATACATTAGAAAGCTTCACTACATGGTTTACCACTCAAGGGGGCTGAGGACTTGCCACGTCATCTCTGGGCTGGGTGGAAACCATGTTGAAAGTCTTCCCTGGATGGGTAGAGGCTGAACGTGGAAAACCATCAGTATTTCAGCTGAACATTTGGTAATCAGAATGGCAGATCCATCAGGGCACCTAGATTCCACCAGATCTCCTTGGTGGGACCTACTTGTTCCTAGATTCCATCATCTGGCCAGATCACCATGGACCTGGACCTAAACCATGTTCACCAGTTCAGCTTTGCAGTTTTTCACTCGCTTGTTTTTTCTGATAGCTTCATTTCGGCTTGCCATGCTACTAGGCAATGCACATTTGCATTTTTTACCCCCAGGGATTAGGAGTCATGAAAAATCGCCAAGCTTGGCTGCACCCCAAAGGTGGGCATGCTATCAAGAAGAAGCCAACCTGGACTCACCAACGCTGTTAGAAATGCTCTGTGGTGGCAGAACAAATCCAAAGTAACCCAGACAACTCACCCACGTGGAACAGATGGCATCTCTCCTGGTATTTGCTACCAGGCTGGTCATAGACCAGATCCCTTGGTCTTGACACCGTGATGAATTAAAAAAAACACACCGTGGGACCTTGAAAGAGAGTCAGAAGGAACATTGTGTCTGAGGGACAATGCCAGGTAGCTTCGGACACTTAACTCAGAGGATCACTTCATTCTGGAAGTTCTTTTCTTTGGGTCTATTGCTGAGAGTGGGAGTGTCGGCTAGAGGCTGCCCTGGCACACGGTGCTCTCCTGGAATTCTCTTCTTTGCTTGAGAACCCACTCCATCTGTACAAGGATTCAGACACCAAAAACACTTCTTTGGATCACTTACTTTTGAATCCATATCCCTTTCTAGCCCTACCTCACCTGAGATTTTCTTACTTTATCCTAATAATGATGAGGGGGAGGCTCAAAGGAAGGTACAGAATACACCTCCGTCACACAGCCATCGCCTGCCTTTTCTGTCCAGGCAGCCAGCCACTGTTGCGGTGATGAATACACTTAGACTGACTTTCAATATTTATCTATTGATAGGGCATGATCTGGTAAGTAGTTATTAGCTCCGTAAAAAAACAAATTATGTATGAAGCGTTTATTCTGTGGTGTCACATGATACACATGATACAAATGATCGATGAGCAAAACAGCTTAGTCTACCAATGTACAACAGTGTCCGGTGGCTACTGTGCTGTGTAGGACAAATCCAGTTCCGCGTTACTTGAAAACAATCATTCCGAGAACGGCCGTCTTTCTGTTTTCAATAAAATAGTATAAGCGGTAAAATATTCATGGAGAAACAAAGCAGAAGAAAGGAAGACTAAGAGTTACACAAAGCTGCTGTTTCCAACGTGGTATCAAGAGCTTGTGGTGAATCTGTTTTCCATTGACGTTACACTTACTCATGCCTACTCCTTCACGGTCATGTCCTTGACTCATTGCTGTGAATCTGCTTTGGGAATGTCACTGGATCCAGCACTCTGTGCCTCCTTTACTTTTCCCCAAATGCACCCACCTATCAGTAGCACATTCTGAGAGGCGGTTGATTTTGAGTTAATCAAGACAATAGGACACGTCAATTTTTCAAAAATAGATTGTACATTTCAAAATGAAATGGTTGTTTTAAAACATATTAGAGAAGCATTTGCCTCCTCGACAGTTGTCAGCCTATCTGGTATCCACTTACTCTTTCAATAGGTAGTTTTTGATAATTTCTTGAATACCCAGTTTAGGGCGTTTATTGGAAAATTAAGTCAAGGCCATGTTGCCCTCATAGAGCCCGGGGTCAGGATCAGAAGATCATATTGCGTGCAGGGAGTTGATTGCAACTCAAGTCCCTTGGCAGAACACAGTCGGATGGCTCCATAAGATTTCTAAGGCTGGACTATGGAAGCAGTCTGCTTCGTCTTCCTTTATCACGTCTGAGTGCAAAGCTCTGACCTTTCTGCCTAATGCTTAACCTATCAAGGTTCCTTGAGCTCATGTTAGCTCCTTGTTAATGAAAAACTGACAATTAAAAACAGATTTAAAAAGAGAGAGAGAGACCTGCTAGTGGCTTAAATGAATGCGTCCTTCAATACCCTTAGATTCTCCGGTTAAGGAAAATCAATATAACTCTGTACAACAGAGTCACTAAAAGTACAGTTTTGCAATTTAAAGTTTCCTAGATA
>NW_022109768.1:2193892-2194790 GCF_000313985.2 Echinops telfairi
GAATGAAAGTGAAGCTTCCCTCTGAGCTACCATATTTGCTCATGCCTTTCTCGCAGCACTGCTTGCCTCCTCATATACCTAATATTTCAATAAAGTTATCTGCTTTCCTGTCCAGAAAAGTGATCTTGGACTACCTGATTCTTCCTTAATTTCCCAGCACCGATTGCATCTGGAGATGTAGAGGTTACACGTGGGCTGTTAACCACCAGGTCAGCAGTTGGAAACCACTAGCAGGTCCGTTGGAGGAAGACGCGGTCTTCTACTCCCATAAAGAGGTACAGTCTAGGGACCCTACAGGGTCAGTTCTACCTTGTCCTATAGGGTCGCTGTGCGTCAGAACCAACTCGAGGGCAGTGAGTTTGGGTTTTGGTTTTTTAATAAGTCTGAATCCCAGCTGGAGAAACTTGACTGGCACCCCCTCTTGTGGTGCTCTGAGGTCCCCCAAATGATCTCCTGCTTCGGACACCGAGGAGATGACCTCCGTAAATCCAGCTAACCTGGGTGTCTAGAGGAATGCTAGATAAAAGCCTCTAAAAATTATTGTAAAAATTATTATAAATTAGTGAAAAGCCCTACATCACAGGTGTTCAAGTGTTTGATCTCAGAACCCCTTGAACTTTTAAAAATTATTAGGTCACCAAAAGGGTTTAACAGTTAAAACTTAGAAAAGATATATAGAGAGTAACTATTTTAAAATTATAATAACAACCCGATAGTTCTATCCCCTTAACATAAGATATTTGCATGAAAAGTAAATCTTTTCCAAAATGAAACAAAAAGTTCCTTACAAAAACCAACAAACCGTGTAACAAGACAGACGTCAGTGATTTTAAAAATCTGTCTGATGTTGTTTTAAAGATGGCCAGAAGGGCCCAAGAGTAGCTCAGGGAGGGGCTTC
>NW_022109768.1:2195808-2197574 GCF_000313985.2 Echinops telfairi
TCATTCAATAGCTGTTGTTGGGAGGGGCCATCGAATCAGTTCTAACTCATAGCAGCCCTCTGTAGAGCAGAGTGAAACACCACCTGGTCCTGCAGCATCCTCAGGATCATTCTTCATTTTATTGGGGGGAGGCTCTTACCATGCTTATGACAAACCATCATTCAATTTTACTAAGCACACTTGTATATATGTTGCCATCAACATTTCCAAAACATTTTCTTTCTGCTTGAGCCCTTGGTATCAGCTCTTCCTTTTCCCCCTCCCTCCCCCTCTGATCCTCATGAATCCTTGATCAATTATACACTCTTATTGTTATTTCCTGTCTTTTACTGTCTGCTGTCTCCCTTCACCTACATTTCTGTTATTCGTTCCCCTGGGGGTTGGGCAAAATATCCAGCCTTGTGATGGGTTTCCCCTTCCTCCACCCCACCCCCAATCAGCCCCCTCCCCTCATGATATCGCTACTGCCCCTGAAGGTTTTATCTCTCCTGAATTCCATGTGTCCAGAGCTCTTATCTGTACCGGTCTAGCCAGATTTGTAAGGTATAACTGCGTCATGGTAGAGGGGGGGAGGATGCATTCAGGAACTAGAGGAATGATGTGTGTTTCGTTGGTGCTATACTGAACCCTGGTTGAGTTGTCTCTTCCTTGTAACCCTTCTGTGGGGGGATGTCCAATTGTCTACAGATGGATTTTCGGTCTCCACTCCAACCCTCTCATTCACATCGATATAATTGTTTGTTTTGGATCTTTGGATACCTGATACCTAATCCCTTCAACACTCCATGATCACACAGGCTGGTGTGCTTCTTTCTTGTGGCCTTATTTGTGTCTCTGTTGAACTTCAAGCCTTTAAGACCCCAGACACTGTATCTTTTGATAGCCAGCACCATCCACTTTCTTCACCATATTTGCTGATGTACCCATTGTGTCTTCAGTGATTGTGTAGGGAAGGGCAGTGTCAAAGAATGCCTGGTTCTTAGAACAAAGTGTTCTTGTGTTTAGGGAGGCCTTGAGTAGAGGCCCAAGTCCGTCTGCTATCTTAATACTTAACATATAAATCTACATACATTGGCCTCTATCCCTTACAATTAGTATATTTATATATGCTTATAAATTGGTATATTTACATATCTACATGCCTATAGCTAAATCTCCATAAACAGTTTTTCCTTCTTAGTTCTTTCCTCTATTCCCTTTCACCTTCCTCCTGCCCCACTCCACTCAGCTCTCAGTAATTCCTCTTTCTGCAATAGCTCTTATGAGATGATAGATGATAGCTAGCTAGCTGGGGGTCTAGTTAACTGTGCATAGACTGCAACTTTGTAGAACAGAATAAAACTGCTCCAGCGGGGTCCCAAGACTAAAGCTTTACAATATCAAACAGTCATCTTTCTCCTAAAGGGCAACTGGTGGATTTCAATCTTTCCGTAAGCAGCCCAATACTTAAAGCACTATGCCATTAGAACATAAGTGTGTTTACAGTTGCGTGCCAGAGAGTGCTTAAATCAACTATTGTTTTAATCATTTTATTGGGGGCTCATACAACTCTTATCCCAATCGATACATACATCAATTGTGTAAAGCACATTTGCAAATTCCTTACCCTCATCATGCTCAAAACATTTGCTCTCCACTTAAGCCCCTGGCATCAGATCCCCATTTTCCCTCCTCCCTCCCTCCCTGCTTGCTCCTCCATCATGAACCCTTGATAATTTATGAATTATTGTTTTGTCATATCTTACACTGTCAGACATCTCCCTTAC
>NW_022109768.1:2198987-2202829 GCF_000313985.2 Echinops telfairi
GATGATAGCAGCCATTTAGTTCATCCCTCAGTTCTTTCACGATAGACTAAAGCTTTGGCTAACTTTTTCACAATCCTCTCAAAATAAACAGAGGTTACTATAAATCAATAAGAAAAGTTCCCTAAACATCCCCCCAAATTGCTACAAATACTTTTTTCCTTTACTGGTGAACCTTTGCTTTGAAGGAACCACTTCTATGCCTTGGTCACCATTGTTAGATTGTGTTCTAGCTTCAGGATTTTACTGGCATCACATTCTTGATATGTATGACGCATATGTGCTTTAATATAGTGCTGGTATTGGGATCGTGATACCATTTGCTTAAAACTTCCATAGAAAGCGCTGCTCTTGTCTGCAGCTGATATGACAGTTTTGGTACCCATTGACCCATTGAGCAGAAAGTTTGTTCAATTTTAATTTTTCAGTCAGCATTATGTAAGTAGAAACAATTAAGATATCTATAATTCTGGCTATTGTTTCTACTATTAATCTTTGCAAGATGAATTATTTTCTTGAAAAAAATGAAACCACTACAGGTTGCATCTTCAATATTGTTTTGTCCTTTCTTAACATGTTATCCAGTTGTAAACTGCTAATTCATTTGAAACATTATCCTCATACATTTTTGTAAATGATCAGTCATTTCATCATTCTCCCACCCAAGCATCACCATAACTTTGATGTTTGTTCTTGTTGCTTTGATAGGGGCTCTTTTCCAACTGATATCTTATCCTTCTTAGTGCCACACACTACAAGCTAATCAGGCATATTATAAAAAGATAGTATGAATATATTTTGATACAAACATTTTTGGGTGTGCATTCATAGTTTTATTCCCCATAATAAATATTATCTTTAAACCTTTTGAAGAACACATACACACACACGTGTGTACATGTTGCTGTTGCTAGGTGCCATGGAGTCAGTCCCTCCACCTCAAAGCCACCCCATGTGCAGCAGACACTGCGAGGTCCGGCACCACCTTCACAATCACTGCTATGTTTGAACCCGTTATCGGAACCACTGTGTCAACCCATCTGGTTGAAGCCTTCCTCTTTGATAATGACCCTCTACTTCTCCCTATATGTCTCTACTGATTACATGTCCAAAGCACGTGAGACAAACTCTTGCCATCTTCCTTTCTAGGGAGCGTATTTTCCGTACTTCTTTCCAGGCAGATATGCTCATTCTTCTCAGTGGGATATTTAATATTATCACCGCCACCATAACCCAAAGGCTTCGATTCCTCTGTTGCCTTCCTTGTTGACTGTCCACATTTCACATGCAGGTGAGGCAATTGAAAACATTGTGGCTTGAGTCAGTCACTAAATCAAACAACATATTGTGTTGAACAAATCTGCGAAAGACCTTTTCAGTGATTGATAGAAAGCAAACAATTCACCTTGAAAACTAAGGTGCACCAGACCCCCGGTATTTTCAATCCTGAAAATGCAAATGAAAGCTGGATAATACAGGAGGAAGAGAGTACATAGACTTATGCCAAATAAGTAAAAACAAAGCAAAACATAAAAAGACTAGCTGCTGAGGAGTCTATTCCAACTCATGGCAAGCCCATATGTGTCAGATTTTCACAGGTGACTTTTTAGAAGTAGATCGATAGGCCTTCTTCCACGGAGCTTCTATGTGGACTTAAACTGTTAGCCTTTCAGTTAGCAACCAAGCACGTTAATGGTTCCAATACTTTGCCAAGTCAATTGTGAATCATATCTATCATATAGGATGGAGAAGAACTGCTCCTTTGGGTTTCCAAGATTGCAAATGTTCCTGGAAGCAGACAGCATCACGGTAAATTTGAACAGCAGACTTTCGGTTATCAGTTTAATGCTTAAGCCACGCCATCACTAGGGATCCTTCTTATACCACCCAGGGACTGCTTATATTAAAATCTTCCAAAATAGTTGCATATACACTTTCCGATTTGATATCATACAGCCTGGATTTGTGATCTAGTATCAATTTAAATGAAGCAGTATGAACTGTCAATTTCTTTCTCTCTCGTCTTTCAATTTTAATTTTTTTAATCAAAGTAGCTAGAGACACTCATTTACAACATAGTTTATTAACCTGCTGTATTTTAGTGGCCAGAGCAAAGTCATTTTGATATATGACAATTTAAATTAATTGCTCTTCTCAAAACAGAAGGGAAATTAGCTGGCCTGGTGGATCAGCCTATTTAGGCAATATGTCTCCATATGTCAGCTTGCTGCTCACCACCCCAATCCGGGACATAGACCGATGAGATCATTGCAGCAAGCTATAGATCTTGGGCAAGTTAAGTGGCCAGGTTTCTTGCTTGGTAATGAGGAGCGTTTTTCTGTAAAATAGGAAATTGGAAACTGTCACCTCTCAGCAAGCTGATGCGTGATTGCTATTGTTTTGCATCTCTGTAGGGTTGGCCCAGTGTATTCGTTATCCCTCAAAGTCTAGTGTCAGTCCTGTTTCACAGGCAGGCATCTGAGGCACGTGCAGGGGCTGCCGCTCTGTTGAAAACAAAGTGACAGCAGTTTCCTGGGAGACTTGCATACCTTGAGCAAGTTTAACAATGGGAAGGGGAGGTGGCTTTTCAAGGTGACACTGGGTAGGCTCATAAATCAACTGTTCTCTGGGAGGGACTCAAAGGGCTTTACCCCTTAGGAGTGCCTCTGGTTTCTCAAATCAATGTCTGCTAACGTCAGTGCCTCCCTGGAATCAGAGGTCTGGTATCTTCAGTGAGCTCTGGTTTTTGATCGAAACAAGTCATTGAATACTAAGAAAGAATCAGAATTATTTTATGAAAAATACGGTATTTATTAAACAAAGTTATAGGAGAAGACGTTTCTAGTTATCCTTTTTGTTGCTTTTTAATTTAGGGAAAAAGAAACACAAACCTTTGGATAGAGGATGTTTCCCCCACAGGAAAGAAGATAAAATCATAGAGTCAAAAGTGATCTTCATTTTTCATTTCAATGTTTTGAGAATGATGATGGCAACAGATGGACAAATGTGCTTGATGCAATGGAGGTAGGGTAAGTGAAAAGAGTTCTAGGAGCCCCCAATAAAATGATTTAAAAATGTTTATGCATTTGAAGCTGTCATTTCATTTGAAACGACTAAGTGTTAGTTAATAAATGCTTCATACTGGAAGACCCTCAGTGAGAAGGTCTGATGTAATGGGTGCAACAACAGACTCAGACATAATAATGATTGCAAGCATGACGCAGGACCAGGCAGTATTTGCCTCTGTTGTACCTAGGACCCCGAGGAGTTGGAATTGACTCAGCTTCATGTATGTGTGTGGTGTAATGACTCATGATATGAATTGTATTTCTTTAGGTGGGTCAAGTGTCTGAGAATCAATACATTTGCATTTCAGTATGAGGTGACCGACTCCTTGTTTGTGCGCTAGCAGGTTTCCTGCATCTTGGACCAGGGACCCCCCACTGGGTAGAGTTCATGGCCCATTGTATAGCGCTTAGATATTTTCCCATAGTCAAGGTTTATTTCTCCTCACAATATAACCAGAACCCTGCTTTGAGGATGTTGGACTAAGCACTTTGCTTCAAAAAAAAGTTAAACTTGGTGTCATTAACAGCCTTTCCGTAGCAACACAGGGTCGCTATGAGCCAGGTACCTAATAAGAGCAACAACAAGATAATGTGAGACCCACACAAGGACTCTTGACATCTAAACAGTCACAAATTCCAGGGGTTAACAATCTTTCTGGTTGCCTTGGTTTGTGCGTATGGCTTTGTGGGTCATGACACCTAAGCAGAGGAAGCCTCGGTTCTTAAAATCACTCTTCCTGGGAACCTGTCCCTTTTGTCATGGGCTGCTGTGAGCAC
>NW_022109768.1:2203416-2206918 GCF_000313985.2 Echinops telfairi
GTCCATTTATACATAAGGTAAAAGGTGTGGAATAAAAACCTATGCGAGTAAATGGAAGATGCACATATACATTTGCAGACACAGGAAGCTTTGTTAGAAGGGGAGCTACTGCAAATGCAGCCACGACACTCACTACAGACATCCTGGAGTTCTGTTTGACCAAGGCTTACACACTCAGTGGTTAGGATGGATCTCATTCACCACGGGATTGAGGCCTGTTTGTTTGTGTGTTTTTTGGGTCAGACCATGATTCTTTAACTGAATACATCTTGGTAGGTGAACCAAGCGCTCCTGGGATTTCATTGCTATGTTTTCTTTTCTTTTGCACTGGATACAAACATTATTCAGAACAAGGAGTTGCTATGCTCACACCGGAAAGGTGAGGAGCAACTTGGATTCATGAAGCTCTCCTTGCCACCAATTCCCAGGGATGGCGATCACAGCTCCAAGGCCCAAGGATGCGAAAGGTCTCAGGTTGAGGACTTACCCCAATACATGGTTTGTTCTCCTCAGGATTAGTTTGGGCCTCAGTTGTAACCCATCCTCAACCCTGATTAACTTCTTAAAAATGATTAAACGCAAACCCCCCAAACTCTAGGGTTATCTGGGGGGGTGGGTGTCATAATGCTTAAGTTCTCAACTACTAGTCGAAAGATTGGCAACTCCAACTCACCCACAGACCCCTTGGCAGGTGGCTTCAGAACGGTCAGGGCCTTGGAAACCCTATGGAGCAGTGGAGTCCTCATGAGTAAGGATCAACTCTGCTGTCTAACAACACGAAGAAGTCCCTTCCGTCCTTATAGTAGGTCAATCTCCAATATAATGATTCAGAGTATATAGTACCTGAGCCGATACGTCTAATTGTCAAGCTAGTTACAGGGCCCACTCACTGCCATCAAGTCAGTTCTGACTCATACAAAGACAGGACAATTCTGTCATGGATTTCTAAAACTACAATAGCCACCAAAGAGACTGCATCCTGTTTTTTTCTTAAAGACAGAAAATGTGAATTGTGATGATTGCGATAATAGTGCCCCCCTTCCTCCTGTTCACGTATGACCAGAAACTGGAAGGCCTGCGATATTTCCACTGAGATTATACTACTGTGTCTATGATGATATCACCCAAGAAAACATTGAAATGTTTGAAATCTGGATTCCATTCTGCATTTCTCGTTGCACAGATACACTGCTGGTTCTAAATAACCAGGGTGGAAACTCCCCAATCCAGTGAGATCCAAGCAGAGGTGATCAAAGAACCGCTCTGCCAGATCCACATAGGTTCCATGAAAAAAAACCAACACACCAAAACACACAAAAATGAGATCTCCACAGAGCCAAAAATCAGTGGCCTAAGTTTTCTTACCAACCGTCTGCCGAGTCCAGGAATTTTCTCACAGGTAGGACCTGTACCCAGTGCCTTCCCATCTTTGTGCGTTACTCATGAGCTGTGCTTGGATCCAGCAGGATCTGTTTATTTTTCCAAATAACGGTGCCTTGATTAGATAGAATTCATGTGTGTGTCAGACCGAGTAGACCCATTGGTCCAGACACGGCTCTTTTCCCTGACTGCCGGGATTCAATAGGATCCAGGCATTTTCCAAAGGAACAGCTGTGGCTTGGGGATAATCCAGGTGTTTTTCTCACTAAATATTTGTGGGATTGGCAAGATCCTGGGTATTTCCTTTGCTTTATCCTGCCTGGAATTACTATAACATATATTATGTACATATAACACACATTATAACATATATTATGTCCATATAACACACACACACACACACACATGCACATATATATTTCCGTGAACTTTGGTTTATCACAGGAAATGGATAGGCTTCCTTTGTTTTACACCCAAAGCTATTACTGCTAGGGGAAAAGTGGGCAGGATTAAATGCTATTTATCTTTTCCTACCCTAGCTATAGCTTTCATGCTGCTTACACAAATACATGAATATGCTAACGAACCCTTTGAGTGTACGTGGATAAATTACCTTCTGCACTGAATAATTATCATCCCAGAGCATGTTGCTTTCGTCACTGACATGGGGTGTCACACCTGTTCCGCCACCCACTTGTTAAGAACTTGTTGGACTCCCTTTCATTGAAGAAGTCAGTCAGCCTCCTGGGTCTGGCAATGCGCCGGCCCTGCTAGCAAATGGTGTGTGGCTCTGATTTCCATGCAATGTAAAAAGAAACAGGAAAGAGTTCAGAGAGAAGTGGGGAGGGATGATGAAAGGATTGGGAAAGCAGGGTGCTGGCTGGACCCTCATCTACATTTAGGAAAGGTATGAGGGAGTGAGGGGGCCCACAATAGAGAAGCCAAATCTTAGGGGCTGTATGGATTTGAGCAGGTTTGACTCGTCTGTGAAGGCCACGGAAGCCTGATGGAGACAGTGGGAGAAATGTGTTTATTGCCAAGCTTGGTGGAAGAGATCAGGACGTTAGGAGATAGAAGGGGAGTTTGGGGATATTGTCAGGAAGTACTTTAGCCAGGGGCTTTGGTTCAGGGTTATTCAGTCTACAATCTTCAATAGGAGGCCACTCTGCTGCCGTGGTTGCCCCGGAGGCTCTGATTCCGAGCGACCCTCTGTGCAACAGAGTCAAACCCTTCCGGGTCTTGCAGCATTGTCTGAAATGAATTGCTCCTATGTTTGAGCGCATCGTGGGAGTCACTGTGTCAATCCATCTCTTGAAGGGTCTTCCTCTCTTCTCTGACTCCCTGCTTTACCAAGCATAATGTGCTCCTCGAGGGACTCGTCCTTTCTGACACCATGTCCAAATCATGACAGTCTTGTCATCCTGATTTCTAAAGAATATTCTGGCTATACTCCTTCCAGCACTGCTTTGCATTCTTCTGGAAGTCCAAGGCACATTTACTATTCTATACCAACACTACATTCTTCTTGTTTGTTTGAGATGAATTTGCTTGTCACTAAAGACTCCACGTCTATTTCAATTAGACTTTTCCTTCTCTCTCTTTTTAAGCCCCTCAAACCACTATTTAGGTTTGACAGGTAAGGAATATGGAGGGATTTTATTTTAAAGAAACATCATGAGAGGCATAGAGATCAGAACTGACGCAAGGGTTTATAGGGGAGGTAGGGTTGGAGGTGGGAGATAGGGAGGGTGAGGGAGTGTGGAAAGCAAACAATGTATGTGGGAGGGGGGAAGGAGCATTAGAACTGATGGTGATTAGACACTCATTTTAAACGTGATTTAGCCATGGGAGGAAAAAAAGAGAAAGTGTTCTAAAATGAATTGTGATAATGATCGTACAACTTTTCTTGATATGATCGAACTATTGAATTGTGTGCTATGTGGATTAAGTGCCAATAAAGAAACATAGTGTATATATTTACACAGGTCATCTCAAGAAATGAAATCAACAACAGTATCCTATTACACCAACACCATGATTCACTGCCTGTGGTAGTTACATAACCGGTTGTCAATTTGAGACTTAAAAGTGACGGGGTGGGGTTTAGCCTGTCAATCAGGTC
>NW_022109768.1:2207826-2209889 GCF_000313985.2 Echinops telfairi
AGAATCCCAAAACCTCATCCCTAAAACATTTAATCACATTAACAGTAAGAGACAGTGAGAGAAATGATATTTAGTGGATGCCTCCTCTATGTTAATTTACATACATGATCTCAGTTAGGACTCAAAATATCTCTGTAAATTAGAGATTACGGCCTCTGATTGAGAGAGGAGGTTTAACAGGCGGTCTTGTTATTGAGTACATTTCCACTGGTGACAATTCCATATGGGCAAAGATTAACGGCTCCACGGGTTTCAAGACTGCAACTTTTCACCAGACCAGTCTTCCAACAAGTCTCTGTGTCAGTTCAAACTGCCAATTTCGGGCCTAGTAATTCAAGGCTGTTCGTACTACCCTAGGAATTTATTGAACTGAATTTATTGCTTTTAATCCACTCTCTATAGAAGTCCTGTGTTGGATGTCAGTATTACAAAGGCTCTTTAATTCTTTTGCTTTCCTGTGATTCTATCAAAACCATTTGCTCTACCCAGAGACCTTAACCTGGGGCTTAACAAGATTTAAAAAGCTTCTCCCCAACCATAAAGCAGAACCAAGATTGCCTGGCTTCAAAGCCAGAGATCTCTTATTAGTTACACCACGATTCTTGCTTCAAAAGAGTTGGACATGCCATTTTTTTCCTGGCTGGATGTTGACTCTAGTTCTACCTAAAATGATTTTAGGCATATTTTAAAAGTGTCCTGACTTCTTTTGCTCCACCAAACAATCCTTATTTCTAGCATGCTGCCCTGGGACGGGTATTGTGAAGTGGGCAGAGACCTGAAGCATAAAATTAATGGGCACAGGTACAGGTAAGAGATAAGAGCTCACCACACACGGAGTGCAGGAACAGGAATGGGAGTAGTGATACCAGAAGGGTAGGAGGAAGGTGGCGAAAGGCAGGGAGGAAGGGGAAACCAATCGCAATGATTGATGGACACATAACCACTCCCCCTCCTCCAGGGGGATAAACACCAGAAACCTTGGGGAAGGGAGTAAAATACGAAAAAATTTACAATTTACCAAGGGGTCATGAGGTGGGTGGGGGGAGGGGAGGGGAAAAGAGGAGCTGATACCAAGGGCTAAATAGAAAGGAAATGTCTAGACAATAATGATGGCAACAGATGTACAAATATGTGTGATACAATCGATGTATGGATAGTTATAAGAGCTGTAAGAACCCCCAAGAAGATGATCTTAAAAAAACCAAAAAACTATTGGCCAAATGATTGTTTAAAGTTCCATTTGTTGATTCTTCATTTGCTTCTAAACATAACTCTTTACATATATCAGTGAATGATACAACAAGATTAGCTGCTTTCCCCTTATTTTAAGATTCAAGTAAATATTTGATAACAAAACATTTTGCAGTCCGTTGACAGTTCAAGAAGCCCTAACTTACAGCCATTGAGTCAAATGCCAACTCATAGCCACCCTATAGAACAGCCCTGTGAGTTTTACAGACTCTAATTGTTTATGAAAATAGAAAGCTTAGTCTTTCTCATGAGGAGCTGCTGGTGTTTTTTTGTGACCTGAAGTCTAACTAGTAATCACTAAGCCATGAGGGCTTCTTTGGAACGATTAAAATAAGTAAGGCTTCAAGGATATAATTAATCATGACTAATTCATCTTATGATGAATTAGTTCTGAGTTATGGGTTCAAGCCCACCTTTTATGGACTCATTGATTCAACCAACATCCACCCAGACCTTCAACGCATGCTTAGTATTTGTAGCTGCCAAGTTGATTCCCATCCACAGTGACACTATACCACAGAGGAGAATCGCCCCAAAGGTGTTCCAATATTGTCATCTTCCCAGGAGGAAACTGCCACATCTCCCTCCTGGGGATAGGGATCAGCTGGTCTCAGGAACCACAACCTTCATTGAGAAGTTGAGGGCATAACCACTGAGCCTCCAGGGCTCCTTCTTGGTGAGATAATGCTGTCCCATGGGTGTACAACATTGCTTAAAGTGCACGAGGAGGTCTGATCTCACAATAATCTAATATAGGAATTTAAAAAAATCATTTCAGTATGGATAAGTGTTGTGAAAAGGGAGCACATCAG
>NW_022109768.1:2214069-2237193 GCF_000313985.2 Echinops telfairi
CCTGGGGCTCAATGGCCAAGTGCGCTACCGCCTCCGCGCGCGCCAAGCGCCGGGGCCCGGCGGCGAGCCCCTGGGCGACGCGGCCTTCTTCGCGGTGGAGGAGCTGAGCGGGGCCGTGCGAGTGCGGAGGCCGCTGGACCGGGAGGCGCAGGCCTGGCACCAGCTAGTGATCGAGGCCCGAGACGGAGGAGCGGAGCCCGAGGTGGCCACCGTGCGCGTGTCCATTGTTGTGCTGGACGTGAATGACAACCGACCTGCCATCCACCTGCTCCTCCTCACCGAAGACAGCGCCGCCCGCGTCTCCGAAGGCGCCAGGCCTGGCGACTACGTGGCTCGAGTTTCAGTGTCCGACGCAGACGGGGTCCAAGAGAAGGGAGATGGGGCCGCAGGGGAAGTTAATGCAGGCCTCCGAGGAGGTGACATCTCTCTGTCCTTGGAGGGTGGGGAGGGAGCCTTTGCGCTACGTCCTGGCGGTCCCCCTGGGGTATTTTTTCTTTATGTCCAGGGGCACCTAGACAGGGAGAAGCGGGACCTTTATGAGTTGCGATTGGTGGCCATGGACGCAGGGTCCCCACCGCTGAGCACTGAGGAGGTCCTGCTGCTCCGGGTGGCTGACCTCAACGACCAGCCGCCACTGTGCAGCCAGGAGCACTATCGAGCCTCCATTTCTGAGGCCGCGGCCCCTGGCACCGTGGTCCTGTGGGTCAGCGCCTCAGATGCAGACGAGCCTGGCACAGACAGCGCCCAGTTGCACTATGCGTTGGTCCAGCCCCTAGCTCGCTGCACTCCAGGGGGTCTGTCGCCCTCGGTGGGGTGCGGGCCATACTTCACCATTGATCCTAAGAGTGGTGCTATCAGCACTCTGCAGACTCTAGACAGGGAAGTCCAGGAGAGGGTGGAGCTGAAAGTTGTGGCTCAGGACCTCGGAGAGCCCCCGCTCACTGCCACCTGCCTAGTGAGCATCACCGTGGAGGATGTGAATGACAATGAGCCCATTTTCCAGAAGCAGGTGTACAACGTCACCCTTGCGGAGCATACGCCAGTCGGATACTGCTTTCTACAGGTAAGCGCCCTGGGCCTCTGGATCCACTGGGTGGCTCTGGAAAGTTTGGAGACATTTTGAATGTGCCCAAGGGAGAATTGTGGAATGGGTGGTTAAACCGGGCTCCCAAAAGCAGGGGCACAGGCCCTATCTAGTTTCCCCCTTACAGTGCAATCAGTGTAGGATGAATAGTTGTGTTAAGTCGTTGGATTGTGTGATTACTTCCTGAAGTGGAGTTTGGATTCTGCTTTTATGGAAACCTGCACCCTAATCAGTGTTGGAGGGACTACACATTCTCTGTCAAACCTGTGCATGTCACATTTGGAGCATCATTATTTGCCACCCTAGCGAACTATGGTGGTCCTCATACATGAGTGTTTCAAATGACTAAGTATATGTCTTTAAACAGTGAAAGTATTTTGGATATCCATTTATAGAGATCCTTTCAGTCTTGTGCAATTTTTTAAAACTTTCAAAGGCTCATTGAGGACATCAAGTTACCTTTATTAGCATCGATCATGGGCTGAGCTTGATCGGAAAGGATGTCTTCAGGTCTCTAAGGAACAGTGGGGCTGAGTCTTTCCTTAAAAAGGAGCACACCTCTCTGATTTTGGTTCGAGCATTTTGCCTTTAAATTTTTTTTCTCATATCTCCACATCAGGATGTTATGGTGCTCTTACTTCCATATCTGATTTCTGTGAGATAACAAACCCGATTTATAGGTTTGTTAGGACTGCAGTAGATAAGTGGAACTCAAGGAGCTAAGTCATGAGTGAAGCCCAGGAGCGCTACTGAACTGTGGCTTGGGTTATTTAATTGCGTTTTTATATGCTAATGAACTATGATGCCTCCCCAGACTGTGGTCCTAGTCTCCCAGACCAACCAACTCATTCCCTCAAGGCCCTTGGTTAGGCCATTTTAATAACTCTGCCCCCTGAATCTTCTACTGCATTCATGGATATATTTAGGGCAAAGGTAAATACACCTATACAAATATCCTCTGTCAAACAGGTATATTCATGGGCATCTTCCCACTCTCCATCCCACACCTGTGTGTCTATTCACACATCTCCTCCGAGATCACAGTTATTGTAGGATTGTATATATAAAGTATTTATTTCAGTTGCCGTTAACTCAAACCTCCCAGAGTCTTCCCTTGCCTCCATCTTTTTTTTTTTTCCAGTCTCCTAACCATATATTGCCTTTCCACTCACTATCCTCTATCCTCTAGGAACTTAACCTCCTTTCTTTGTCACCCACACGTGTTGTTTTAAGACTACTGCTGTTTTGTGCCTGGTTTGGGGGTTGAAGTTATAGCTCTAAAAATATATATATTTTCATATATCTCTAAAAATAATGTTCAGATAAGCACTTGCTTTGATAATAAGTTCTGCTGTGTTGTAATAATACACAGCATTTTTCAATCCTTTGGATCTGTGGGCAATGATAATAACTCCCAGGCCTTTCTTAGTGTGATTGACAACTCTTTGAGTTGCTAGGTTATTTAAAAGGAGCTTTAAACTTACTTGATGCTAGCTGCTGCAAGATACACAATTACAAACACTAGTAATTAGCACAAGTGGGTTTACGTGATGCAGTGGGACTGGTCTTGTTCTAGCCAAGAGCGGCCCAGGTCTGGAAGTCATGACACCACTACCACTAAAGTTGTATTGGCCAGAGTTCAGCTATTTGTTCTTTGGTGCATTGCAAAGGAGTCTGGGAAATAGAGAGAAGCACATCATAGTATCTGTCGTGGATTTCTAAAACCTATAGAAGACAAGTTGGATGGGATGATTTCCAAATTTTTCCCCATTTATTCAGAAGGCTCTAAGGATCATGGTATGAAGTGATACAACTCATCACTCTTCAAAATAAATAAATAACAGGTGGATTATTGTGATACTTCTGATTAGAACAAGTCTTTAGAGCTATGTCTCAATTTGTGAGGTGATTCTGCCGTGAGTTGTGCTTTGATCCCATTCTTAGGGCCAGGTCTGTGGTAGAACCACTGCAGTGAACTACTGTACTTGGCTTAAGTGTATGACTCCACCTCTAACAACCACAACAAACCTTCCCAGGTTGTCAAGTATTATTGCTGCTGCTGCTTTGGTTATGTCTCGTGAGTCATCTAAGGACTCATTGCCTGGGGCTGGGCCATTCTCACAACTTTGTTTTGTTTGAGCCCATTGATGCAACCCTGCCACTCCATCGCCTTGAGGTTATAGCTCTTTCTCCTTGACCTACTTACCAAGCATGATGTCCTTTGCCAGGATTAGGCTCTCCTGATTACGTGTCCAAAGTATGTGAGGTGAAGTGTTGCCATCATCACATCTAAAGAGCATGCTGTCTGGACTTCTTCCTAGAGAGATTTGTTTCTCTTTGCTCAGTCCATGGTACTCTCAATAGTTCTCACCAGCACCGTAGTTGAACTGTATCCATTCTTCTGTTGTCTTCCTTATTCAGTGTGCAACTTTCATATGCATATGAGGTGATGGAAAATGCCATGGATTGGGTCAAATGCACCTTAGACCTCAAAGTGACATCCTTGTTCTTCAGCATTTTACGAAGGTCTTTTGCAGCTAATTTGCTCAGTTAAGTACCTCCTTTGGTTGTTTCGGTCGCTGCTTTCATGCCACCACTCGTCTGTCTGTTTGTAGTGCTCTCTTGGCTTTTATGTTGCTGTGATGCTAGAAGCAATGCCACCGGTATTTTAAATACCAGCAGGGTCACCCAATACCACAGGCTTCAGTGGAGTTTCCAGACTAAGAACCAATTATGAAGAAGGAATTGGCTGTTCACTTCCAAAGGGTTAGCTACTGAAAAACCTTATGAATAGCAGTAGAAATATTTCTGGAAAAACAAGCGCCATCTAGCAGGGAATCAACAAAGCCCACATGGAAGAAACACACCAGCCTCTGTGGTCATGAGGTGTCACTGGGAACAGGCATCAGAAGTTCAAAAATAAACAACTTCATCGAGGTAAAGGAGAGGGGTAGAGGTAGACACCCAGGCCCATCTGGGGATAATTGGACATTCCAGCACAGAGGGGCCACACAGAAGAGATGATACATCCAGGGGGCAGTATAGCTCCGATGAAACACATAATAAATCTCTAGGTCCTTAATACTTCCTCCTCCCACTATTATGATCTCAATCCACTGTACCTCGCAAATCCAGCTAGTCTGGTGTGCATACATCGGTATAGACTAGAGCTTTCAATTTACAGAATTCAGGCTAGACGAACCCCTCAGAAACAGTACCGGGAATAATGACTTCAGGAGGGTAGGGGAAGAAGGGAGGGAGGAAACTGATGGCAATGATGGTGAAATAACCCTTGAGGGGTATGAATACCAGAATTGTAGGTGAAGGGATAGAAGGGGCAGTGTGAGATATGTATAAATAACAATACATAATATATTAAGGGTTTCCAAGAGTGGCAGGGTGGGGAAGGGAGGGGGGAAAAGAGGAACTGGTATCAAAGCGCTCAAGAAAAAAGTTGTTTTGAAATTGTTGATGTCAATATTTGTACATATCCACTTAATATAATAGATAATGGACTGTTACAATATATGTAAGAAGCCCCCAAAAATGATTTATAAAAAAACGAATGTAAGGTTTTGATTAGAGATAGGCTAGTAATTTCCATATTTCTTTATGTCTATCAATTATAGTTTAATCAAGATGACTAAATCTATTGAGATGTCTTATTAAAGGATATTCAAACCGCTTAGAAAAATCTATGTCTAAGCATAATTGTTCAAATTATATGAGCAGGTGTACACTTGGTATAAACTTATTGTCTCATAATACATTTACATAATGAAAGTAAAGCAAATTAAAAAAAATCATCCTGATTAAATTTTCTGGAAATTTCTTTGGTCTGGCTTTTCAGGATGTTAAGAACCCTCTTACTCACTGAGCTCTGAAAGCCCCTCTATAACCCTTATGTGAACTGTCTTTGTGTTCTGTGAGCCCACTAACTGATCCCTCACTTCCAGGCAGGTTTCCTAAGAGCATCTTTTGCTTCCTCCTGTCTATCCTTGAACTCTCAATCTATCTAAATAACACTGGGAAAAAGCCCTCATCCTTCTCTCTGGCCTTTGGCTCTCAAGACCTTTCCATCTAGCCTTTGGATCTCATGGTAATTCTTCTAGGATTTTCATAATTACATTCTATCTGTTCTTTATAATTAAGTTCTTCCTTTTGCTCTATACTAGTTTTCCCTTTTGGTCTTTATATCTACATGTCTGTAATTTTGTTGTACTGTGGTGGCTTGTTTGTTGCTGTGATGCTGGAAGCTATGTTAACAGTATTTCAAATACTGACAGGGTTGCCCAAGGTAAGCATGCTTCAGCAAAGCTTCCAGATTGAGAACAGACCACGAGAAAGGAAAAGACTGTACACTTCTGAGAGATTAGCCACTGAAAAATCTCATGAATAGGAGAACATTTCAAATATACTGAAAACTTTAGAAATAGCATTGGAATATTGTCAGATATGGTGTTGGAAGTGGGCCCATAAAGTTGAAAGGCACTTAAAATAAGCCTACGGAAGAGTTACCTTCTCAAAGGAGAGTTGACTATAATGATGTGCATGAAGTAAAATTTTCAGGCCTTCATTTGCTGATGAGACATGTCTCAATGTGAGAAGAAACAACTATGAGCAATTCTTGAGAGTTGGAGCATGAAATGCACATGCACACCCATGTTGATTGACACACTGCTCACAATTGGAAGAAGACAAAGAACCTAAATGCCCATCAAGGGTAGCGCAGAGAAAATTTTTTTGTTACGTCCACACAGTGGAATTCTCTGCATTGCTGAAAATACAATGATGAAATGACGAAGCACCTAATGGCATGGATTGGACTAGGGAAGTGGAATTAATCAAAGAAGGACAAACATTGTATTAGACAACTGTGATGAAGGGGATAAAGACCAAAGACAAAATGTTCATGCCAAAGGGAAGAGATTTTCGACGTTACTAAGGGGAAAGGGCAAGTGAGGGAGGATGGAACATTATCTAAAGGGTCGACAGGTACTAATTTGGATGTAAGGGAAGACAGCAATCCTTACGAAGAAGAGAAATTGAAGGAGGGGGATAAAGTTAAGCTCTGGATGTGGGAGTGATAAGTAGTTTAAATTGCTCATAGAAAACTGATGATCTAATTCACAATTTAAAACTTGTTAAGAAAGGATGTTTGAAAACACTGCCCTGTATAGTATAAAGTAAACATTCTGGGTGCAGAAAAGTGTTTATAATACACTTCCATGAATATAAAATAGAGGATATGTGTAAATGGGAAAAAAATTAAATGAAATGAGTAAAAATCGATTTCCTAGGCAACAGTGGTTGAAATGAACTGTTGTTGGCCAATTTGCAGTAGATAATCATCAGATTACCATGCTCGAGATGACAAAGAAATGGTATCACATTTGTCATCAAAAAGGACATTCTAAGATCTGTCTTGCAGTACAATACTTAGTTGTGACTGGATAATATCTAAATGTCTAAATATAGGTAATACAATTTTAATTTATGCACCAACCACTAAAACGCGTAATGAAGAAGCCGAAGAGTTATATCAACTTCTTTAGGCTGCAAATGATCCAGGATGGAATCAAGATACATGGATAATGATTAGTGTTTGGAACAAAAGAGCTGGAAATCAGTCTTGTGGTTGTTGCTCGGCGTCGTTGAGTGGGTGCTCACTCAGAGAGACCCGCTGCAAAACAGAGGGAAACACTGACTGCTCCTGCCGCATCCTCACAATTGCTTGAGTTCGTTATCACAGCCACGGCGCCAAGCCATCTCCAGGAGGACCTTCCTCTTTGTCATGGCTTCCTCTCTTTACAAAACGTGATGTCCTTCTCGAGGAACTGGTCTCTTCTGACAAGATGCTTCAAGGATGTAAGACCACGTCTTGCCATTCCTGCCTCTAAGGAGCATTCTGGCTGTACTTCTTCCCAGACAGATCAGTTTGTCCTTTTAGCAGGCCGTGATACTTTCAGTATTCTTGTGCAGCACAGACATTAAAATGCGTTGCTTCTTCTAAGGTCTTTCTTAGTCAATATCCAAATTTCACATGCATATGATGCAATTGCAAACACAGGACTGGAGTAATATCCTTGCTCTTCAATACTCTGAAGCAGTCTTGTGCAGATTTACTCAGTGCAAGCTGTCTTTTGATCTCTTGACTACTGCTTCCATGAGCACTGATTGTGAATCCAAGCAAGACAAAATCCTTGACCGCTTCGACCTTTTTTCCTTTTATCAAGATGCTACTGAATGTTCCAATCGCGAGATTTTTGGTCTCCTTTACATTGAATTGTAATCCATACTGAAGGCTATAATCCTTGATCTTCATGAGCAAGTGCTTCAAGTCCTCCTCACTTTCAGCAAGCAAGGTTGTGTCACCTGCATATAACAGGTTGTTAATGAGCCTTCTTCCAATCCTTTGGCCACATTCTTCTTCATATAATCCCGCTTCTCTGATGATAGGTTCAGTATACAGATTGAATAAATTAGAACCCTGTGAGAGATTACAACCCTGTCACACACCTTTCCTAATTATAAATCACACAGGATTCCCTTGTCTTGTCATCCCACAACTGCCTCTAGGTTCATGTACAAGTTCTGCATGAGCACAAGAGTGGAATTTATGTTCTTTTCAAGGTTCTTCATAGTGCGTTATGATTAGTAGTTGGGAAATCTGGTCTTGGTGATAGAAATAAAACTGAGATAGCATGATAGAATTTTGCAAGGCCAATGTCACCTTCATTGCAAATAACTTTCTTCCACAATATACATGGTGACTATACACAAGGATTTCACCAGATGGAGTACACAGAAATCAAATTGATTATATCTGTGTGAGGAGGTGATGAAGAATGTCAGTATCAGCAGCCAAAAGAGGCCAGGGGCTTACTGTGGAACAGATCACTAATTGCTTCCATGTATGTTCAAGCTAAAGTTCAAACAAGTTTACAAGAGCCAAAATATGACCTTGAATACATCCCACTTGAATTTCAAGGACATCTCAAGAAGAGATCTGACTCAGTGGACACTGATAACAGAAGACCTGGTGAGCTATCAAGAACATTATACTTAAAGAAAAACAAAGGTCATTAAAAAGACAGGAAAGAAAAAAAATAGATGTCATGAGATTCAGAAACTTGCTCTTAATCAGAGAGTAGTTAAGGCAAGTGAAAGAAATGGTGAGGTTAAAAACCTGAGCAGAAAAAAACAAAACAAAACCAAAAAAACCTGAGCAGAAACTTTCAAAGGACAACTTGACAAGACAAAATGAAGTGTTATAATGAACTGTGCTAAGAGCTGGAATTAGCAAACTGAAAAGAACAAGCTCAGTAAATATCAATGTTAAAGAAGTGAAGAAAGAAATTAAGCCTTGAGTTATAATATTGAAAGTTTCTGTGGGCACCATATTGAATGATGCCGGAAACATCAAAGGAAGATGGAAGGAATACTGTCATTGTATCAAAAGAACGAGTTGACATTCAGTCATTTCAAGAGGAAATATATGATCAAGACCCATTAGTATTAAAGGAAGAAGTCCAAGCTACACTGAATGCATTGAAATTAAAGTCTCCAGGAATTGATGGCATAGCAAAAGAAAATTTTCAACAATCTGATTATGCACTAATAGCACTAACTCATCTAGAAGAAACTTGGTCAATCAATTGGAACAGATCCATATTTTTTACCCATTGCGAAAAAGGGTACCCAACAGACTGAAAATTATCACACAATATTATCAATATCACATGAATGCAAAATTTTACCGAAGATCATTCCACACGAGTTGCAGCAGTCCATCAGCAAGGAGCTGCCAGAAATTCACGGCTGGATTCAGAAGAGGTGAAACCAGGAATATCATTACTGATGTCAGATGGATCTGGACCGAAAGCAAATACAAAAAAGATTTTTTACTTGTGTTTTATTGACTGCAAAGGCTTTCAGCTGTGTGGATCAAATCAAACTGTGACTAATATTAATAAGAATGAGAATTCCAGAACACTTAATGTGCACATATAAAGGCATTTATTTGAATAGAAAGGAATGCTGAATGGTTTAAAATCAAGAAAAGTGTGTGTCAGTGTTGTATTCTTTTACCACACGTATTTAATCTGTGTGCTGAGCAAATAATCTGGGAAACTGGATCATATGCAGGGGGATGTGGCATCAGGAGCTTAGAGGCAGACTTATTAACCTTTGACATGCAGATGTCACAACCTTGCTTGCTGAAAGTGAAGAGGACCTGCGGACATTGCTGCTGCTGATCAAAGACCGCAGCCTTCAGTGTGGATTGCAACTCAATGTAAAGACACTAGGAAAAAATCCCACAGTGGGACACAGTGATAAACAGAAAAAAGACAATTGGTAATTGACAAACAGACAATTGAAACTGTTGAAGATTGCGTCTTGCATCGACCCACAATCAATGATCATGAAATCAGCAGTCAAGAAATCAAAGGACACATTGCATTGGGTAAATCTGCTGCTCGAGATCTTGACAATTTTGAGGAGCAAGGGTGCCACTTGGAGGAAACGGTGCCCCTAACCCAAGCCATGGTATTTTAATCACCTCTTATGCATGTGAACCTTGGGCATTGAATAAGGGAAGCTCAAACAACAATGGAGGAATTTGAATGATGGTGCTGGTGAAGAGTATTAAAAAATGAGGAGCTGATACCAAGGGCTCAAGTGGAAAGCAAATGTTTTGAGAATGATGAGGGCAACAAATGTGCTTGACACAATGGATGTATATATGGATTGTGATAAGAGTTGTACAAGCCCCCCATAAAATGATTCAAATAAATTTTAAAAAGTGCCACGGACTACCAGAAGAACAAACAAATCTATCTTGGGAGAAGTACAACCAGAATGCTCCTTAGACTCAAGGATGGTGAGACTTTGCCTCCTGTGCTTTGCACATGTTATTGGGAGAGACCCGTCCCTGGAAAGGGACGTGATTCTTTGTAAAGCAGAGGGCAGGGAAACAGAGGAAAGCCCTCAATGAGATAGATTGACACAGGGGATAAAACAATGGGCTTAACCATCACCACAATTGTGAGGCTGGCCCAGGATGGACCCGTGTTGCAAGCTGTTGTACACGGGTCAGAACTGTGTCAGAACTGACGTGATGGCACCTAACACCAATCACAATGTGTTGTTTGTGTTAGTGTAGTATGATGGGTTGATAGCTAGAACGTCACTAGCCTTCCTCTTCTGAAGATGTGGCATTCTGCTTCCACGAAGATCTACAGCCTTGAACACCCTATGAAGCAGCTCTACTCTGACCTATGGGGACCTCAGGCAGTGGATTTTAACGGTCTGTACTAAGGAGCCCTGGGGGCACAATACGTGCCCAGCTCCTAAATGAAAGGTTAAGTATTCATAGCCACCAGCCTTTCCAGGGGAGAAGGATGGAGCCGTCTGCTACAGCCTGCTTTCTTTTGTTCTATGAGTTTCTCCCGTTAGTTTTTATATCAATGCAAGTCTACACACTAGGAATAAAAGAGCGTTCCCTCTGCTCTCTGTAATAGAATCCTGCATCCCCAAACCCAACCCAACCCAGACTGTCAGCCTTCCAGGTGGCTTTGTGGTGGGAGACTGCAAGTCCCTTTGCACCACTAATCCTTAGGCATCTCCTCCTGTTATGGCTGCTTCTGCTGGCCCCCTCTTCTGGTCATGCCCCAGACCCTCACCCACAAGTCATGGCGGAGCCTTTTATACTCTCCTGTCCAGGTTGGAACTTTCCATAGGCTTTAAATGTGGGACACAACACAAGTATTTAATCCAGAGTACAAGAACCGTAGGTTGCCTGAAGCTCTTTGACAGTGGTTCTCAATCTGTGGGTCGTGACCCCTTTGGGGGTCGAATGACCCTTTCACACGGGTTGCCCAATTCATAACAGTAGCAAAATTAGTTAGGAAGTAGCAACAAAAATAATTTTATGGTTGGGGGGCGGTCACCACAACATGAGGAAGTTTATTAAAGGGTCACAGCATTAGGAAGGTTGAGAACCACTGCTCTATGATATTGCAGTCCATTGCCTGGCTTTCTTAACTCCTGGTTCCTGGCTGGCCCCAGATAGAGAGACCCATCTCAATAATCCTCCGGGAGCTGCTTTTGTCTCTGGGAAATGTCCCACTTTCAGTATCATTGCGTGCTGTCAGACAGTCAGGGTTTCTTTCCCCCATTCCAGTGTCCGGACTCAGTGATTCCCTTTGCCCTCAGCTCACTGCCCCAAAGACTTATGTCAACAGCTAGGCAAGACCTCCACCCTCCAGCCCTCATGGTGCATAGTTCTGTGAGCTGCGCTGTCTGGTTTTATCATATAACCAGATCGTAAAAGAACTCCAGCCCTCATGCCCAAATTTTATGCCAGAGCAAGAAGATTATTCTTTCATATTCTCCCAAATACCAATACTGTCACCATTGATTCATTCATTTATTTAATCAGATAGCAGCATTCATTGATGAAACAATATTTAACACACATATATTGTTTGAATATCTATTATATGCTGGGGACGCAGCTGTGTACAGGCCAGGCTTCCACGCTAACAGCTTCCTTTCACTGCTAGCCCTTGTGAGCGGCATGCTCTTGTCTGCACTCTCCGACATTCCATAGGGCCTCTGCCATCTGACTTCCCACCGCCACCAGGGTTCCAAAGTCTGTCTCTCAAAAGGTATCAATGGCCTTTTATGCCGAGTCCCAGGGGCGTTGGCTCGTCTTGACCTCCCTCACGTCCTCTGAAGCATTTATCCCTTTGCCCACTTCTTCTCTCTTGAGTTTACTGTCTCCACTGTCTTTTGTATGACTGTATCCCGCCGACCCCCTCGCCCGCCCACTCGACCTTACTTATTCCTCCTTTCTGCCTGTGCCACCCCTCTCTGTGGTGGTGGGGACATTTTCAGCCGACTTTCTGCCCTTCTGGACTTCCTACAACTTCAGCTTTCTTTCTTTCTTTTATTTTTTCCACATCTTCTGGGGCAACCTCCTTTCAAAGCTCCAGATTAACATCACCCCCCACCTCCCCACCCCGTGGGGTGTATCTCGATTTAATCTGGGCCCCTAGAGGATAACATTTCCCAAACTGAGCTCATTTCCCTTCTACTATTTTTTCTTCTTTTCAAAATACCTTCACTAATCAGCTCCTTCACAACAAACAAACAAACAAACAAACAAACAAACAAACAAACAAAAAACCAAACTCACTGCCATTCAGTTGGTGCTGACTCAAAGTGACCTCACAAGACAAGGTAGACTGGCCCCTGTCAGTTTCCAAGAGAGTGTAAAGTCCTCTTTTTCTCCCAAAGAGCCGCTGGTGGTTTTGAACTGCTGACCTTGTAGATAGCAGCCCAATTCGTAATCAGCATGCCTCTCTTTTTCATCAGTGTCCTCTTTTTTGGTGAATGATTCCTTTCTAGGTGTTTGGCTTATGTCGCTGTGTGCTTATTTGCTGACTAGATGGTTGCAAATTGCAAGGGTGAAAGGCAAGGCCATGTCCCATATCCATCTGTTGATAAAAAGCAGTTGTTAAGAATCCAATCTGGACCGAAGTGGAGAGCACTGATTGCTGGTTCGTTCTTTTGAACTCTAAGGAGCTGTGTGACTTTGAGCATCGTGTCACAGGGTCCACATCTGTAAAACATGGGTAACCATATAGCCAACTCAATGGGGTTGCCGTGTGAACAAGGAATTCATACTTGTGTTCTTAGAACAATACTTGATTCAGAGCGAGTGCTTAATGCATGCCATGTATTATTAAAATGTTAGTAAGTAAGACTATGGAAATGACAAAGATAAGATTTAGCGTCATACAGAGTAGGCTGAGGACTAATTAAAATTGACATTTTAAATAAAGATTCTCATGCACCAAAAGAGGTTTAAATGAGACTTGAGATTTCAGTTCGATGTGTATCTTTCCGTGAAAAGTATGTTTTACTTGCTTCGGAAGCTTGTAACATTTTTTTATGAGGTGTTCCTGGGGTTGGGCAAATAACAGCAACTTGAAGACCCTTGGAGGAATGCTGGGGTCCTAATTTACCTATTGGTCTACTAACTCCAAGAGCCGTAGTTCAAAACCACAAGAACAAGAACAGGCCTTCTTCTTACTCAAAGATTTACAGTTCTACTCTGTCTTAAAGGATCCCTGTGTGTCAGAACCAACTCCATGGCAGTGAGGTTTTTGCTTTTATTTTTTATTAGTTGAAGGTCCTTTGATAGTCTGGCCAATGTGATATAAGGTGGAACAGGCCTTAGTATGGCAGGTGTATGTGCCTTCAGGTGTTCACGTCAAGAACAATAACCATCAGGCTTAGATTCAGTGCCAGTACTGGGCCCCCTTCTGTCATACATAACACCATAGAGGGGCTTTCTCTTTTGTTTATAGCAGTTATTACTATTGGGAATCTTTTATTGAGGCAATATGAACAAGAGAGCACTGGACTTAGATTAGGAACCCTGGTGGCGTAGTGGTTACATACTGGGTTATTAACTGCAAGGTCAGAAGTTGGAAACCACCAGCCACTCCATGGAAGAAAGATGGGCCTGTTTACTCCTGTAAAGAGGGATTTTGTTTTGTTTGGATCCACAGTCAATGCGCATGGAAGCAGCAGTCAGGAGATCAAAAGACATATTGCATTAGGTTCATCTGCTGCACAGACCTTTTAAGAGTATTGACCAGCGAGGATGTTATTTTGTGGACTAAGGTGTGCCTCACCCAAGCCATGGTATTCTACATTACATCATACGTATGTGAAAGTTGGGCACTGAATAGGGCAGACCTTCGAAGAATCGATGGATTTGAATTGTGGTGCTGAAAAAGAATAGTGAAAGAACCATTGACTGCTAAAAGGACAAACTGATCCATCTTGGAAGAAATAAAGCCAGAGTGCTCCTTAGAGGCAACTTGGTCTTAGAAACTTTGGACGTATTGTCAGGAGAGACAGGTCCCTGGGAAAAGACATCGTGTTTGGTTCGTGGAGGGGTAGTGACACAGTGCCTGTATCAATGGGCTCAGGCATAGGAACAGTTGTGAGCATGACAGAGGACCATGCAGTGCTTTGTTTAGTTGTGATAGGGTCCCTAGGGGACAGAGCCGATGCGATGACACGTCACAATAACACCCCTGACAAAGAGATACAGACTCAAAAACTCACAGGGGCATTTTCACTCTATCCTATGGAATTTCTATCAGTCAACATTGACTCAGTGTGGCAGTTCCATAATCTGGTGTCCATTTGGGACTTAAGAGGATTAAGGGTGAAGGGGTGGAGTCTAGTCTAGTCTGTCAATCGGGTCATAATCAATAAGGTCTCTGGGTGGGCATGGCCTTCTCCTGAGGATTCTGGGAATTCATGTATTTCCTCCTGGGAGGTGGGAGACACTCTCTCTGCTCACACCCTGGGAGACATAGCAGCTGATGAGACACATGGAACTACACTAGTGCCCTAAGCCGGAGAAGCCACATGGAGACCCCTGCCAGTGATGCTTATAACGCCACTGGATCCACAAGACTTCCAACCCTCTGGCCTGTGATCTTCCTGCATTCAATATCATTGCATGTGTTTTGTGAGTCTGAAGAGGACTTTATAGGTTGGTATTGGACATATGGGTTAATATTGGACTTATGGACTTGATCTGGATGGGGCAGGGATGTTTTCTCAATATTCAATGGCTCCTGTATATAAACCTCTTTCTTATACACATATGAATGTCCATGAATTTGTTTCTCTAGTCTAGCGGACTAACACATTCTGTGATAGTGAGTTTGGAGTTTTTGGTCTTAGAGTCAGTCAACATTGGTTCCAATTCTGGACTCCACCATTTACAATCTATATTAGTAAACCTAGGCCACACTTCCTCCCCCATAAAACTTATCTTCTTTGGTTTTTGTTTGTTCTTTTCATTTGAACCCAGCATTGTTGTAACGATTGGAGAGACCCTATACTCATATGTAGTAGAAAGTGGTAAGTGTGTAAGAATTAAGGATACTTTATGCAGTGGCTCTGGTTGATGCCAATCTTACAGAGTGGTCCTCTGGTGTGATGCACTGAATTTGATTTACAACCTGTCATAGAAGCATTACAGTGTAGCTGCCCTTTTTATTAAAAAAAATGTAACGCATTTCTAGGCATGGTCAACTCTAAAGGACCATTATTCAAGATGGATTTATGAAAGTTAAGATCAGTGCATTTCCTTTCTCTGAGGACTGAACTCAGGTAATAAATTACTTTTATTAATAATTAAACACCAGACTCCACTAATGGGCTCCTCACCTCTTAATTTATAAATGAAAAGTGAACAACGGTTGGAGCAATTTAGACTTTCATAGCCCATTAGGGAAATTACACTAGATCATTCTGACAAATGCCAGGTTATTTCTTAAAACTACCCTGACTTAACTTTTAAAGGGAAAATAAGAGTTTGTAGCGCAGCTGGATCAGGTGAACCTAAGAGCATATATAAGTGAACTCAAAATCGATTTAAGACTACACTGGAACCTACATAGGGGTGATCTGAATTGCAATAATTATGCGTATGTGGTTCCTATAGAGAAATACTAGGAGATAGACTGAGAAAAATTACATTGGTTTCCTAAAGAGTGCGGCCTTCATTTTGGAAATATGTGGGAACTTCAGCACTATTTTGCGCCTATTTGGAAGGCATTACAGTCTGGGAAACTCACAGGGGCAGTTCTACCCTGTCCTATAGGTCCCTATGATTCAGTATCCACTCACTGTCAGTGAGTTTGGTTTTGCCTTACGGCGGGAGTTTTAAAATAGGTGCAGTCATGCCTTGTTTTATCATCCTTCACTTTATTGGGCTTCACAGATGCTGAGTTTATAAAAATTAAAAGCATGGAGCCATTTTGCTTCGAGCACGTCTATCAGCACTATTACTCTGCCAGTGAGTGCTTATCTATTGTTTTCTGTGTCACGTGTTGTCAATTTTCACAGAATTTCTAACTTTTTATCATGCTATCGAACAATTAAGGAGCCTTGGTTTTGCAGTGGATTAAGCACTTGCCTGCAAACCACAGGGTCAGTGGTTCAAACTCACCAGCTGCTCTGGGAAAAGATGAGTCTGTCAGCTCTGGTACACATTAAAGAAAAATAATAACTTTTTAAAATTGTGATTTAGGTGAAGGTTGACATAGCAGAGTGTAATTTTACTTTCAGTATTTCACACCCATTCTGATTCGACTCATCCATCACAATCCTCTCCATGTACCCTTGTCCATTCCACTTCCTGTGCTTCTGTTTGCTTTGCTCCTTCTTTTCTAACCTCTGAACTCTGTCCTGGACTAATCTAACGATGGAGGTGAGTTCAGTTTCAGACCTGAAGCATGCGTAAGGCCCATAGTCTTGTGGTTCACACCTGCCTATCTAATCAGTTGCTCTGCTAAAGACTTACAGCCTCAGAAACCCTGGGAAGCAGGTCTACTCTATTCTATGGACTCACTGAGTCAGAATTGACAGCAGTGGGTGGGATTGCACACATAGAAGATTACTGAGCCAATCTCATTGCCATCCAGTTGTTGATGACTCATAGTGGCCCTGTAGGACAGCGGAAAACTGCTTCTGTGGATTTTCGAGACCGTAACTCTTTGTGGGAGTAGACAGCCCTGTCTTTCTCCCATGGAGTGGCTGGAGGTTTCAAACTGCTGACCTTGCAGTCAGAAACCCAGCGTGTAAATAACTATGCCACCAGGCCTCCTTAGAAGATTTCAGTATAGTGTGAATATAGCTCATATACACACTGGGAAACCAGGAAAGATGGCATGATTAATTTTATTGTGGTTTCTTAGAGACAAACTCAAAATATCGCAAAGGCATGCCTGCACAGACATGTATAAGTAAGGTGTTAGTAATATTTGTCTGGAATCCATAAAAAGGGAGTAAAGACGAAAGCAGGGACACGAACTAGGAGAGTGCTAAGAGGCTTGTGCTGAGAATACCGATTCCTATTCAGTTATGAGGGGAACTCAGGGGTGGTGAGGAGCCCCGGTGGCACAATGGGAAGGTGCTAGGCTGTGAATTGAAAAGCTAGCGATTTGAACCTACCCTCTCTCCCTCCAGAGAAAAATTCTGGTGATGATTAAGGTTTCAGCCTACAACAATTGTATGGTGCAGATTCACTCTGTCCTTTAGCATTGGTACCAGTAGAGCTCAATGAGAGGACCCAAGGACAGCCTTAGCAGCAGGGGGTTGCTAGGAGTGTCATGGAGAAAATGGTTGCTGGATGTGTAGCACAGAGCAGTGCACCTTGAATAAGGTGTGTGAGGTGAGAACTGGTGCACGAGGTACAGATGATGCCAGATTTTCAGTCTGGGATAGTGTAAGGAATAGGAACACCAGGAGGAGAGAAGAGCTCTGGGGGAAGACACTTGCTTTGTTGAATTTTTTTAATATATTGAATTTTTATATATTTTACATATTGAGGATGAAATACGGCCTAGGCTTGCTGAGTAGTGCGAAAGGTTAAGCACTCAACCGCTACTAAAAGTTTGCTAGGTCAAATCTCAGAGAGGCACGTAGAAAGAAAAGCTAACGATTGCTTCTAAAGGACGACTGCCAAGGAAAACCCTCTTAAGACAGTTCTACTCGGAAATACACGGAGTCTCCATGATTTTGAACTTGGTCAAATGCACCTGAATTTAATTTTTGTTTAATCGAGGAAAAGATACTTTGAAGGCTATACAGTGATCCATAACTGAAGTTCAAGAGAACCCCAGAGGTTGGAGATGGAAACTTGGAAGTCGTTCATTTGCCACATGGGTTCTGCTTCCATATTTTAGGTCTTGCACCTTTCTTGATGTTGTCTCTTAAGTATCCCCTCTCTCCTGTATCTTTTGCCCCCACCGCCATCTACTTCTTCCTTATATTTCACATATCCTGTGCAGATTTACAAATTTCATTATTTCCAGGTGTCCCAGAGGAGTGACCCAGTGAATGAAAGAACGTACTATAGAAGCAGACCTGGGTCTACAATTCAGCTCGGCCACACAGTACTTTCCCTTCAGCAAGTTCTTTTTTAAGACTCAAATTTATCATTAATAAAATAGGACCTACCTCAATGAGCTGTTGTGACAGTCAAACGCGAGAACACAAATGCAGTGCTGAGAATAGTGCCTGATGTGTAGGTCTTCCGTCCTCTTTGACATTGTTTCTCAGATATTCCTTTGTCCTGTAGCTTTTGCCTCTCCAGCTACACTTCTTCCTTTTTTCCCCACATATACTATGCCCCTCCCATCTTTGCAAATTTGTAAATCTGTAAGAAATACTATTATGAGTAGTTTCACTTGAGCATTGATGAAACTGGAGAGATAAGAGGGTGAAAGAAAGTAATGTTGGTCAGTTTTTGTTTGTTTGTTTTAAAAGCCCAATAGTTTGTGCCTTAGGGCTCGTTAGAGACTAGAACCAGTGATGGATGGGTGGATGGATGTACAGACAGATGGATGGGAGATAGATAGATAGATAGATAGATAGATAGATAGATAGATAGATAGATAGCTGAGATTGGCTTATAGAATTGTGGGCTGTCAGTCCAAAGTCGGTAGGTCTGGAGGTAAGTTGGAGACATTTGCAGGTTTGCATAACATGATCTATAGATCAGGTGATGGAGAGAGTGAGTGCACAGTGAAAAAGAGTGCATTTTGTGAAAATAATGATTTGTAGTCTGGAAACCAACCATTCTTTCAGTTGATGGTCTGATTACATCATGAAAAATATTGCCTTAGGCCATGGCGCAGCAACTAGCCTAAACTTGCCATCTGTTGATTTAGACCCATAGCCACATTATGTATGGTTTCATAGGCTCTAAATTGTTATGGGAGCAGATAGCCTCGTTTTTTCCCCATGGAGTGGTTGGAAGGTTTGAACTTCTAATCTTGTGGGGTTATCAGTCCAACTCTTACCTGGCAGTACCACTAGTGTCTGACTAAGTTATTGGAAATCTAAGTGTGTCCAAGTTGACACATGAATGACCCACCAGAGCTCCAAAAGCAAAATAAAAAAACAAACTCACTGTCTCAAGTTGATTCCCACTCATCGTGACCCTATAGAACAGGTTCCTGTGGGTTTCCAAGACTGCTGTAACTGTTACAGGAGTAGAAAGCTTCATCTGTCTGCCACGGAGCAGCGGGTGGTTTCAAACTGCCGACCTCACAGTTTGTAGCCCAAGGTATCACCATAATGCTATCAGGGCCCCTAACCATCACAGCTCGTCATGTTAAATGTCTAGAACTGTGATCTTGACTTTCAGTTGACACTTTAGAAAAATGCAGTCTCTTAATTACTATCTAGTTTCAAATTTAATGTGATCCTTATGTAAGACATCTAGATTACAACTGTGTGAGCCTGGAGGATACTTTCACTGCCTTGGCTTAAAGCGTAGACTGAAGCAAACAGAGCAGCCCGTTCTTGGACGTTCACACATGCTTCATCTCTGGTCATATTTGCCTGTACCCTGGCTTCTTTACCCTGGCATTCCTACATCCAGAGTATTTTTAAAGAAAGAGGCATTGCTAGGCTTTGACTTACAGCATGGGTCTCCTGAGATGAAGGTGATTCAAGTGAAGGAGAAAAACTCTCAATTGCTAGGATGATGACTGCCCATTTGTCCTTCATTTTGTTATTTATCATCTCGAGAGTTTTTCCTTATGTAATCAAGTAAATTATTATGCTTTTTTGCTTACTTTATAAAAATTAGAGCATATGCTTTCAATCGTATGTGACTATAATAGTTTTAATGATCAAATCTTTGCTTTGATGACATTGTTGGTTTATTTTATTTCAAGTCTTCAAAACAAAAATAAAAACAAAACAAAAAAAACTTGATACTTTTGGAGACTGCGCTCTAGTAAAGAGTAAAGAAACATTGTAGCGTTAGTTTGTTTTCCTGAGAATAGGAAAATGGCATAGGGGAGATTTGAAACAATTTCTGATGAATGTGATTACAGATGACAGTTAATAAACACATCTGTTTAATATTAAAATACTCCCCTCTGCTTGTCTTAAAACAAACAGCCATCTAAGTAAGATGTCAGCTAAGTCCACTTAGAAGAAGCATACCAGCCTGTATAATAAAATCTAGATCCAGAGGAGGAAACAGTATTAGAGTTTAAGTTCTGAGCACCTGGTTTGAAGAAGGCTATGGATGACAGTAGAAGCCCAAATCCATTTGCAAGGTTCCCATGTGGACTAAACCTCTGGTGAATCCTTTCTGATCAGTGACCAAGAATGTGAATAATCTTGCTATGAGACAGAGATCATTGGAAAGTGGATTATGCGGATGTTGTTAGGTTAAAATGTAACACCTTATCATTTGATCTCCCTTTTGACACATTTTAAATCTGTTCCAATTTTTAATATTTCCTGCTTTCCTTTTGATTGAGGTTTTCCTCTGTTTTATTTAGATTCTTTGGGGTATGTTTCTCTCTCTCTAAAATCCAGGAAAGATAAATTTATAGAGAAAGTAACTGGATTAATAATTTCTTAAGGGCATGTCAGGGAGCATTAGGAAGAAGAAAATGTTCTGAAATTGATTGTGGTGATGAGTGCACAGCTCACCTCAATACGCTGGAACTATTGAATTGTATGATAAGTGAATTCTATGTCAATAAACATTTAAAAAATATTCTCCTCTGCCTTCAGTTTAAAAGCTCTTTTGTTCAGCCTATTCTGAATACTCCTTTGTTCTGCATTTAAATTCACTGTGCAGAATTAGCTATTGTGATAAATATGTTTGAAGTAGGTTTTTCTAGGCTTAGTCTGAAATTCAGAGTCTAAGTGGATATCAAATAATAGTTGAGTTTGAGTACTTGTCTAGTCAGAAACTGCTCATGTATATTCCTTTTAGGGTTCCACATTTGGAAAAGCAGAGGAAGTTAGTGTTTACATAGGGGTTGGGTTTGTGTCGTTTTTAAGAATGTCTCTTATACAAGAACCAAGTGATGAGGTAAAAAGCAACTTTAAATTTATGCTCTGTTTATTCTCCTTTGAAGTACAGATTATATTTAAAACTAAATTGTAAAACTATGCATTACAAAGGCTGTCTGTTTCATTACGCATAAACAAGTGCTGGCAAAGGCTTTGCTGCCTGGACTCTTCATCTTACACACATCTTTATATGGTATTTTTCTTGTGCAGAATCAAATTGTCATGTGTATGCCTGTGAGACTTCCCATTGCCTTTATCAGCCACCAGCATAAGGAAGAGAGGTGACAGGAAGGGCAATTTATAAATTAATGTCTGACTACACGCTAGGTAATTTACTTGCTTTATTGAAAATACAGATCAGCATGCATATGATAGCATATCTTGAATACTAGAAATGAGATTCAATATATTTACTTTGTGTTTAGAATCTTAATACATTTTAAAAGGAAGATTATATATACATATATATGAATAATATTCACTTTGCCCTTAATACAGAGTTTAATTTTACTCTCATCTAAGTTCATAATACCATAAGTCTATTTTACTATCATTTCTCAGAATATATTTTAACATATATAAAAACAGTTACCATTTTTATGTGTAATTTGTGAAAATAACTTAAAAAACTGAGGAAGCTAAATTTATTTCATTTAAAAGTGGGATCTTTCCTAGAGGATTATTTTTCTTTACTTTCAATTTTGTGTCCCCATTCTTTCATCTCCTTCTAAGACACCAAATACATGTGTGTTAGAAGTTTTGATTTAAAGTCATGAGTCTCTGTTCATTTCCCCCCCAACTTTTTTCTTTCTGTTCTTCATCTCTTGCTCTATCATTAAGATCATGGCTTTTTTCTCAATCATCTCCATTATACTATTAAACCTAACAAGCAAGGCTTTTTTTTTTTAAGGTATTACAATTTTGTTCATAGCATTACCATTTCCCCCCATTTTAGAGTTTATTTTACTCTACTGATGTCTTTATCATGTTTGTTATATATTTCACATAACTATAATAGCTACCTGAGCGTCTTTTGATATCCATGTCATCTTGGATTGACCTTTGTTTCTTTTTCACTTTTAAAAATTCATCACTTTTCCTGGTTGCATAGGAGAGAGCAGTCCCCGGAGAAGGTCACCATGCTGGGTCAAATAGATGAGTAGAGAAAGAGGAAGACCCTTAAAGAGATGGATTGACACAGCGGCTGCACCAATGGGTTCCAACATAGCAACAACTGTGAGGAATGTGCTGACCTTCTTTCTGGGTGGGGTTGTCTACCGTTGTACACAGGGATGTCTTGAGTCTGGACCGATTCAATGGCTCCTATCAACAACCTATATTGCTTAATCCTTGATATAGTGAATGTTGCGTCCTGGAGATTCTGTATTCTGCTATATTTTTCTGAACATTTAGACGTTTTTGTTTTGGCAGATAATAACTTGAGGGGACTCTCTCTAATCCTAAACTTTTATTTTTGGGAGCCAATGCAAAGCTTGTTTCAGTTCTATTTTTGCTTAACTGCACGGTTTACAGTCTGCCCAGGTCTGCGCAGTGTGGGACAGAATGTGAAGCGTGCCAAGGGAGCTTTCTCTTGTCTCGGATTTCCCCCTCGCTTGATGATGGCCTCGGTTGCCAGTTACTCTCTTCCGATTCTTCAAGCCAGGGAAGCTGAGTGGTTCCTATTAGGGTTTCAGATCTTCTGGATGTTCCATGACTGAAGACTGAAACAGCTCCAGATCTCGAAATCACAGGAAACCCATTGCATCCTGGCCCCTTCCTCCAATTTTTCCCTCCTTCAGGAATCTGCCCACTGTTAACTCTTCCCAGGCGTTTTCAGGGGCTTTCATTGGTATTTGATTCAGAGTTCTTGTTGCTCTCTGCAGGACTGCAGGTGCTGGCAGGATCCCACTGGACCATGTTAGAAACAGTACTGTAGGGTTTTGTCCATTTTAATTTCCAGTAACTTCAGGAGATTCTGATGGTTAAGACCTAGGGGTAAGAGACTTTTGAAAATGACAATAAGACAATGGGTGTCACTTTTATGCCTTAGTTTAATAATTTCTCCTTTCATGTAAGATAGGTGGTTTTTGTCAGTGCCATTTTTTAAT
>NW_022109768.1:2238293-2248909 GCF_000313985.2 Echinops telfairi
AACCCCATTTTATTCATCTAGAAAATTGGATGATAATATATCCTTTGAAGAATTATTTTGATAATTGAAGATAATCTTTTGAGAGCTCCTAGCCTATTTTGTTAATTGTTAATTGTTGCCAAGTTGGTCCAAGCTCCTAATGACCGTACAACTCAGTGAAAGAAAACCAAAATCCTCACCACTGAACCACTATGTAACATCATGAGAAACAGAGAAAAATATTCAACTTTTCAAGGGTTCCATCTTGCTTGGATCCCAATCAATACTCATGGAAGCAGCAGTGAAGAGATCAAAGACATATCGCATTGGGGGACTCGGCTGCATAAGACCTCTTTAAAGTGTTGAAAAGCAAGGAGGTCACTTTGAGGACTTACCTGCCTTACACCATGGCATTTTCTATTGCCTCATATGCATGTGAAAATTGGATCATGAATAGGGCAGAGCAAAGAAAAGTGACTGTGTTCAAAAAAAAAAAAAAAAAAAATACGGAAAGCACAATCACCTGCCCAAAGAATAATCCAATCTGTCTTGGAAGAAGTCTGACCAGAATGCTCTGAATTCGAGGCAATGATAGTGAGGCTTCATCTCATGTACTTTGGATGTGTTATCATTGACCTAATGGCTGCAGTAATAAGGACACACATGGGAACAACCGTGAGTACTGGGTGGCGTCTAGTTCTGTTATACATAGAGTTGCCATGAGTCAGACCTGGCTCGATGGCACGTAAGCACAACCACCAATAGTACGGATATATTTAATATTTTTAACAACAGTGCAATTCAATGGCATCAATTCTTTGGTTTCCCTTATTCACAGTACAGCATTCCCATGCATATGAGGCAATTGAAACTACTATGACTGGGGTCAGACACACTTTACTATTTAATGTGAATCTTTGCTTTTTAACATTTCCAAGAGGTCTCCTGCAGCAGATTTGTCCAATGCAATGTTTTTGAACACGTTTTTTTTAAGAAAAAAGTTTCATTGTCATATATTTAAAATATTATACAATTCAATCATATTAAAGAGAGCTGTACAATCATCTCCACAATTTCAGCATATCGACTTCTTTCTTGTACTCGTCTCTCCATCTCCCCTCAACTTCTCCTCTGCACCCCTCAAGAAACCATCAATGCAGTCACTATCTCTATAGTTCTTCTCATCCTATATTTCATATACAGAAAAACATAGAAAACAATGCAAACAAAACAAAACAAATCAAAAACCCCACTGCACTCTGCATGATAGCAAAGCTATTCACGTCCCTAGTCAGAGGGGATGCACTGGAGGCTTACTCCATGCGTTGACCCTGTGAATGGAGTTGGGGTTCCCACTGTCATTGATGGCCTTTGTAAAGGCTTCAATCAGGATGTTATCACTCATAATCCTTGGATCACACAGGCTGCTGTGCTTCTTATACGTGGACCCAGTTGACAACTCAGGTGGTTGCTTTTTTTGAGGACAAACTCCAGATGTGATTTTTTTTCCAAATAGCTGGGCACCAGATAGTTTCTTCACCACACTTAGCTCTAACACTCATAGCTTCACTGATCTCTTCATGAGGGTGAGCACTGAGCAGGGCCATGTCACAAGAACTCATTGCTCTTAGATTAAGGCTTTCCTCTTTCTTCCATGGAGGGCTAGCAGAACAACTCATGACCACTATGCCACTCAAACTCTCTCAAAACTCACTGCCATTGAGTCCGTGTTGACTCATAGTGACTCCCCCGGTGGGTTTCCAGGACAGTAACTGTTTCCAGGAGTAGAAAGCCCAGCCTTTCTCCCGAGCAGCCGCTGGTAGTTTCATACTGCTGACCACGCAGATTTCAGCCCAACATGTAGCCACTATACCCCCTGGGCTCTTTTACTGTGCCACCGGGGCTCCAATATAGCATATATTCCAAACTCACTGCCATCAAGGTGGCTCTGACTCCTAGTGACTCCGGAGGATGGTAAAACTACCCCTTTGGGCTTCTGAGACTGTAACTTTTTAGGGGAATCGAAAGTCTCCTCTTTCCCCACAGAGCAGCTGGTGGTTTCAAACCACTGACCTTGTGGTGAACAGCCCAACATGTAACCACTAAGTAAGGATTAAAAATGGTAGTTATAGATTATAATGGAAACTTAAAAATTGAACTATACATTATACTTAAGACTGGTTCTTAGTAGACGGGGAGATTTCTGTTTGAAACAACGTGGGTAGTATTTACTATATCAGGACAAGTAGAATCACAAGTCCTTTGCTACAGTTAATTGCTTATACTAACTTACCAGTGTTTACTCATATTATTATAAAGAATAATGAGATTGAACTTGGGCTATAAATGATACATCTTCATTCGGAGAGAAGCTAATTTAAGAGATATGATTGCATTGAACACAAAAATGTATGGCTGATTTGTTCCTTTATGATTTCAACACTTTACATTTATCAATGAACTGAATCTACCCTGACCTTCATGTTGCTCCAAAATTATTTTAAAGACTTCAAAACTCAAACTCACTGCTCCCGAGTTGATTCTGACTCCTAGCAGGAGTCAGGGTAGGGCAGGGTAGAACTTCCTGTGTGTTTCCGAGACTAGAACCCTTTTTGGGAGTAGAAAGCCTCATCTTTGTCCCGCAGAGCAGAGGCACTGATACAGTCTGCAGCCCAATGCAGAACCACTGCACCGCAGCCTTAGTTGCTGGTACATAGGAGGGTGAGTTGCTACTTGGGTTCCAATCCCTATGGGCATTGTTTCCCCAAACAAAAATATGTTGAAGCATGTCTCTTTGATCAATGGGTAGTTATAGACAAGCACACTGGTCGTTGTCTCTTTAGAAGGAGCCCTGGTGGTGGTATGGGATAAACATTGGTCCTCATTTTCAACTCACCAGCCACTCTGTGGGAGAAAGAGGAGGCTTTCTGCGCTCTCACAGATTTATAGTCTCATACGCCCTACGGAGCAGTTCAAGCTTGTGCGATAGGGTCACTGTGCATCAGAATCGACGAAGTACCAGTCGGGAGTCTCATTGGGGTACCTGCAAACGATAACGATCCAATCAAAATTGTTGCTTCCTAGGGGAAGTCAGAAAGGTGAGCTCAGAAGGTTACAGTGAGTGTATTTTGAGACCCTGAAGGGGTAAACTTGGTAGATTTTCTTGAAGGATAGCAAACAATCAAAGGGGCATACTGGGGAAAGTCTTTTAGAAATTGAAAACTACATTGGTGAGTTGAGTAAAAGACCAGCAAAACTGTATCAAGGACCCCACCCCTGCTCTCCACCACAATCTACGTGTTCATTTTTGAAGATAGGAAGCGCTTCCAATTTTATTGGGGAATCTAGCCGTGTCCTCCCTGAAACCATAATCTTGTCTCTTTGGGCTTCTTTGGATTCTTTTTGTTCCCAGAACTGGAAGAATATTTACAAAGGCACCCAAACCACTCTTTGATGTGGGGTAAGTGGCAGAATGCGGAATTCTCGGGGGAAAGGTGAGAGAAATGGACACACCGTCTTCAGAGGTGTATGGATCTAGCTGGAGAGCATATCAAGTAACAGTTGCTTCACACTGGGCTCTGTGGTTTTGTAGCAATGTTTTTTTACTTAGCCAGCTCTGTGGTCGGCTCTAAAACACCTAAGACTTGTGTTTAATGATATGTTTCCCCCACTTTGATTTCTTATGTTAAGTTGAAAGAAAGTATATTGCTCTACAGAATAGATCAAGTACATTTCTTTTCTTATAGGAAGTATAAAACTTCATTACCTTGGTGACAAATGATGACAGTGGAAATTATGATAATGTGATAGTAATTAAAGAAGCAATAATATGTGAATTTTATTATCATCGGAGTGTCAGAAATAGCATAGCCTATAACTTAGTGGTTTTAGCTTCATTGTTCTAATCCCTATAGGCATTAGATTATAACTTTCATCTTTTTAGAAAAGTGAAAAAAATTAATATAACAAATAGCTCATTCCTTAAGGAATGTTTATTCTCTATGGAAAAAAATAGACTCAGAGTAGTAGCTCATAATACACATTTATTAAATATTTGCTATGTCAGACACTATTATAAAAAATTAGGATAAATTACTTAGTCTTCACTACACCCTTTGTGGCAAGTCCCATTACTATCTGCATTTTGTACATAATGAAATTTATGTGGAGAGAGAATGAATAATAATTACTTTTCCCCAAGTTCCTTAGCTAGTAAGGGGCAGAATATCTTAAGTTAACTTCCTTAGAAACAAATGCTAAGATGGAGATGTGCATGGAGGAAGGTTGTTGGGCACATCACCTGTAATGAATGAAGCACTGGGCTGAGGGATAGGGTAGACCGCTGTATCAGTGCAGCAGAAACCAAGCTACAAAGGGTCATCTAGCACCAAGTTCCCATATTCTCTTTAGATCCTTGCTATGGTATTAAATCCTGTATGTGACAGTTAGGGTTTTTTTTTGGCCACCATGTTTCCTGTAGGAGTATAGGAGTGTAGCCTGTCAATCAGTTTACAGCCTGATGGTACCTCCTGGTGGGCATGGCCTTCTCATAAGGAAGATCCTGGGAACTTCCTCTCTCTCTCTCTCTCTCTGTCTGCACTTTCCTGTTGGTGAGCCACCAGGCTGAGACCTGCCAGAGCCTGGTAATGCTTCTACTACCATTGGATCCACAAGACTCCGCACCAACTGGCTGGTGATCTTCCTGCTTTTTGCTTTACTGCATTTGGCTGCGTGAATCTGAAGAGAGACTTATGGACTAGTTCTAGACATATGGACTAGTACAGGACTTAGGGACTTGAGTTGGACTGGGCTGGGATGTTTTATTGATACATAATTCTTGTTATAAAACTCTGTCTTGTCCTTATGTGAGTGTCTCTGGATTTGTTTCTTGTCAACCTGGCTGAACACCCTATATCATGAAGAATGTTTCCTGTGCAAATGCATTTCTTCCCTGCCCAGCTTTGCCACCCCTGCGCTGTGGTCTAGCACCTTCAGGATTCAGTCCTTTAGATACCATCCAACGCTCCTTGCTGATAACATGCTCTCTAGATCCTTCCACTGCTTCAGGGTACCATCTTTCTGCTCTCTAAGCAGGCCCAGCACTTTCCCCAGACTGTTTATTTATTTAGTAACTTAAGTTTGACACCCAGTCTGCACAGTGTTTTGAAAGGCAGAGAGATCTGTAATATCTTCAAGCAAAGGATAGAGTTAACCTGAGCAGGGAGCCTTTAGCAACCTTCTCTAGAGCTTTGCTACTTTTGTCCCCAAGTCCCCGGCTTGATCATCTTTTTCCTCTCTAGCTGCGAGAGGTCATAGCCTCATAGAAATATGCTAATAAGGAAATCTTTTGATGTTTGCACTTTTTATTAATGATTGATCGACTGCTCTGAGCATTTCATTGTCTTTTAAAAATGCCTTGATTGCACTCACAAAGAGCCATCTTATTCCATTATCTTTATAATTGCTTTTTTTTTCAACCTTTTCCGTTTTTTGAATTGTTGCCCCACTTGTTTTCTTCTTGTCTCAGTTCCCCCTTGGGAGCTGTCACATTTGCATGGCCACATCAAACCAGACTATCCGGATCCCACCCACCTGCAGGCTCCAGGGAGTACAGCTCCTGTTTTAACGCCCAGGTCTTCAGATCTCTTCTTGCAACAACTGCCCAGGTTTGGGTTCTCTGGAAGCAGCCTCTGAGGCAGAGATTTCCATGCAGAAAGCTTACTGAGGAATTTTAGAACATCTGGAGCAGTGGTTCTCAACCTGTGGGTCGCGACTTTAGGGGTCGAATGACCCTTTCACAGGGATTGCCTAAGACCATCGGAAAACACATATTTCCCATGGTCTTAGGAACCAAGACACGGCTCCTCTATCCGTCTCCAGGCAGGCCCGCTCACATAAGAGTACCTGGTGTGAAGCCTGTTACCCATGCCACACCATGCTTCAAGACAAAATTTCATTTATTTGTCATTAGAAATACATATTTCTCAATATATAATTACATATTGCTTTTGTGAGTAATCCTCTGCCTTAATTATGTTCAATTTGTAACTGATGTTTACATTACCTATCAGATATTTACATTACAATTCATAACAGTGGCAAAATGACAGTTATGAAATAGCAACAAAAATGATTTTATGGTTGGGGGTCACCACAACATGAGGAACTGTATTAAAGGGTCCGGCTTTAGGAAGGTCGGGAACCACTGATCTGGAACATCCATCGAGAAGTGGAAGCCCTTAGACAATGCAAACTTATGCAGATTGTTATGTCCCCAGGCAGGTCTTCCCTAGAAAGCCTAGCAAGTTTGCCCGGAGCAGTTTGCCACCTCAGCAAAGGTGAGATAGCAAAGGTAAGATAGCAAGGCAAGGCAGGAAGGCAGTAAGCCAAGCAAAGATTTAATAAGCAAAGTATGCTTCAATGAGGAGGTCTCATTGAGTACATCACATCAGATTTGACAGGGGTTGGGTGGCGAGACCCTATTGGCTTGCCCCAGTCCACATCCTGCTTTCCCATTGGCGTTTACCCTTTACCCTTGCATCCTGATTGGGCCCAAGCACCATAGTCTGATGGTTTGTACTCCTGCTTATCATGTGAGGCAGTGTTGGGATGAGTCTTCAGGCCTTCTGGTGGAGAAGAAATCTCCTCCCCTGTCTGCCCCTCTGTCCCCAACACAATCAAGTGCTCAAGTGTTTAATTACTAACCTAAAGACAGGCAGTTTGAATCCACACAGAGGTGCCCTGGAAGCAAAGCAATGTGCTTCCTGAAGGTTGAAAAAAACCCCATACAAATCTTTTCTAGTAGTTGTGTGTGTGTGTGTGTGTGTGTGTGTGTGTATGGTGGTGCGAGACAGTATCTATGTGTTTATTGTGTGTGTGTGTGTGTGTGTGTGTAGTATGTGGTGTGTGTGACTTGGTGTATGTTGTGGGTGTGATATGTTTGAGCTGTGTGTGTGTTTTGAGCAGCATCCCATTATCTCTGAAATCTGTATATAAATAGCATCAGTTTTGAGACACAAGGCAATTTTTCAAAGTCTTCCCGTTCCCATCAATTTCAGAAGTTCATTAGAAGTGAACGTTATAAAATGCATTACATTAAAGAAATTCTAATGAAAGAGTAAAATAATTTTCTTTTAGTAGATTTCAATTCAAAGTTTCTTGTTAAGTGTCAGGTATGCCAAGACTTAAGGGGAGAAACAGGGACTTTCTAAAGACTGTGTGGTTTAAAAATGGCTTGCCATATGAGAGATGCAAATCAAAACAGCGGTGAGCTATCACCTCCCGCCAGCAATGATAGCAAAGTCAAAAAACAAAACAAACAGAAAACAACACCGGTTGAAATGTTGGAGAAGGTGTGGAGAGACTGCAGCCCTCCTACACTGCTGGTGGCACGGTATAATGGCACAGGCACTGCATGGTAGCACGGTGCGGTCTTAGAAAACGGAAATAGAAACGGCATCCCCTCACTGCCATCAAGTTGATTTCGATTCACAGTGACCCTACAAGACGGGGTAGAAGTGCCGTGTGGGTGTCCGAGACTATAACTCTTTAGGAGAGTAGAAAGCGCCTTCCTTCTTTTTCCCAAGGAGTGGTCCGTGCTTTCCAACTGCTGACCTTGCAGTTGGCACAGCCCCACATAAGCATCACACCACGAGGGCTCAGCAGTACTACATGACCTAACAGTCTCGCCACTTACTGTATACGCCACAAAAAGAGCCCTAACCTGTACTGATAGACACACATGCATCTTCACCACATTGGTCACAACAGCAAAAATGACAAAGATAACCTAATGGCCATTGTTGGAAAATGGATAAATCTACTTTAATACATAGACACAATGGGATGCTCTGCATCGTTCAAAAATAGCAATGAGTCTGTGAAAGACCTCATGACATGGGTAAACCTGAAGGACACTATGCTGAGTAAAATTAGTAAAACACAAAAGGACAAATATTGTATGAGATGTCATCTATCTATCTATCTATCTATCTATCTATCTATCTATCTATCTATCATCTATCTCTAAAAGAAACAGACTTTGATGGTTGCTGATGGTAGGAGGGAGAGGGAGGGAGGGGGAAATCCCAGGACAGAGAGTAGCCAGATGTTCTTTGGGTGAGGGAAAACAATATCCAATAAGAGAGAGGTGGGGGAAGAGAAGGACAGAAACGGCAAGATAATGGGCTGTTTGAAGATGAGTTAGTTGTTGGATGCAAAGCTGAGGGTCTGCTCTGTGAACCTTCACTGAATTCACAAAACAACGTTAATGAATCAGTACTAAAGAAAGATAGAACTTGTTTCCAAATGGGTGATTAGAAACAGCGTTTGTTTGAGAAAAAGAACAAAATGTGGCTGGAAAAAAAAACAAATAGGAAGCCCTGATACTTGTAACTTTAGAATATAGGCTTGCTCATCCAGATGGACAAGTCAGCTCAAAGTGTTGCTGCCTGCTTGCTGAAGCTTCTGGCCATTGACATGCGGACCCAGTCTTATTTGTCTTTAAGAACAGTATGCACACTCTGCTAGGGGCTTTGATTATTGTGAGGTTTATCCAAAGCAGTTGGGACCCACATTACTTTCATACTGTCCTGTGATCCACAAATGTTAGCCTTGGAAGAGATCTCAGTTCCGAGAATTGCAGTCATTGTCTGGGGGATACAGTGTAGAAGAGGAAACGGTCTGTTGTTAACTGTGGATTATTTACATATGTGTGACACTGTTGACTGCCTGCCAGAGAGCTGCTTTGTGGTTTTATGTCCTGAAGCTTTACTGTCATGTTAATTAATAACTCCTTGCAATCCAAACCACCTTATTTGCCCAGAGCCATGTCCTTTAAATAGAAAGTTGTTTTTGTTAAGAGACTAACAGGCATAGGACACACAATATTTGCTGTGGAACGCTTATAATATTCTCATTGTTCAATTAAGAATCTGATTGCAAGGTTTGGTCTGAAAGCTCCGTCAGGGTTCAGGTCACCTGCCTAAGTATGAAACACCTTCACAATCAAGCATTTCCTCCCTTTCGGCTTGCGTTATTCTTGTACACCTTTTGTGGAGAATTGGTAAAAATTTGCATGAGTAATAATCACCCTTGCAAGGAGAAGTTCAATCTTAGACTGTAAAACATTTCCTAAGGTTTCTGGAATGGAAAGGACACCGAACCAATGCCATACACATGCCCACCATCCTGCAGTTTCCAGCCACACAGTGGCCGAGCGCTCTGAGACAAGGGGCCTCTCAGGATTGTGGTTGTGTTCCCTGGAGGGCCCCTGCATCTTAAAATCAACCCTGGGTGTATGAACTATAGAGTAAAAATCCTCTGGGACTGAACTTAACCAGTAAGACGCTGAGACAAACCATTTCTAATTCGATTAGAAATGTAATTCTTTTTACAGCTGACCTTGGGATAGAAAGGAAAATAGAGTGTGATCACCCCGCTCCCCTTATGCCAGGATAGGAAGGCAAACTTTAGCAGGACCGCATTTATTTATTTATTTGGTACTATAATAGATTTCAGACTTAGGCTGGAGTCAATAATGCCCGTAAGCCTTAACAGATGCAAATAATGGGGAGTAATCTTTGTAAGTGTAATTGAGGATCTTGTGTAGATCGTGGGATCATTCTGAGACAAAAGCCGGCTATCAGAAGCACGGTGCGGTGGAGGCGTTTTGATGTGCAGTTTAAGTAAGTCCGTGTGTCCTGCAGCCACATGGCAATGGTTATGGAATCCAGCCAGCACACAAATAAATACGTGAATGATGTTCTAATCTGGGCCAATCAATAGAAACCATTTGTCGAGTCTGACACTCAGACCACTGTGAAGTGGCTAGAAGAAAGGGTGTCTTGAGGACTGATGGTTTTGACAGCGCCGTTGCAAAAGCCTAGCGACTCCCTAGGTCCCTTTCCAGGATTGGGCTCCTAATTTCTAGGTGTAGTTGCAGAGGCCCAAAGCCCTTATGAAGCTCCATCTGTGCTCAAGTGGCCTTTGACTAATACTTAACTAAGTGTTACAATCATAGGAGCTCTGTTTTGGGGACTCTTGGGTAAGTTTTGGACACTGATAGCCAAGAATTTAGCTGTCAACCCCACCAGTAGTTCTGCAGAAGAAAGAGGAGGCTCTCTGCTCCCAGAAAAGTTTACCATTTCAAAATGGACTCAATGGCAGGGATGTGGTTCCGAGGGAATGTCCATATTATGAGGGGGAAGTGCACTGGTAAACCTTTTCCAGAGTCCTTCGCTCTCTCTCTCTCTCTCTCTCTTTTTTCTGTGTGTGTGTGTGTGTGTGTGTCTGGAGAGAGTGTTGCTTTGAAAAACACAACTGAATTCATAACAAATATAATCTACATACAAGTGGCAGTAAAACTTGAAGAACTTTTTCAATATGAATATTTTTGAGAGCTATGGCTTATCAGGTGAGTAAATATACGCAGAGCCATTCAAAGTTTGGGCCTTAAGCGAACATCGACTGAAATTTGTGTTTTGGCCTTTGGTATTTAAAAATCATGTATGAGCTCATATCTGAGTTAGTGGAAAGATCTTTTAATATAAATGCCTTATCAGTTTGGCTATTGAATTAAAAGTTGGAAATAGATACTTAGAACATATATGAGGGGGTACCCCCTCAAACTGGAAGTG
>NW_022109768.1:2250060-2256300 GCF_000313985.2 Echinops telfairi
CCCCAGGATTCCTGTTTCATGGAGATGAAGCGTTCTACTTCACTGCTTTCTCGGTTTAGAATAGTTTCTCTCATCTACCAGGCCATTGTTTTCATTGTCTTTTAGATGTTCACTCCAACATTGATTCCTTCCTCTGACTCTTATACTTTCTCTTACTCTTTCTTTTCAGGTACACAGTATTCACTTTTCCCTCTATATTATTGTGTCTTCTGTCTGTCTGCTTTTCAGACTTGGATTTTAAAATCGCATTCCAGTATTGACTTGTCATATACATTTGAACCCTATCTCTCTCAGGTCAGTGTCGTTTATGAGAAATCGATAGTTTGAAGGTTCAGCCGGTCCAAGGCAAACCATATAATTCTCACCTCTTAACCGAACAGAGAAACCTGTCAGAAATACCATCTTATTCGTATTCCTCAGCATCTTAACTCTCTGCCCAGTAAACTGTTGTAAATTGTGGGAATTCAGTATTGCTTCCAAACTGTCAGCTAATGTTTACACCAAATCTGCATCATGATATAATTAGAAAGTCAACCTCAGCAAGAATGGTTTCCTGATTAGGGGGGGAAAAAAGGTGGGGAGTGCATTGTAAAATGGGGATGTGTGGATACATTTGACTGCACATCTTTATTTTAAAGAAGTCCTATTGGTGCATTGATAAAAGCAATCACCTATGAACCAAAAGGTCGGCAGTTCAAGCCCATCAGCCACTGCATGAGAGAAGGGTGTGATAGACTGCTTCTCTATGACTGCAACTGACTCTAGCCTTTAGGGTTGATGTGAGTAGAAATTCATTGGCTTAACATCTGGAGGTTTGGTTGGGTTCTTGCAATTAAGTTGAGTCTTAATTGTTAGGCACTGCTTCTGGAAGAGGTGCTATTTATTAGCGCTTGCTAGATCAATGAAAATATAGGTCGCACTCTCCTCTTTTCTCTTTTTCACAAGGGGTGGCCTGAACAGGATTTGTTATTCCTTCATCATGGCAAATAGAAATTTATCTCAGAATCAGTTATCTCGATATAAAAACGATCCTGATTGCTAACAGCTATTGAGTATCTACTCTGTCTCTAGTACTGAGTTTTACATGCTTTATGTTGCTGTTTGCAGATGTCCTTGAGTCAGTTGTGACTCACAATAATCCCATGTACAACAGAGAGACACGCTGTCTGGTCGTGCATCATCTTCCCAGCTGTTCTCTGAGTGCATTCCGTGTCAGTCCATCTTGTCTAAGGTCTTCCTCTTCATCACTGTCCCTCTGCTTTCTGGAGTATGATGTCCTTCTCCAGGGACTGGTTGCTCCTTTCAACATGTCCAGTGTACCTGAGATGAAGGCTCGCCATCTTTACCTCTGATGAGCATTCTGGCTGTCCAAATCCCAGCCTGATTTGTTTGCCCTTTCAATATCCTGCTCCAGCATCTTGAGTCAAATGTCCTGGTTCGTCTTCATTCTTCCTTATTCATGTTATGCTTTCACATGCATACGAGGCAATTGAAAATACCATGGCCTTGGTCAGTCACAACTCAGTTTTCAAGGTAAACCTTTTGTTCTCCAAACCTTTTAAAACAAAGCCTTGTGCAGGTAGCTTTATCCAGTGCGATGTATATTTTGGTCTCTTGTGACTGTTACTTCCATGAACATTGATTGTGGGTCCAAGCAAGACAAAATCCTTGACAACTTCAAACATTTTCTCTATTTATCATGATGTTACCCTTTGGTCCAATTGTGAGAATTTTTGTTTTCTTTACATTGAGTTGTAATCTATACTGAAGGCTGCAATCCTTGATCTTCATCGGCAAGTGCTTCTAGTCCTCTTCACTTTCAACCAGCAAAGTTGTGTCATCTATATATCACAGGTTGTTAACAAACTCTCTTTAATACTGATGCCTCGTTCTTCTTCAAATAACCCAGATTCTCTGAGCATGAAGATTGAATAGGTATGGTGAGAAGATACAACCCTGACAAACACCTTTCGTGATTTTTAAATTATGCAATATTCCCTTGTTCTGTTCACACAGCTGCCTTTTGGTCCATGTAGATTTTGCATGCACACAATGAATTGTTCTGGAATTCCTATTCTTATCAAGGTTATCCACAGTTTCTGTGACCCACACAGTCGAATGCCTTTGCATAGTCAATAGAACACAAGCAAACCTCTTTCTGGTAGTCTCTGCCTTCAGCCAAGATCCATATGTCATCAGAAATGATCTCCCTTATTCCAAATCCTATTCTGAATCTGGCCTGAATTTCTAGTAGCTGTTTTTCAATGTATTGTGGCACCACTGTTGGATGATCTTTAGCAAAATTTTACTTGCAAGTGTGTATTAGGCCGGACTGACTCGAGAAACAAATCCAGGGACACTAATGCTCTGAATTTAATACTGTAGGAAGGGAATTCTTAAAAAAAGGAAGTCATGTCCCAGCGGAGAGCTGAGTAACAACGAGTCCAAACCCATTACCATCCAGTAGATTCTGACTCATAGTGACCCTATAGAACACAGTAGACTGCTCCTTTAGGCTTTCAGAGCTATAAATCTTTATGGGAGCAGCAGCTTCATCCTTCTTCCATGAAGAAACTGGTGGTTCCAAACCACTGACCTTGTAATTCATGCCACCAGGGATGTCATACTGGGCAATGTTGGGCTGATACAACAAAGTTTCCACGTAACGAGAATCCACTAGAGAAATTCCTCTCAGGTTTCAATACTGGGAAAATCGCTAAAAAGCATGTTCAGTCTTATGTCTGAATCTTGTTTCAACAGTTTCCCCTTTTTATATGACTTCCACATGAGAACTAATATGTATACTAACTTGTACAATTTGTATACTAATCATGAATACTTGAGAATCACCATAGAGGCCCTGGTGACACTGTTGGGTAAGCATTGGACTGCTAACTGCAAGGTTAGTGGTTCAAATACACCAGCTTCCCCAGGGAAGAAAAATGAGGTGATCGGTTTGCATGAACTCTGCTGGTAATTGAAATGGCAGTAATATGACATACAGCACGACAGAAGCACACAAGCCACCACAGTATGACAAACTGACAAAAGGTGGACAGAAAATCAAAGAGCTGCTCAGAAAATGTCAAAGGCAGCTTGAGGAGACAAAGTAAAACATTATAATGAAATGTGTAACTATCTAGAGTTAGAAAACCAAAAATGAAGTACATGCTCAACATATTTTAAAGGGAGAGAACTAAAGAAAAAAAAATCAAGCCTTGAGTTGCAATATTGAAAAATTCTATGGGCAAATATTGTATGATGCATAAAACATCAAAAGAAGATGGAAAAAATACACAGTCCGTACTGAAAAGAAGTAGTTGACTTTCTACCATTTCAGAAAGTAGCTTATGAACAAGAACCAATGGCACTGAAGGGAGTTGTTGAAGGTGCACTGAAAGCACTAGCCAAAAACTAGGTTCTAGGAATTGATGGAATACCTATTGAAATGTTTCAACAAACTGAGGAAACACTGGAAGCACTCACTCATCTATTCCAGGAAATTCGAAAGACAGCTCCTTAGCTACCAAATGAGAAGAGATACATATTTGTACCTATTGAAAAGAAAGGTGACCCAAAAGAATGCTCAAAGTATAGAAAAGTGTCATTTATATCGTATGCAAAATCATAAAATTTTGCTAAAGATCACCCAACAACAGTTGCAGCCGTATATAGACAAGGGGCTGCCAAAGGTTTGTTCAGAATTCAGAAGAGGACTTGGCACAGAGAGCATTGCTAATGTCCGATGGATCTGGCTGAAAGCAGAGGATACCAGAAAGATGTTGATATGTGTTCTATGGACAGTGCAAAGATATTTGACTGTGTGGATCACCATGAGAATAATGGGAATTCCAGAACAATTCACTGTGTCCATGCAAAATCTGTTCATGGATCACGACGTGGTTGTGGGAACAGAACAAGGGAATACTGAAGGTTTTAAGATCAGGAAAGGTGTGCGTCAGCGTGGTATCTTCTCACTATACTTATTCAATCTGTATGCTGAGAAAATCATCAGAGAATCTAGGCTATACGCGGAAGAATGTGGTATCAAGATTAGACGGAGGCTTATTAACATCCAATGGAAGTGTTTGCTGAAAGTGAGGAGGACTTGAAGCACTTCCCGATGAAGATAAAACATTGCAGTCTTCAGTATGGATTCTTTTTTGTTTGTTTCAGCTGTCATCTTTTTAAAAAAAATCATTTTACTGGGGGCTTGTACAATTCTTATCACAATCCATACGTCCATCCAGGTGTCAAGCACATTTGTACATTTGTTGCCATCATCCTTCTCAAAACATTTGCTTTCTACTTGAGCCCTTAATATCAGCTCCTCACTTTCCCCCCTCTTCAGTATGGATTCTAATTCTTTGGAAATACACTAAAAATCCTCACAACTCGGACCATAGGTAACATAATGCTAAACAGAGAAAAAATTGAAGTTGCCGAAGACTTCATTTTCCTTAGATCCACAATCAATGCTCATGGAATCAACAGTCAAGAGATCAAACAATGTATTGCTGTAGGTAAATCTGCTGCACAAAATCTCTTTCAAGCATTGAAAAGCAAGAAGTTTACTTTGAGAACTAAGGTGTGTCTGACCCAAGCCATGGTATTTTCTTCCTTTTCCCCCGGTATTTTCTATTACCTCATATACATGTGAACGTTGTTCACTGAATATGGAAGAGCAAAGAAAAATGGATGCCTTTGAACTATGATGTTGGTGAAGAATATTGACAGTACTATGACCTGCCAGAAGACCAAACAGATCTGTCTTGGAAGAACAGAATGTTTTTTAGAAGCAGGGATGAGGAGACTTTATCTCAGGTACTTTAGAATCATTTTCGGTCCCTGGAGAAGGACAACATGCTTGGCAAAGTAGAGGGACAGGGAAAAAGAGGAAGGTACTTAATAAGATGAATTTCCGAAACGGCTGCAATGCTGTGCTCAGGCACAGGAACCATTGTGAGGGTGGTGCAGGACCGGCAGTGCTTTGGTTTGTATCCCTGGGTTGCTTTGAGTTTGAAAGGACTCCGTGGCACCTAACAACATTAGCAAAATCCCCCATGAAGATTTAAGGCCTCAGGAGTTCTGCATAGGGTTCCTAAGATTCTGAGTGGAGTTCTAGCAGTGTAGTGGACTACACTCTGTGCTGCTCACCACAAAGCTGGCAGTTCGAAACCACCAGCCGCTTTGCAGGAAAAAGATTAGGCTTTCTAATCTTACAAAGATTTATAATCTCCTGTTCCCACAGGGGTAGTTCTACTCTGTCCTTTAAGGTGTCTAGGAAGCGAATCAACTTGTTGGCTGTGAGTTTGATTGCTTCTGGATGAGTCGGAATAATCGTAACGGTGATGGGCTTAGGTATCTAGATGAGCTAAATAAAGAAATATTGTAAGCACACTTAAAATCGATTACTGCTCAAGAAGCCAGTGTGTGCAGTAAAACTCGCTTGTCATTGCATAAGAATGTCCAGCTGGAGCACAGCTCGCATTTAGTAATCCTTTGTATATGAAACAACTAGTCAGAAAAAACACTGGGCACAAAATCTACTTATAGGCAGATTAGGGCTTGCTTTTATGGTAATGATGGTCAGCCATAAGACAAATTCTATATAGGCTGACAAATTTAATATGTACCTGTCAGGTATTATACTTCACAATGACTAAATGTACATGCATTTTCAATTTTTTCCATGCTTATTAAATAATTTTGGCAGGAATCTAGGATAGAATGATTTCATCAGACTGCAGGGCTTATGATTGCTCATTCGGCAAACATTCATAAAGTATAAAAAGATATATCTTCCTCCAGACCAGTCTGATTTATATAAGTTCACTTATTATGCTTGAAGATTATTTACTTTATTAAAAGTTTTGATAAAATTCCCCTTTAAGGAGCATTACATGTTGCCTTGAATTATAATGCAAGCTACCAATATCTCTTTTTATCTACTTATTTCATCCAGAAATGCATACATATTTTAAGTATGATGCTTGGAAAGAATGATACTTCTTTGTTTAAGGTAGAATTTAAAGCAGTATTGCTTTACATTTTGACATTCTTGCAAAAATCCTTACAAGTTTTTGAAGACTGGGTGATACATCTCTGAATATTTTCATCATTTAGCAATTTTTTTGGATTTTTTAAAATCATTTTATTAGGGGCTCATACAACTCTTATCACAATCCATACACATTCATTGCCCTCATCATTCTCAAAACATTTCCTCTCCACTTAAAC
>NW_022109768.1:2257519-2260720 GCF_000313985.2 Echinops telfairi
AGAGAGGTAGTCTATTGTCTCCGGCAGCAGGGAGCAGGCCCAGCCCTGCTGTGGGATGAGACAGCAGTCTGGCAGCAAGGATCTGACTTCTCCCCACACCTGAACAGATATCTATTCTTTCTTTAAAAAACATAATTTATGGAAAATTAGTTAGAATGGTTTCTGGATGCATTTAGGCTCCCTCACCAATTTTCCAGAAATCTTATTAACCTTCATAGATGTTGCATTAAATATTTAGAAAACGTTTCTATCTGTATTGGACACCGACAGAGTGGCTGTGTATTGCATTGAACACTTGTCAGTATGAGAAAGAGAGGCTGTTAAGCGATTTTGGAACTTTGTTGACCAAGTATTATTTATATTTCAATAAAGGAAGTTTTAATAAAAATGAATTATAATAAAATCTAATTAAATCTTAGATTGCTTTTATTATAAGAAGTATAAGACACCTATATTTCTTGATCTTTTGCTTAAACTCTAGCTTTAGCGCTGTTCTCTTTGTAAGCATTTTGAGTATAAATGGTCTATTCTTAAATTGGCAAAAAAAAAAGTCAGTTTTTAAAGCTACATGTTTCACTTTGATGTAACACACTTCGCATTCGACTAGGTCAGCTTTCCTACAGATACTACATATCTTCCTGGGCATTCCAAGAATGCATGGTCCTGACCGCATTTTACCGGGATTATTTATCAAGGTTGTGTTTGCAGCAAACAACCTTGAGGGATGAGGTAATGTCTCCATCCAGGATGAAGAGCAGCCTTGCTCTATTATTTTGTAGCAACGCTTTTTGATTTATCCCTTTATACACACAGAAGTCCCTCAAACCCCCAAGGTCCTGTTTAGACTTTGACCAATTGTCAATTTGTCTATCCAAAATCCAGAGTCAGAAATTTGGAAAGAAGTTAAAATTCTGCCATTTAATAGTTGTATATACGCCTTTGTATAAGAAATTTAGTCAACAGTTTCCAAGTCCTCTATCTATGCCCTCTATCCAAGTTGACATAGTCAATATTAAGAACAGTTTTCCAGGGGGTTCATAGTCAGGAGCCTTGGTGAGGATTAAGTGCTTTGCTGATAACCAATAGGTCAGTGATTCAAACCCACTAGCTGTTCCGTGGGAAGAAGTGGTGGCAGTCTGCTTCCTTATAGATTTATAGTCTTTGAAAGAGTATGGGACAGTTCTCTTGTATTCTAAAGGGAATTAGGATCCAGAATTTACCCAGTGGCAATCCTCGTATGCATTGGTTATCTGTAGAACACGAAATCTTTCTCACCTCCCTCTTAGCCGTCTAATGAAGAGCTAAAGATAATACGCACAATAACTTCTGTAAGTTGTAAAGCATAAGGCGAAATTGTTGTGGCCCTTTGATTCTTTGTAAAGTATTAGCCAAAGACAACTGAGTTGTGATTTTCAATCAGATAGGTTTTATGAAGCCAAAAATCTAAAGAAACAAAGTAAATATATCAGTCTGGGTCTAATGCACCCAACGAAAAACGAACAACAAATGACCTATGTTAAAATAAAACAAAAAGGATAAAAAAACATAACCCAAGAGTTGCCATCAAGCCAATTGTGGCTTTTGGGGACCCAGGTGTACAAGAGTACTCCCTAGGCTTGTCAAAGACTGTGACCTTTCAGCAATAGATCCCCAGCTCTTTCTTCTGAGTTGCCTCTGGGTGGATTCAAACCACAAACCTTTCAGCTAGCCATCACATGCATTCATCATAACACTTCCTACTAACTCCTATCCTAGATTACGTGGATAAAAATATTTTGATAATAAATAAGTTGGTTGTGCTTAAAAGGAGAGAATAAAACCAGCTCTGTATCTCTTTCTCTCCAAGTCTCTCTCTTTTTTTTTTTTTTGCAAGGGGTGAGGAGGTGAGGGGTGTGTGTTTTCCAGACAGGTGGCTTCTGAATTTTAGAACCATGACTTACCTCTTGTGCTTTTGATTAGTTTAGCATCAAGTGCAGGACACTGAATATCAGTTACTGACCTCAGGGAGAATTTTGCTGGGCAGCTGTGGAAATTGGGCAAGTATAGGAAAGTCTTCCTATGGGAAAGTTCACCTCTTCATCTATCTTTTGGACAATCCACTAAAGATGTCTGGGCGCTTAGTCTATGTTTCTCTAAATGATAAATACAGTCACTTACGGCTCTATTTGATGCAAGCAGATGGTAACAATCTTAAACGAAAAGTCAGCATCCTCTGCTGCACTTATTCTATGTGGATTTAAACCTAAAATATGTGAAGTATAGCTCATTTTAGTTTATAATACTGCATTTTATATTTCATTATTTATATGCCATCTATTCTAAGTTATGATATAAAATGTACACCATTGCTTACTCTTTTTCTATTTTTGTGATTTCTTAAAAATTATACCTACTAGAGTAGGGAAATAAATGTTAGCTTTTAAGAAGTGGTAAGCTATAACTTTATCATTGATATCTACTAAATGGTGGTAAATCATGAAGTATAAAGTATAATGATTTTCTTTCATGGGTCCAGAACTCCATTTTCCTTTAAAAATGTATAATTCAGCTTTGTCTAATTAGGCCTTTGTCAGCTGTGTTTGATGCACAACAAAATGATGATAAAAGATAGTAGAAATGATATTAGATAAAAAAATACACATTTTCCTCCTATAGCAGTAAGAGCCGAAGCACAAACAGATATCTGTGCCCTCATGTTCACTGCAGCACAGTTCAGAATAGTAAAAAGATGGAAACAGCCTAAATGCTTACCAGTGGAAGAATGGATCATTAACATTTGATGCATACACACAATGGAATATTGTGCAACGCTAACGGATATGATGAAACGGAAGCCGCAGATGCCATAGACAGACTTGGAAAACATTATGTTGAGTGATATTAATCAATCGCAAAAGGAAAAAATATTGTATGAGACCATTGTTATAAAGGGAAAACCAAGACAAAAGTTTTCATACCAAAAGAAGCAAACTTTGATGGTACAGGAGGCAGGAAGCGGTGAAACAAAAGGTTGAATTCTAGAGGGTTGGCAGGTGCTAACTTAGGTGAAGGGGATGATTCTAGTATTCAAGTAGAGTGAGAAGATGAATCAAAGGGGCTGAGGGCCAGGACAAGCTCTTGAGATGTTTGATAATTAGTTTAAGTTGTTGAATACAAAATTAACTATCTTGCTTAAACTCTAGCTTTAGCACTGTTCTCTTT
>NW_022109768.1:2261068-2265286 GCF_000313985.2 Echinops telfairi
CTCCCTCCCCGCTCCCCCCTCCCTCATGAGCCCTTGATAGTTTATAAATTGTTATTTTGTCATATCTTGCCCTGTCCGACGTCTCCCTTCACCCCTGTAGGTTTTCCAAGGTTATAAATCTATATCGGAGCAGAGTGCCAAGTCTTTGTCCCATGGTGCCACTGGTGGATTTAAACCACCAACCTTTGGGTTCTTAGCAGAGCACTTCAACAACTGATTCACCAGGGCTGACTTGATTCGAAGGCAATGGACATACGTTCCTATTTGAATTGCAGTAAGGGTCTGGACCTGAGGTCAGGATTGTCCAGTTTGAGCTTCCTCCAAGGAATAAGAACACTGAGTGGGACAGTGATATTTTTAAAAACCCTCTTACTGTGAAATGGGTACAGGCTTGTAGAGCTGGTCATCTGTTTTACATTGGACAATTCATGCACATTTCATACACTATACAAAGGTCCTTTGTCAAGCTTCGATAGACTTGTGAGTATTCTCCCATACTCCCTCCCACACTTGTGTGTCTATCCAGGAAGCTACTCTCAGATCACTGTTGTTTTGGGAGAATGCATATTGTAGTATTGACCTCTCATGCCTTGAATTCTTTCACTCTTCCCAATATCTTCCTCTGCCTCCATTATTTTTGCCAACTTCCCTCTTGTCTATTGTTTTCCCCTTCACCCAAGTTAACACTTGGCATTTAAAAGTTAGCATTTACCCTCTAGCCAGTGCCTTCCTCTCCTTTTCCCTCCCACCTGAATAACCATCAAAGAATGTTTCTTTCAGGGTGTAAGCCTCATCTGGTGGCCTGTAAAAGATGCAGCACTGTGGATGGAGCGCAGAATGAACTTGAATCCCTTCTCTGCTATACTCACCCTCTCTCTTCCACACTTGTGGCGTCTGCATCTCTCTCCAGACATCTACTCCCAGCTCAGGACTATCGTAGACTTGTGTTCACAACAGTATTTGCCTTTGTTGCTTTTCACTCTCACACCTCCCAGTGTCTGGAAGGGACACTATTTTTAAGTACCTGATGCTGTGATGTTGTTGGTTCAAATCTTGTCATTTCTCTGTCGATTCTGCTACTCAATGAATTGCTTCTCCTTTTCCCCTTTGAACTGCTTTTAGTTTTTCATGGTGTTGACACTCATTGAGGAACACTCAAAACTCATTGTTGACTCCCAGGGACCCCTGGGGGTTTCTGAGAGTAACTTTATATAACTCTTCACATAAATAGGTCCACCTCCCTCGGAGCTGCTGGCGGTTTGGGATCTCAGCCCAGTGCAACATAACCACGACACCACCAGGGCACCTTTGGGCAACACTAGCACACAGTAGGGCGGCATACCATTTTAATGGAAACTGAGGTTGAAAATGGGGTTTGCATAGGTCCTGTGACTATGTAAGCTGGAGAAAAACTAAAATCCAAACCCACTGCCATCCACTCCTTTCCAACTCATGGTGATCCTATTAGGCAGAGTTGAACCGCCTTGTTGGGTTTCTGAGACTTTAAATCTTTTTCAGAGTAGACAGCCGCGGCTTTCTCCTTTGGAGCAGGAGGCTGAGCTTTCTTCGGCTAACAGCTCAATATGTCATATCCACCGGTGTATAAGCAGCATCTATTTTTTCATGATATTCCTTTCTAATTACTGGCATGAAGTTAGAGCTAGCAATGAAATAATAGTTAACATTTGCTCACTTCTCACTGTGAGCTAGATAGTACCATGAAATTTGTATAGCATGTCTGATTTAATGTTCGCCACACAACCATGAGGTAGCCCTTGTGATTAACCATTTTATGGGTGTGGAAAGGGAGGCTTAGAGCAGAAAACCACATGCTGAAGGTCATAGAAATAGCAAGTATTAGCGTCAGTAGAACCGTGGCCAGGATATCAGGGAAGTGTACCACTCTTCTCAGGTGACGAATCTCCCTCACGCATTCCCATGTCAACATTGAAGAGTTTGTCTAAGAGCAGGGTCATCAACACTCAGCATTTATAGAGCAGTACATTTCGTTTTATTTACTTTTGTGTGTGTATTTCTTCCTCCAAACATTGGTCATCAAACTAATGGGTACCACTGGAAAATGAATCAATACAATTGATGCCAGCTTATAGGTGAAAGCTAAAGTTCAGGTTTATAGACCAAGCTTTAATGTATTTGTAGCAGTAGTATATAACAGTAGCTCTTGTGCTGCAGCTGTAGGTGGGAGGCCAGCCCCCCACCACTAATCACGGGTTCGATAGGCACAATTGTACGGTGGAGATGTATAAATATTATATTAAAGTCATCAAGCACATGAGAGATAGAAGAGAGAGTCAAATAATGGAGTCAGACACATTTCATGGTAGCATGCTCACCTCAGCCCCGCTTGGTGGTCCATGTGTAGAGAGCGGAAAGGGAAGGAGGACAAGGGGAAAGGGAACAGGGGAGGAGAAGGAGCCGAGGAGAGCTCACGGGAGGAGCACAGAGAGGAAGGAGCTCTCTATTGCTAATCCAGGCCTATATAACTTTGGTGGCGTGCAAGCCCACTAATTAGAGGTAAAGACATACGTTACAGGAAGGGGTTGCACTATGCAGCAGTAAAAGGGGGTGGTCTAGGGGCATACATGTAATAGGAAGAGGAGGGGTTGGGGGTATGCACGTGATAAGATGGGCGGATCCTAGATACAGGATGGCAGTTTAACTGAGCTGGTTTGACCTGTTTGCTGGATCTCCATAGGAACCATTATCAGTAGGGTGTAAACTCCACCTACAGGAACCAAGCTCATCATCTCAAGCCTTAGCCCATTGTCCCCAGCAGCAGGGAGCAGGGCCTACCTTAGTCTGGCCACTGATTGACTTCAGGGAAGATGTCTGTAAGCATCTGACCTCCCCCCACAGTGTGCAAATTCGTCTTGCCCAGATATGTGTGATAATATAGCTCACTATGTATGGCAAAGACAAACCCTTATGAGCTGCCAGTTCAACAGATGTATGATTGGTGGCTATATAGATTTAAAATTCTGTGTTAGTATTTGTTGAGTTAGTTGTGTCCATTTGGGTCTTGAAGATTTTCCTTTTTTGTCTGAATTGAGCTTTGAAAGTGGGAAACAAAGATTATGTGTGTGTGCATGTGGCCTTGCACATTCATGCTCGATGAGGCTAAGACTGTATTGTTAGAGAAGGCAGAGAGAAGGGTTGAGGCACTGGGTTTTCCCCAGCTTTGGTCTTCCAGCTTTCTGCCACCTCCTTATCGTGAAAATCGAACCGGAAGCCAGTTGACAGGGGAGCCTGGAGCTTGCAGGTCATCCCTGTGACATTCAAAGCCAAGTAGGAGGAGGTAGAAGTGGATCTGAGAACAGACAGGCAGGTGACCCACATCACACCTGCGAGGACAGTGGTCACAAGGCCTGTGCTCCCCCTTTTGTGATAAGAACCTCTCATTTAGGAGGTGCTTTCTGTTTGTCTTGAACGATCCTTTGAGGTTTCCTTTTCTTCCTTTTGATGAAACAAGGGATTTCTCTTAGAGCATTCCATGGTGAAGCATTTGAAGGTAGCATCTTGTCATTTGGGCATTTGCTTTCGTCTAACCTCCTCTCTCAGGACTTTTGAAGAGGGATCCCCAAAGGACTAGTCCAGAATAACGCCCTTGACAAAGCTAATTGTAAACTATTGCATCATTGATAGCAACTATTACATCCGGCTGCCCACCTGGGAGAGGGAATAGGGATTCGGGACAATTCTATCCTCCATTCAGAAATCATTGAGATGCATTCTTCTCAGAAATCTTACTTATATTTTGGGTGAAAGTGGGAAGCAATTTAATTACTGTAGTAATTTTTGTTATCGAGTCACCGTTTGACTTTCGGGGGAGGAAAGGACCATACTGGCGTTTTTATTGTTTTACAGGAATTGATTTACTTTTCAGGCATATAGGGAAGAATTGTATACCACTGGAAAACTGCATTGCTGGAGTATTTGAACTGATAACGTAATCAGTTCAATGAATTATATTGGAAACATCGTAATTGAGTAACACTGTCATTGAGTAACTCTTTAAAACAGAGGTTCAGGTTTGTTTTGTTTTCTACATATATATCCTTGAGGGAGGCAGGTTGGGTTTCTTTTACACTTTTTTTTTTTTTTTTAGTTTGGGGAACAAAAATAGTCTCAAAAGACAAGATTGTGCAGAGTGTAGTGTGGTAACGATGAAATTTGCAATTTTCCTCTAGTTCTTAAATG
>NW_022109768.1:2265574-2273482 GCF_000313985.2 Echinops telfairi
TAAGATATGATAAAATAATAATAATTTATAAATTATCAGGGGGGGAGAGGGGAGCTGGGAGGGAGGGGAAAATGAGCTGACACCAAGGGCTTAAGTGAAAAGCGGGTGTTGTGAGAATGATGAAGTCAACATATGTACTAATGTGCTGGACACAGATGATGTATATACAGATGGTGATGAGTTCTATGAGCCCCTAATAAAATGATTATCTAATAAAAAAAAAGAATGAATCAATAAAATTCACATATCATAAAAAAAAGAGAAGATTACGGCTGTAAGGTGAAAGGAGTAAGATTTTCCATGCCCTTCTCCTACGGCAGCCCTTCCTACCCTGGAAGAGTGAGCAGGTCTACTGTTGTGACGGAGACAAATTCCTTAGCACAACTTTCCTGACAGTTTGCTCATTAATGCAGTTTTTCAGTTTTCTTAAAACTTCTTCATAATAAGCCCCAACCATGCCCTGCGCCTTTCCCGAAAAGCAATCACAATTACATGGTTGGAACCCCAGAAAATGTGCACCATACCCCTCTGAAGACCATCCAAGAGATGCACTGGCTAAGTAGCGACGACGGCAAAGGGCTCAAAGAGAACACCCATTTGGAGCTGAGCCAAGGACCAGGCTGTGTTTCTTCCTGCTGTGCCTGGAGTCCCTACGGCTCTGAACTCACTCAGCGGCAGCTAACAGCACCGCCAACGATGCCATAAACTTCTTTTTATTTTGAATTTTTTTATTATGTAGACAATCAACTTCGTGCTTACCCGTTCAAACCACTCATCAACCACGTCCCCATATTTAATTTTGCACCCGGCCCCTGATTACTCTTCTCCTCTTCGGGCCCTCCAGCCTCTGTTTCACCCAAAACCATGCCTGTCATTCTTCTAGTCTGGTGCTTCATTTTCCCACCCTCCTTTGGGAACCTCCAAAGTCTTGTCTCCTTTGATGTGCAGGTCTCTGTGCCCATCCTTCGAGTAGTGGGCACATGCAATAGTTGTCCTTCTGTGACAGATTTACTGCACGCAGCACAACGTTCTCCAGGACTATCAAAATGACCCTTTGAACCCTCCATGTAGTTGAAAGAGCAGATCCCCCCAGAAGCTAACGTCTTGATTGAGCATTTTCCTTTAGCAGGTACCCTAATGCAATAAGGCACGTGTGTCCCTGAGAAAACTTCTCTGCAGTCACCCGCTGATCACAGACACATGTTCACAGCTACATTTTGCTTGGAGTAAGCCCCTGATGTATGAACTGAAACCCTATTAGCAATACTTTGTTTGTGTGACACATATGTATATATAAAACCACTTGTTTTGCTTCTCTAGAAAACCCTTCATAAGGCTTGGCCGAGTATAGGAAGGATTTTTCATAAGCTATGGCCTGATCACACAGCCTTCAACTCTTGAACTTCAAAATAAAGAAGGGCTATCTCACAACGTGGAAGCAGTAGGGAGCACTTATAAATAAATAAAATGTTAGTTCTTCTAAGAAGTACCATAACAGCTGTTATCCTGAGGAAGCATGGGGTTTCTAAGTTTATGAACCAAGTAACTTGATTCTATAATGAAAATTCCATTCCTTTAGAAATCTGAGCTGATTTTCTATTTAACCTGCAAACTATGTTTAGATTCTTAGCAAATTACGGTTTCTGTTTGGGCAACAGAAACTTGTTCTAAATTAAGATATTTAATTTAGAAACAATTAATATTCTAATCGTTTACAGTGACCTGTCATCTTTTGTCCGATATATCTTTTGTTCTTCTTCTGACTTTTTAATTAGGGAAAAGATGACTAAAACTGCAGCTTTTTCAAAATAATTCATCTGAACCAACATTTATTCTCACTCTGACTGAAGATTGATGTGGGGCAAAAATACCAAAAGAATTTAACCAAAAAGCATAGTTTTTTTTTTCCTGAGAAAAAAAAGACATACTGAGGTAATTTCAACAATAAGGGAATAATGTTGTGTTATTATCATTTTGAATCTAGTATTAATGGACAAGTTCTCTAGATCAGTGGTTCTCAAGGTATGGTCTCGCCCTGGACCACCCACATTGCCATCTTTGGAGAAGTTGAGCCCATTGCCATTGAGTCTATGTGTACTCACAGTGGCCCTATAGCACACAGTAGAGCTACCCCACCGGGCTGCCAAGACTATAGCCTTTATGGAAGCAGACTGCCATATCTTTCCCAACCTGGCAAGATGTGGTTAGCAGCTGAAACACTTTAACACCTGCCTCAAGAGGGCTCCAGAGAATTTGTTAGAATTGTCCATTTCTGGTCCCCACCTCAGGCTCCCCGATGCAGAAACCAATGGTGATGAGATCCGAAATTGGTTTTAACAAGCCTTCTGGTGATTTTAAGAACCATCGAATGATTGCTGTAATCTGGCATTACTTTCCAATGCAGATCACTGACAGATGACATACTGTAAGTAAGACAATCGTTAGTAGGACAACAGAAAGTAACAGACTCTTGTGATGTGTGCACCGGGCCTATCTTCCTAGTTTACTGTAGTCTGAAAGCTCTGCTGAATCATGTTCAACATCATAGCAACATGCTAGTCTCCCTCCACCTGTAAGAGGAGGCTGCATATCAGGTTTTGGCTGGGAATCAAACCCAGAGCTCCTGCATTGTGGGTGAGAATCCTACCATTAACACTAACTACTATTGATCTCTGAGCTCTCCTATAAATGTAGTCTAAATATAAAAGACTCCTGTTACAGAATTCGTCTCAAATTTTATTTTTCAGTTAGGCACCTCTGGTGGCTTTGTGGTTAGGTGTTGGACTGCTAACAAAAAGGTCTGAAGTTCAAACCCACTAGCCTGCCTGAGGGAGGAACACGTCTTTCAACTCCCATAAAGATTCAGTCTTTGAAACCCGACTAGATGGCAGCGGGTTACAATTTTGTTTTTTGTTTCCTTTTGCAATTAGAACACTGTAAACCATGACAGATTTCATATATGCTTTTAATTAATGCATTTACTACCTCAGTGTTCCTGGTACTGTTGCTTTGATTATATTGAGGTTGATGCATTTGGACTGCAGAAGGAAATATTACAGCTAGAGACAATGCACTTACTTAAGTTTTAGGGAGATGCTTGGAGGTAATAAAAAAAATTCTATGTTGTTTTTAGCCATTAAAATCCTGTTTTTATTGCAGGTCATCAAGTTGAATCCTGCTCCTGTTGACCCCATGTGACAGAATAGAACTTCCACATAGTTTTCTAGGCTCTTTATAGGAGTAAATCGATAGGTCTTTCTCTTATAGATTCTCAGGGTAGCAGCTTAGTGCTGAACTGTTAAGCTACCAGCACTTCCTTTTACAATCCTATAGCCCCAGGGTCCCTGTGGACTAAGGACTGGGTTGTTAATCACCCAGTCAGCTTTCCAAACCCACCAGCTGCTGTGTGGGAGAAAGATGAGGCTGTCTGATCTCCTCAAGATTCACAGCCTGGGAGGGACCTTTTGAGTCAAAATCAACTGGATGGCAGCGAGCTTGTTTATTTTTTCCCTATCGTGTGGCAATCTCTTATGAGGGATCCCTGGTTTGTGTAGTGGGTTGCTAACCAAGAGGTCAACAGTTTGAAGCCACCAGCTGTCCATAGGAGAAAGACAAGGCTTTACCTTCCTGTACAGACTTACAGACTTCGAGAGCCACAGCAGCAGTTCCTCTCTGTTCTCTGAGGTTATTATGAGTCAGGGAGTTTGGTTTTGAGTTTGAATCTTTGATGATTGAGAAACACTTTCTTGCGTAGCCACTCTGCCTCCTTGAAATATTGTAATGAGAAGAAAGGCACGGCATAGCATAATTCATAGAAGTTAGGTCGTAGGGTTTATGTTTTTTTTTAATGATATCACTTTATTGGGGGCTCTTACAAATATTATAAAGTAGGTTTCTTTTTTAGGGTCTATTTTCCAGACTACTGGATAGTAGATGCAGGCCTTTTAAAAGTCATCCAAAGACCACAAGTAGCCATTTCCTTATTTGCAAATGGGAGTCAATAAAAACCTGTGTATAGGCTTTCTTTGGTAATTACATCGTGTGTGTTAAAGTACTTAATAAACAAGGGTAGCGTGTAGAAACAGTGGGGACATACATCACAAAATACATTGTCTTACAGTTTAAAAGGCAAGTCCAAGCCATTTCCAAAAGCGCTTCATTTTTCCATTCCCATATCTTCCTGCCTATGATACTTCCACGACAATTTGTGAAATCAGATGATCCTTTGTTTATATGAACTGGTCCCATTCCAATTGTTCCCAGGAGCTGGCCTGGAACTTTCTCAAGTAGGTTTGTTACTGAGATGAAATGCTTGGTGAATTAATGATCAATTCTAAGAATGAAATCAGATGCTACTAAGTGAACATTAGCAACAGAAAGTCAGCCTAGGCCTGGCAAGTCTAACAGTAGCTCGGGCTATAAAACGCATGAAAGAATGTCCATGAAGCCGAGCTTCTCACATACAGGCAAATGGGTTGTGTACTACTTATTTAAAATTTTTGTTTTCACACAATTCCTTAGCAACTGCCTCACATAAACATCGTGGAAGACAAAGCCTGAACTCTCCCATTTTGACAAGGAATCGTTTGAAAGCTGCATGATTCAGCATCAGTGATGAAGTGAGTGGTGTTTCATTATCAAGTCAATGAGGTATTGCCTTTAATTCCTCCAGAGCCAGTTCACAGGGTTAGCTTGGTCAGCCAATTACAAAAAATTAAAATAAACAGACTTGGCTTTTAAAGAGCCATTGTAGATATAGAGAGACACCGTATAGAAAGTATAGAGTTCTCATCTACCATCTTCTGCCAAGTTTTCCCATTGCCTCTTGTTTTCCTGTGGTGGTGTTGCCGTTAGGTGACATCATGCGGCTTCCAGTCCACAGTGAACCTATGGACAGTAACACAAAACACTGCCCTGTCCCGAGCCAGCTTCACAGTGGTTTCGATGCTTGAGCCACAGCGTCAGTCCATCTCTTGGAAGTCTTTCTCCTTTTTCACTGTCCCTTTGCTTTACCCAACAAGATGTCCTTGCCCAGGGACTGGTCTCTCCTGAGAACATGTCCAAAGTGTGTAAGACGAAGTCTAGCCATCCTTGCCTCTCAGGAGCGCTCTGGCCATACTTCTTCCAACACAAGCCCTTTTGTCCTTTTGTCCTTTTTAGCAGTTCATGGTCATTCCAACACTCTTCTCCAGCACCACAATTCAAATTGCATCGATTCTTCTTCGGGCTTCCTGTGGTGCAGGTGCTGCTATAACTGATAAATCAATACGGATGCATTATTATTAAGTAATGTCTATGATTGGACATTAGGCTTCACTCTTTGTGTTGTACAGTCTTACAGGTGATAACTAGAGTTCATGCTTTCACTTCCATGGAACTGGATGAGAATGTAATGCAACTAAACCCTCTATGCTCATAATTACGGGTCTGTAAAGCTGGCTGCAGTGAGGGAAGAGATATAAACCAATCTGAATATACATTCTCATGACTGAACACGGTTCCTCCAATAACCCCCCATAAAGAACTGTCATAGGAGTTACCATGTAAGATGAATCATTTATGTGTCTGGCTAATTCATAATGCCTAAAGATTATTTGTAGTTAAGAACAATCAGGTTCTATAGCCAAATCATCATAAAGTGTAGCAACCCCCGGGTAAGGCTCAGGTGGGGTTGAGGTCAACTAGCACTAGGTCAAGACAGTGACTCATCTCATTGCTTGGTTATTATGTTACCTGCTTATGATATTACCCATTGACTATGTACATGTTATCTGTATGAAAGATCCCATTATATATATCCATTGGAAAATACATTCTCTCTCTGTGTCCTGACACGGGACAAGGAGCCTCAGTGCCTGCTGTCTGTCTTTAATATTTTCTACAATCGCAAAGTCGCTCCTGAGGACCCGTTTGGGTGTTGAGGACCCCCTCACCCAGACAATCCCCTGCCTCTGAGGATGAGGGATGGAGACAAAATCTGAAACTGTTGAAAGGGGGGTTATCTGATAGCAGCAGATAGGGATGCTGGTTTTTGGGAGTCTTATAGGAAAAGCATAATGTCATGTGCTTAATGTCAAATGTATAATATCATGTGCCCACTATTTTCAGCATCATATGCAATAGGTTCCCTGCCCCAAATATGTGCTGGGTTGACTTTAATTGCAGCTAAGAATATTCTCTTCCCTGTGTTTTGAGCTGGTATCACTCGCTAACATTTTAGAACAGTGGTTCTCAACCTGTGGGTCGTGACCCCGTTGGGGGTCGAACAACCCTTTTACAGGGGTTGCCCGATTCATAACAGTAGCAAAATTACAGTTATGAAGTAGAAACGAAAATAATTTTGTGGTTGGGGTGGCCACCACATGAGGAATGGTATTAAAGGGTCACAGCATTAGGAAGGTTGAGAACCACTGTTTTAGAGGATACAAGTTATCTTCCCATTTACCAAAAAGAAAACTATCCAGAAGGTAATGGAACACCTAGATCTTGGAGTCATGGAGGGAAAGCCTGAAGTCTGGAAGTGCCTTTTGAACAGGTGAGGAGGGAGCTGTGTGGTGAATAATGTGGTGGCTGGGGGCAAGGAAGCAAAACAAAGACGAATGGCCTCTTTGCCATCAAGTGGATTCGTACTCACAGCCACCCTACAGGACAAGGCAGAACTGCCCCTGTGAGTTTCTGAGACTGTAACTCTTCATGGGAGTAGAAAGGCCTGCCTTCTCCTGAGTAGCAGTTAGCGGTCTCTAACTCTGACCTAGTATTTAGCATCCCAACACGTAACCAACCATGATGCCACCATGTCCCAGGTTAAGTCATCTAAGTGGCAATGCGATGGAGAAGTCTCAGAACCTGGGGAAAAGACCACTGGAGGACCAACAATGAATGAAGAGCAGGGCGCAGAGGCAACTCCACCGGCTTTGCAGGATGGCATGTTTGTTGAAGTGTGTGGGCTCCAATAAGCACAAAGCCAATGCTTAGCTGAGGACAGTTGATGTAATTCAAATTGCATTTGGAAAAAATTTTCAGTTCCTAGGTGGAATGTTGCTTTCAAGTTTTGATTTGTGATTAGTAGGTAGATGGCTAACATCTTTCTCATTACCTTTGGAAGATCAGAGTAGGTTACGTTGACGCAATCAGTAGCCTGAAAAATTTGTGTGTTTGTATATCAATGCTACTTGAACATAACAAAATAAAACAAAACTAATTCGACTAATGTTAGTTTTAGCTAACAGAAACAAACAGCAAACCGTTGTTAAGATGATTCTGTGTGAGAATACAACTGTGCTCCATTTGTTTGAACGTCTAGCATGTATCAAATGATTGGACTGTATATATACACAAGTATAATTTTTACTTAATATTTCTTCCTATCAATTATACATGTCAAATGACTTAACTACCAGTCCTAGTTAAAGAAAACTAAGAATTATATTGCTATTGGAACATTAGTGATATGAAACTTAAATTGAACATACTATGCATGGACAATACCAGCATTCTTCTTTCATAAGACAATATCATTAACAATACCAAAGAGTGCTGTTGATTATTGTGTTAGTTCCCTTGCACTGAGAAGCAGCTAACTTGATAGAATCAGGCATGGAAGAGATTAACTGGGAGACTGTCATGAGCAGCACGATCAATAATTACTTAGTGCTCTTCGACATTTCGAATGCTTGGTTTATTCACGTCAAACACACATCAAACAATCTGACAATCTTAAAATTAACTGAAGTCATCAGCTATAAGGGTAATACAAGATTAATTCAGCATCATATCAGTTACTGGCCCTTTGTCCCATTAGGCATGGCCTTCATCGGTGTACAGTGAACCCTCGTTTATCGCGGTTAATCGGTTCTAGACCCTACCGTGATAAATGAAATTCCGCGAAGTAGGATTCCTTATTTGTAA
>NW_022109768.1:2274484-2276273 GCF_000313985.2 Echinops telfairi
CAGAGGAGAGGGAACAGGAGTGGGTGGCAAGAGCTTCCACTTGGGATGCATGTTCAATACCTGTGAAAGGAATGAGGGAAGGGAACAACGTGGGGTTGGGAGAGAGACACAAACTGAGTGTAACTTTGAACATTTTTGGCCAGACCAGTGGGGAACCCCAGAGAACAGACTGCCCTGAGAAGAATACAACATTGAGCAGGAGTAGCCCAGCCTTACTACCTCATCCTGTGCAGTCCTTGGCCTTGAGCAGTGTGGGGAGAGGCGGCCTTGGTATGGATGCTGTGGCAAATTCTGGGTAGGGGCGCTGGAATGACATTGCTGGGCTAGCAGCAGGCTCTCTCTGGAACGGAGAGCCCAGCAGGGCAAAACTCCTGGCTACAGCTAGGATGCAATCTTGTAGACAGTTTTACTAACCATCAAGTTTTCACAATGACATTCTAAATATTCGCTGATGCACATGTTTTCACTGATAATTAAGAACTCTTACACACCTGCTGGAGTCATGCACCATTACAGAATAACCTCGTAAATAGGTTTTATATGAGAAGCTGTATTTGTTCTATAAGCTAAGGGCCAGCGTTATTTTATTTGAAGATCTACAACCGCTATTATGTATTTATCACCATCTACATTTAGGAGCCGCGGTGGTGCAGTGAGCTATGCATTGGACCATGAACTGGAAAGTAAGCAGTTTGAACCAACCAATGCTGTGTGGGAGGAAGATGACGCTTTCTGCTCTCATTAAGGTATACAGCTACGGAAACCCAAAGGGGCAGTTCTACTCGGTCCTGCAGGGTTTCTGTGAATCAGAATGGACTCAGTGGGAGTGAGTGATAGTTAGGATTTATGGAATAAACAAATAGAAGGCAGTTCCTGTTTTCTTTGCAAATGATTAATTGCTTCCTCTCATTCAAAATTTACAAAACATGCAGGTTTTATGAAAATTGGAAATAAAAAAAAAATCTTTGAAAAAGGAAATACCGTGTATACTTGAGTGTAAGCCTACCCGGATATCAGCCCAGGCACCTAATTTTACCACAAAAACAAAAAATTTTACCATAAAAGTTGTGCTGAAAAAATTCGGCTTTTACATGAGTATATATGGTAGAGTAATTCTCAGTTTCTACAATCTGTGCACAAGTTACTTTCTGTGATGTTTTCTTCACGGTGTTTTAAAAACGTAGACAAGTAGCAGGAGTGTTAGTAGGTCTAAAACTATTGACTCAATAGTGGTATGGGCTAAGGAACCTTCCAAACTTCCATGAGAAAGCTCCAGCCACAGTCCAGAGGCATTTCAAAGCTCCTGATGCAGTGGCTAAGGAGTGAGATCATGCTAAGGGAATAAAGGCTCCATCCAGATGCACTTCTCCCTGGAAAAAGCCCCAGCTAATCACTGGAGGCTGGAACTCCCTGGGTTATTGCTACTTCTGTAGTTGTGAGTTATTGAGTTGGTTCCAACTCATACTAATTCCATGGGACAGAGTAGAACCTCCCCTTCCTTTTTTTTTTTGATGTAATCTTCACGGAGCAAATTGCCAAGGTCTTTCTCTTTCTGAGGCTTGCTGAGTTCAAACTAACTACCCTTTCAGTTAGCAGTCAGGCGTTTACTTATTGCAGTTTCAGGACTCTTTTGTAAATGTCTTTCAGTCCCAGGAGCCGCTGAATTCATGTCTGGATCTCAGAAGGACCTATTTCAAAATGACTGCAATTCAAGGAGGTCATGCTGAGTGGGCCTGAAGAGTCAAGCCCTGTTCTGTGTCCCTGCAGGTGACCTTGAAGCTTGCTCTTG
>NW_022109768.1:2279166-2279932 GCF_000313985.2 Echinops telfairi
ATGTACGGATTGTGATGAGAATTGTATGAGCCTCCAATAAAATAATTAAAAACAAAACAAAACAAAACCTGACTGCCTGGCACCTAACACTAACACTAACACTAACGAAAAAGATACATACAACAAACGTTCTCCAATTTGACAACTTCTGCATGTATGATTCAGTGCCATTAACTATATTCTTGTGCAGCCATTATTGCTATCCTTCCCCAAGTTATTTCACCACCATTAACATAAACGCAATGCTCTCGATGCAAAACCTCTTCCTGTTTCACTCATGGTAAGTGTTGGTGAACTTTCTTTGGTTTCTCTCTCTCTCTCTCTTTTTAGTAGTTTTCTTGATATAAAATTCCCATATTGTAACCTTCCAGAGTTGTCGCTTTTAAAAAGAGTTGTAGGTACATCATTGCAATCAATTCCAGGGCTCCCTCCCCTTTCCAGTGTTCATTGTTCGCTCCTCAATTTCCTTCACCCTCCCCACCCCAGATGCTTTCCTCATGATAGAACCCTCAGTGAGATCACTGGGCCATAGGATATTCGTTTATCAAGTTCTTTGACACGTTTGACCAAATTACTTTAACGTAATATGTTAGTTGACTCTCCCATTCACCGTGCATGAGATCATCAAATTTACTTAATTCACATAAGCATTGTATCCATTAAAATATTTTTTGAATTTGATATATAAAAATATTTGTTTAAAATTCTTTAAGATTTTTAAAAGTTGTTTAAAAGTTTCACATGGGTGAACATTTTCTCCTGTTTA
>NW_022109768.1:2280931-2283110 GCF_000313985.2 Echinops telfairi
AATTCCTAGGTTGGGGAACTGGCTGGAGAATCTGCAGGCTTGCCTCACAAAACACATGCATCAGGTGACAGGACTCTCTCTCAGCCCAAATATCTACTTACATTAGGTATTTATATTTTGGGAGAAAAACTGGGATTTCTACTTCTATAAACAGTTACAGTCACAGAAACCTACAGGGGGCGTCACAATAAATCAGCATTGACTGGATGGCTGTGTTTGGTGTTGGTTTATTTCTATTTTGGAGGCAGAACACACCTGAGGAAAATTCTCTTTTCAATTGATTGGTTACATTATAGCAGATTATCTTATGCAATTTTAATTACATTATAGTTTACATTAGATTACATTATAGAGTAGAAAGTAGACTAGTGTTTAGCTAAACAACTGGGAACCATAGCCTGAGCCGACATATAAAAGCAACCATCCCACAGCCCCACTAGCACCAGGCTTGAACTTCAGTTTACAGCTCAGTATGAGTTCTGCATTGAATTCTATTTATTGTCGTTTGTCCCATTTCTGTGTGAGCTGTTGCCTGAGTGATTTAAAAAAGTGTCTCGTCAATAATACTGCTTGAAATGGAAGTGTGTCCCCATCTCCTAATTGTTCTTTTAGGTGCTTGTAAAGATACTTTATAGAGAATGATGAATTTATGATTAGCAAATAACAGGACCTCTAACTGCCTGGTTGCATCATATACATTTTCGTTTTTGTAATAAGTAAAAAATATAGCTTCATTGTCTCATAACATTTTCTTCTTGGCACACATAGATCCTGTTTAGTTTTTGAAACAATCAAAGCTATTTGGATGAATTATGATTTCCTCTTTTAAGCTTTGTTAAACCCAACTTATAATTTTTTAAAGTGTCTGTGGTAGAGCTTGTTGAAATTCTTGACCAGTTCATATTTTCTAGTGATCTAATTCTGCCAGTTTTTAAAAGATGTAAGAAAAAAATACTGTATTGCTCATATTGTGCTGAGCTATATATAGTATCCAGTTGGATATATGAATGAGAGCATAAAACCTATGATCTTAATTGGTATCGCAGATTTTGTATGTAGGTTGTGGTTTGCTACAAGTACTTGATAACTGTGTTAAAGAACAGTAACTTTCTATATATTATTTAGAACAGTGCCTGACACATAGTGCTTAATAGGTTTTTAAATTATGGCTCATGTCTGAGGAAGAAACCTCTATGGCGGCATGTCTTATTTTAAGAAGCAATGTCCAAGAAAGTAGTCCTATCTACCTAAAACACGAAAGCTGAGCAGGTGTGGAATGGTGAATGGTAGTATACCCATGATTATGTACAGGCCTGACAGAGGGTATTGATTAATATCATGTGTCTTTACCTGTGCTGCAAATATATCAATGTACATAGTTGAGGATACAGAGGCAGAGTTATGAATACTTCTCAGCTATAACCAAACACCTCGATGAACTGAGTCATTAGGTTTAGGGGCTTGGACATTTTGCCTAATGAATTTTCACTCACTCTTCAGAGGTCAGCTTAATAAACAATGCTTTCTCAGGAAGTATCTCCGGGCTTCCCTACTTCAATATAGGCCTACATGTTGCTTTATTACTTCTTCTTTGCAGCACTTACTGAATCTTAAATTTAATTTCCATCTGTGTAGTCACATGGGCAATGTGCATCTCTTCAATATCTATCATTTGTGGAGGCTTCAAAAAGCTCTTGGCACATTTCCATGATCTTTTCATTCTGTTTTCCCACAGACGTTTGGAAGCTATCTTGTATAGGTAGAACGTAGTGCCCTTGGGTTGAAGCTTATGGAGGAGTAGAATGACCTTTGGGCATTTATCGGAAGCACTAAAGAGCTTTGCCTGCTCACTACAACTGATTGTAATTGCACAACTTATGTTATAGGCGATTTATCCAATGGTGGTGTTGGTTGTGGTGGTGGGCGCTCTAAGACTGATTGGTGGCGGACTGTTCAATGACCCTTTATATGATTGAATGATGTGCTCAAAAAACCTGTTGGCGGAAACAAAAAGAGCTCTGCCTGCTCAGAGCCAAGTCCAAGGGGACATGTGGCCGAGGCACTGAAGACCGGAGAGCAGTGTACCTGGAGGCAGAGTTGAGAAGAGGTACTCTTGATAGGAAAGACTCTATCCTGCACATTTCTGACCATGAATGGCAACCTGTTAATTCCTAAGAAA
>NW_022109768.1:2283362-2289235 GCF_000313985.2 Echinops telfairi
AGGGGTCAGGTGCCATTCAAACAGACACTGCAGCCACCATGGCTTATTTGTGGGGCACCTCCTCTATGAATGTCAGCAGCCCCATCATAATCATAGCTGATCTATTTTTTATGCTTACTTTATCCCAAGCCTTGTGGTATATGTTTTATACTATCTCAGTTGATTCCCACAAGACCACAAATTATGGTGTTGCTGAAGCACTTTAAATATACTAGGATCTGCAAGAACAATTACAACCCAAACCACAACAAAACTACCTTGGAGGAAGACTAGCTAGCAGGCTTCTTAGAAGGAGCAGTGGTCAGATTTCATATATGTACTTTGGACCTGTTATCACGTCCTCCTCCAGTCCCTGGAGGAGGACAGCATGCCTGGTAAAGGGGAGGCTCTGTGACAAAGGGGGTGGCCTTCAATTAGCTGTATGGACACAGCAGCTGTAACAGTGAACTCTCATGGGGTAATAATGATGAAGATGTCACAGGAACCCGAAGCATTTCGTTCTGTTGTCCATGGGTTATTATGAGTTGGTACGGATTCAATGGCACATAGCAATAATAGCATAAGGGTGCTTACTGGGCTAAGTCCAATTTTGCGGTTAAAGAATTGAGGTATAGGGTGTCAAGGGATTTGCTCAAGATCGTATAGTTAGTATGGAGCTGAGTCAGGGAAAGTTCAGGTGAATTCTGTATCAGACCTCTGGCTATGAATTACTATATTATACCTCTTATTAGAAGAAAGATAGGGCTTTTTACTCCCATAAAGAGTTACAGTCTCAGAAAGTCACAGAGGTAGTTCTACCTTGCCCTATAGTAACGCTATGAGTCAGAATTGACTCTGGCAGGGAGATTTTGGAATGCCTTTCATGATATACAGAAAAGAACTCCAGAAGTTTTGAAGTTCTATGGCAATAGGAACTGACCCTAGCTAGGTTAAGTGGGAAAAAAAAACCCCATAATTTCTTGGGAGATTATTGAGTAGCTTTCAAAGTTGGTTGTAACTCTGGATAACAAAGCTAGGAGGATGGGCAGAAGCCAAGGTGAACTGGGTCATACAGCAGACGTGGCCTGGTAAAATGCAGCTGCCCGGTGCCACTGCCCATTTTTTGTGGAATACTGCAACCACTGGGGATCGCTGCCACCTCGTCTTGCTTCAACTCCTCCCTCCAGACCCCCAGTTTAAATTCTCTGGTGGACACATTCATTAGGCCACGCCTAGGCACCTGTCCATTTTCGATCTGCCCAGGGTAAGGAAAGGAGTGTTTGGTCTCCTTTGGCTTTTACAGTGAAAGGGTGGACCAGGACTTGTCTTTCCATCAAAATCAACACAGTGAAAGCGACTCCCCTCAAAAGAAAGGGGATTTTGGTGTTGGGCAGCCAAAATATGACAGTCATTATAGTCCTCATATGTGCTATTGTATGTATACATAAAAACCAGTCTAAGGTTATGAATAATCGTCTCTTCTGGCCACAGAGGAAACCCATGGCCCAGTTCCTATGCATTGCTGGTTTGTGCTATACTTTTTAAAGATTTTTCTGAATGTTCAGTTCTCAACATCATAATCAAATGTCCTGCTAGGACCTCAAACTTAATTACGTGTCTCATTTTTTTTCTTTTTATATTTAACCTCTCCTTTGTATTCTCTAATTCTCTCAATAGCATTCTCTTTTTACCTTTGTTTGTGCTTTGTTTTCTTAACCTCAGCAGTTCTTTACTTACCCAAATCTTAGCAGTTATGAATTTTTAACATCTAGAATTAACTTCCTTTTAAAATTTTCACCCTTGCTAGTTTTTCCATGACGTATTTTATCTGACTTGATCTTATATCTTTGGTTTACCTCTCTTTCAGTTTGCCTTTCCTATTTCTACTGGATTAAGTTACCTTGAAGCACATTGTTAGGCTACTCGCTAATTCCAAATGTAGCCCCTTGAGTTTGAATTCAAAGTACCACATGATATGGGCCCAGGTTATGTTTGAGACCTAATTTTTCATCTATCACCTTCATATAGTCTTCTCTCCATGTGGTAGTTACATAAGCTGGTGTGAACTTGAGACTTTTAAGAGTGAAGGGGTGGAGTTTAGCCTGTCAATCAGGTCACAGTTTGATGACTGCTTTTGGAGGTGCTATGGAGATAAATAACTCATGGAAGGCCAGATCCACACTCTCCCTGCGAAGCGTTCCTGGTGACAAGCCACAAGGAGTTTCGCTGATGAAGCCAGAGTCTCAGAGCTCTAGGAGCCACGTGGAGAGCCCTACCAGTGCTGAGATACTTCCACTGCCACTGGATCCAGAAGACTTCCCACCCACTGGCCTGTGATCTTCCTGCATTTGGCATCATTGTATGTGTTGCATGAGTCTGAAGAATTTATAGACTGGTATTGGACATATGGGCTAATATCGGACTTTTGGACTCGATCTGGACTGGGCTGGGATGTTTTCTTAATATACAATTACTCTTTGATATAAAGCTCTTTCTCATCCACATATGAATGTCTCTGAATTTGTTTCTGTGGTCAACCCAGACTAACACAATGCATATACTCTATAAACCAAGTCTTACAAAGTGTGGAACAAGTGTTTGACTTTTGTTTTTATCATTTTATTGGGGGCTTCTACCGCTCTTATAGCAATCCATCCATCAATTGTGTCAATCATTTTTGTACATAGGTTGCCATCATCACTTTCAAAGCATTTTCTTTCTACTTGAGCTCTTGGTATCAGCTCTTTTTCCCCTTCCTTCCCCATCTTCCCACCCTTGTGAACCCTTGATAACTGATAAATAATTGTTATTTTCATATCTTACACCATCCATTGCCTTCCTTCACCAGTGTTTTTGACTTCTAATATATATTTTATCACAGCAGTTCTATGTGGAAAGGATTTACTCTTTGCATTTTACAGGTGAAGAGAGAACAGTGACATGAAAGACCTTTCCTGAGGTCATTGTCATAATTAGAATGAGAACTCAGCTTCAAACCCAGGCCTCCTAGCCCAGAGGTCTTTGCTCGTGTACGTTGCACTCCCTCCTTGCATTTGCTTTTCAGTTCTTCCTGCAATTCCTCCTTAAAATAATATTTTATTGAGCTTTTGGTGAAAGTTTACGTGATCAAGTTAGGTTTCCATTGGACTCTTTCTGCACAGAGAACGATCATAAAGAGAATACCAGCATTCTCTTTAATTGTGCTCTAGCTTTACCATCTCCAGCACTCTAGTTCCTCTTACTTTCTGTCTTTTCATCTTTATTCTCAGTCATTGTTGATCTTTAGGTCTCATATGGACAGTTTTGAAATCAACCTAGACTGACACATTATGGTACCTTGGGAGTGAGGAACTAGAGAAACAAGTCATGAAGACGGAAAGTGGATGCTTGTTTGACCTCTCCCTCATGTAGTTTTTGTTCTTTGGCTAGCCAGAGGTCAGATGCAGCCATGCAGTTTACTAGGTTGTTTTCTGAAAAGAATATGGGATGTTAAACGCTTGATTATTTTGTTTGGTTGTTATCTTTGGTTATTCCTGTTTGAAATAGTGAAAATTAATGTGATTAAGGTAAAGTTTGAGCTCAGGGGACAAAATAGCCCCTTGAATTTCTCAGAGCTGCTAAGTGAAAATGGCTGACAAAAGGTCAAAATGGCTGTCGGAAAGCCTGGTCCTGACCCATATTTTTGTTCATATAATAATTGGGATGTATGAACATACAGAGCATATAAATCCACTTGTCTTCAGTCATTAAAATTGGATCTTGAAATGGGTTTAGGACACACCTGCAAAGAAGGCTCTGAAAAGATAAGCCCCACCCAGTGTTTGGGAGTACTCAGGACATTTGCATTCCAAGAGACCTGCCTAGGGGATTGTTGACAGATTGAAGAAAAAAGAATCTCTTTGAATTTTTAAATTTTGGAATAGTGTTGTTTTTTTTTTATCAGAAGCTGAAAAAATCTGGAAGAAAACTCCTCTCTAGGAGTTAACGTTAAAGGGAGTCTGTGGAAAGCTGAAATGTTTGCTAGGTAACCACCTGGATCCACTTGCTGAGTGGAAGTGGAAGAAAAGCAGCATTATAGAGATGGGTTGAGTGTGGCCACTGACACTCATGGACCTGGTTTGCAAGGAACTAGAGGAGAAGACAAGAGCAGGTTGACTGGTCTGAAGTTCATGACCTAGTATAAGGGGACTAGGCTTGTTGAGAATTTGTGATGGGGCCATGGTCTAAAGTAAAGGCTACCAATGGACGCCCTGGTGAGGCTAAGTGAGGCAGCCTACATTGATCAGAACCCGACTAGATGAGGAAATATATTTGAGCTGTGAACTGGTACATATTGCTGCAGATTTTATGCACGGCCTGTCTTGATTTGCTTTTGATTATGGATGTGGATTTCACAAGGTTCCAACTGGAATAAAGATTCTTTATGTCAAAGAATATGATTGTCTCCTCAGAACACTGGGTTGATGTAACTGGGCAGTTTAGAAATTGGATACCCAAAATGGGGCAGATAAAGGCATGAAGTGGCTGGGTTACAGACTTTCATAGGTGGGGGAATATAGTTATGGGATTATAGGATTAAGATGTAGGTGATACTTAACTGCAATTGTTAGGCATAGGATATTTTTGTTTTGGTCACTTATAGAATGTTATGTTTAAATGAGGGTGGCACATTTTTGAATTGTTTGCATTTTAGTTTTATCCTGTTAGGTACAGATATGATTTTATTATTGTTTGTTTGAAAATTATAAATGGCTAAAGAGTTGTGTGAAAGTGTCAAATTGACAAGGGGGTGGTCTGTAGTAGTTACATAATCTGTTGTTAATTTGAGAAGATTAAGAATGAAGGGTGGAGCTTAGCCTGTCAATCAGATTGTCCCTTGATGACCTCATTTGGAGGTGCGAATGAGATAAATAGCTCATTGGAGGCCGGTCACACACTCAGTCCCTGTGAGACATTCTTGTTGACAAGCCACATGGAGACAGGCTGATGGCAACCAGAGCCTCAGAACTGGAGGATCCACCTGGAGACACCTGCCAGTGCTGAGATGCTTACAACTCCACTGGATCCACAAGACTTCTCACCCACTGGCCTGTGATCTTCCTGTATTCATCATTGCATGTGTTTTGTGAGTCTGAAGTGGACTTTATAGATTGGTATTGGATATTTGGGTGAATATCGGACTTATGGACTTGATCTGGACTGGGCTGGGGTGCTTTCTCAATATTCAATTGCTGTTGTATATAAAGCTCTTTCCTGTACACTTATGGGTGACCATGAATTTATTTCTCTAGTCTACCCAGACTAAAACAGGCACCAATATTATGAATAATATTCTTTATTTGTGTACCACTGTGATATTTTAGTAAAAAGTGATTTATAGGTTAAGGAGTGTCTGTGTTTACCATTTGGGGGGTTACCCAGCCCTATCTCATGGTTGCAATGAGCATGTGCTCCAGTCGTGCACAGGTAGGTTTTGCAGTTTCTTTGTCATCCTACTTCTCCTTTATCCCACTTCTGGACTCCTCAACACCTCGGCTGCTGTAGCCAGTTGTGGGAAATCATTCTGTGCTTCTGTTTATTTTCTCTCCAGTGGGTTAGTTGAAGTGGAGCAAACAGGAGTAGCCAATCATTTTGCCAACTTCTTCTGGCTTCATCACCTTCCCTATATTTACTTAGTTATTTAAACCATTTTATCGGCACTCCCTATACATATAGATCCACATAGATGACTAAATATGCCCAGGAAAGGTAATGATGATTCAGTGTTAGGATTCTCGTATTTTGTGTGAGGACCTTGGTCCAGCTCCTGGCTAGTGTACTACCTGTGTAGCCACCAATCATGTAGCAGAGTTGCTGTGGAGCTTCCAGATTAAGATGAACTAGAAAGAAAGGCC
>NW_022109768.1:2294690-2295595 GCF_000313985.2 Echinops telfairi
TTTGCCTTAGTTAAGTGAAGCCTGACGAACCAGAAATGCACTTCTGTTATATAGTGTAGTGGCTGATGGAATGGAAATTAAGTTCCTGCTAAGTGTTAAAGTGCTGTTTTAACTAGCATTTAACTATGGACCATGGCAGTCTCAGAGCGCTGGTTTTAATGATTAAGGACACCCGCTAATTGTCATGTAGTTTCTAAGTAGAGCAGTGATTTTGTGTTTCCTACTAGATGTCTCTGGGCAACATTTAGAAACCCAAGTGATCTCGGTAGATTAAATGATCATGTCTGGGAGAAATGCAGTTTTTACTTAGTTTATGTACTTTAAACATAGAAAATTAACCTTCTAATCCCACTTGAGAGACTAGGGGGCCCTGGTACTGTACTATGGTGCAGTCATCTGCAGGATTTAGGCACACTATAGAACAGCCTTCTTCCTTGAGAGTGCTACAAACCAAACCAAGCCAAACCAAACCAAACCAAAACCTGCTGTCATCAAGTAGATTTTGGCTCATGGTAGACTTACTCTGATTCATTACAGCAAAGAACTGTTTTCCATTGAATTTTCTGGGCTGTAGTCTTTAACCCTGGTGGTGTAGTGGATTACGTGTTAGGCTGCGATCCCCATGGTCTTCAGTTTGAAACCACCAGCACTCTGTGGGAAGAAAGATCTGGCTGTCATGTTTGACCTTCATTCCGGTTCAATGCAAGAACACTTTGTTCTAATAACCTGGCATTCTGTGATACTCACCTTCCCAACACGATCACTGAAGACAAAATGGATGCATAAGCAAATGTGGTGAAGAAAGGTGATGGTGCCCGGCTATCAAAAGATATAGCATCTGGGGGTCTTAAAAGCTTGAAGATAAACAAGCAGCTATCTAGCTTAGAAGCAACAAAGTCCACATG
>NW_022109768.1:2296500-2302371 GCF_000313985.2 Echinops telfairi
GAGTTTGGTTTGGAAGGAGTCTTAAGGGAAGCGAATCACCAGGCCTTTCTTTCATGCCTGCACTAGGTAGGGTTGAACTGCTAAATTTTCAGTTGGCAGTCTCTTTCTGTTAGTGCTAGATCTCTTCAAAAGACGTTTGTCCTTGTTGTCAGCTGCGACTTTGGGGTGACTTGGATGGCAAATCTCTCTAGTGCATGACTCGCCCTCACCAGGCCCTGTTGCAACGCTACAGGGAACCCATGCTGTCTGTCATCTGTTACTATCAGGGACTCCGTTCAGAGATCCTGTTTATCTGCTGCTGTCAGGGGTGCTTCTCCGCCATCTGCTTCTAGCCAAGAAGTCTCTGTTACGGGTGGAAAAGATGTTAATGAAAAAAGAAATAGAGCTGCCAAAAGTGAATTATGGAGTCCCGTGGTTATCTTTGGACTCTGCACCTCTTGCGGATGTCAGGATCCTGGGAGGGAGGGTTTGGTTCAACAGGCTCGTCCTCCAGCATCCCCACCTCGTAGGAGAAGGGCATGCAGGATTTGCAGATGACCCAAGGATGAGTCAGAAATAGAATGAACTTGCATGAAAATCACTTTCCTGTCTTCTACCAGATGTTGGGTTGGAGATGAAGGCTTAAGTTAGGTTTACCTGCCTAACTAATGTATTGCGATATTATCAAGTTTAACCTCCTGGGTGACAATATGTATTTTTCCACAGTATGCATTTGTGCTGTTTATCTGTGAAAGAGTCTAGTTTAATGTCTTCATAACTCATTTTATTAAAAGAAAATTAATTTTACTTTCCTAAGTCTGTGGCTACTTTCCTCTTCAATGTATTATTCCTGCATGTTTTTTTCTTTTCAGCGCACCTTTTAATTTTTTCATGCCTCCCACATTTTCTCATTTTCTTTGGCTCCTTTTTTAATAAGCAATTCCATAAAGACAAAGGAAGCCTGATATTCTCTTTCTTAGATGCACTTTGGCTTGATTTGTTAAGAAGTGCTCTTATGGGTTTATTTTCCTATTGTTTACCTGCACGTTAGCAATGCACTTCTGTGTATCCATGTCTCTGAAGTGTACTTGGTTAGGCATTGGTTTACTTCTCTTTGCTTCCTAGATCCTTCCATTCTTAAACAGCTTTGCTCTGTTTTGCTGTCTCAGCCCCATTTGCTATTGTTTGTACGCACAAGCCACACTAGAGATGCAGACCTTTTTATACTTGCGGACTACGTATGTCTTTATCAAGCAATAATTTGCCAAGTATTTGAAAATACTTGTATTGTGGGCATTTAAAATACCATCATTTACTAAAAATGGATTTGTACATATTTAAAGTTGTCAGCAGGTCTGAAGAAGAGAGGATGTGCTATTTACAGAGCCTGCTATTAAAAATGTGGTCCCTGGACCAACAGCTTGGGCATCATTTGAGAGCTTGTTAGAAATGCAGTCTCTGATGCCACCTGGCTAGAGGTTACTGAGCCGGATCTGCATTTCATCAAGATCGCCAGGTGATTTATATGCACAAGAATGCTTAAAGAAAGTTTACAGAGTTGCATTAGTGGCTTTTGATCATTGCTAAATTGAATAAATATTGACTACCGTAGGCACTTTAATGTTTCAGTGATGAAAGAAAGCTCAGTTGGATTCTTAGCCATAAAACTGGAGACATATAGTAGCCAAACTCATTTTATGATTTGTTAGTGCCTTTAGAAATCATCTGCTCCTGAAAACGTTATAAGTCTTAGAAATCCACAGGGACAATTCTACTCGGTTCTACGAAGTCACTATGAGTTGGAATAAACTTCATGGTAGTGAGGGTTATTTTTGTCTGTGAATGTGCATTTACATTTATTTAGCCCTTATTTTAAAATGTCAAATATGAAGTGTTCCTATTGCTGTATTCATGCTGATTATTTCAGTGCATATATTTATTTAACCCTTATTTCAAAGTATAAAAATATACATCTAGAAATAGTCTTATTGTAAGTATGTGTGAGTATGTACCTCATTATATTTCTTATTCATAGCTGAATAATTACATATTGAATCTATGCTATTTTCTAATGCCCTCCTTTGTATTACAGAGTAGACATTATATTGATTTTATAAAGAAAATTCTTATCAGGAGCGTAAAGTATATATAAGAATGTGTGCAAACTCAACCAGGGGTGTGGGTCTCTGAGGAGAGAGCCATTGGTATTTAGAATCATGTTTTTATAGCAAAACCATAGGATCTTATTTATTTACATTCTTTTGTTAAAATAACATTTTTATAACTTTTAACCCCCTTTCATGTAGTTTTCCTTTTTCGGATTCTACTATATGATCCTCCTTAATAATTTGACATTGATCTGGGCACTAAGACACCTGGGTCTCCTTAGTCATTGAGACACCTGTGCCATATGCTGGGCCTAAGGCACCTTCTCGGAGTTTTATGAACTTCAATTTCTACTTATATAAAATGGAAGGGATACATTTGATTAGTTTGGAAGTTTGCATATTTGTTCTCACAACTATGTTCCTGGGGGAGCAGTAGGAAATAGAGATACATGTAAATCTATTCGACTAACTAGGAAGAATTTTAGTACAGGAACATATGACTATATAAAATGAATGTAACAAAAATAAGAACGCTTGTCCATGTGAAAGGCCAGCTTCCAAACTAAGAGTGTCAGATTCTTTTTCCTACTGCTCCCTCAGGATTGTTCATATTTTCTGCCACTCACAGGTGACGGCTGGCAGATAAGTCATGCTGAAATGTTTAGGAAACATTGTCAAAAGGCAGCTGGATTTTTCTGAGAGTTGGTGGAAAAATCATATAATCTAATTTTGATGAATGAGTATACAAAGTGACTTTTAAGTCTATTTGTTTATTAAGGCAGTTTCTAGTGCTAAGGGGGAAAAGACATCTTTCTTTTGCTGATTCCCTTAACCTGATACTGATTCTCATAAACCCAGACCTTTCTCTTTTAGGCCATAGCCTTGCTGTCAGATTTAGCAAAAAAACCCAAAACCAAACCAAAAGGCACCCAAAAACATCTAATAGGACCTTAGGTAAATTTGAATTTAAGGTAAATAATAACTAATTTTCATCCTCCCCCCATCCCCACTATTCAGACTCAAACCCATTGCTGTTGAGTTGATGCCGACTCATAGTGATCTTATAAGACGGGATAGAACTGGCCCTGTGAGTGTGTGAGCCTGTAACTGTTTACCGGAGTAGAAAGCCCAGTCTTTCTCCCACCAAACGGCTGGTGGATCGCAGCCCAAAGCATAACTACTACACTACTAGGGCTCCTGCACTTGACTGTGCTCCTAATAAGGACTATTGGTGCTAGGCACTGGGCTGCTAGCTGCAAGTTCTAGTTTTCAAACCACTCCATATAAATATTACAGTCTTAAAACCCCTCTGTCATAGGAGGTAAAATTGCCCCGATGGTAGTGCTTGAGTCTATGTTCCAAACACTGCATGGAACAATCTAATTTCTAAAAACAGGTCATGCTCATCAGCCCATTCGTATTTGAGGGTTTTTCTTCTTGTGTTAGGTCCAAAAATATCACAGGGTTCCTATCTTGAAGGGTTTCTATGCTGCTGCTGTTGCTCAAAAACAAACCAAACCTCAGTGTCATCGCGAGAAGAAAGCTCAGTCTTTCTCTCGTGGAGCTGCTGATGTTGCTGGGGGTTTGGATCTGCCAACCATGGAGACTTCAGCCCAACCTGTAACCACTACCCCACCAGGGCTCCTCCTGTCATGGTTTCAAGGAGGGAGTTAATTCCAACAACGGTTGAGACATAACAACATACTCTGGTGTGAATAGAAGAGATTCTTGAACTTGGCCAAGGAAGTTTGGTAAGGGCCAGTAGTCCTGAACGTTAGATGGTCAAGAATGTGCTCCCTGTCCGTTTGGGAATCCCCTGGGTAAACTGGAAAGAACGGCTGGGCTGAGTCCCCAGTCCCTCGGGCAAGCCGTACTTTGAGACTTCCCTGCAGCAGGGAAAGGGGGTCTCCAGGTGGCTTTTGCTGTTGGGATTCCTGCTTGCCGGGCTGTTTAACATAGGGTGATCCCACCCCAATTATGTTCGTTTAAACATGGTAATAAAATAGCGCTGCTCTGCATTGGCCATCCACACAGCTGCCTGGATGTAATGGGGAGAGGAGAAGTGATTTGGACAGATGGAATCAGGATTGACATGGAAGGAGTGATTGCATGTGAGTTTTGGCCTTGGCGTGTAGAAACATCTGGGGAATACCATGAGTGAATCTGACTGGAAATGTGAGCCTTTGCCAAGATTGTGTAAGAAAGGTTCAAGAAGTAACTAGAGCAGATACTCTTATTCCCAACTCCTTTTTATGCTTCCAATTTGAAATTTAAATGGAAAAAGCAGCAACAAAACAGAATACTCGTGTTGTTACCTAAGGGATCATGGCCTTGACAGGCACTCACGGAGTGAGGTTCCACAGGCCTCTCTCTGTGGTGGTAGGTTTTGTGCAGGGGAAAGCGGAGGTCTGAGGGCTGGTGAGTAAGCAGAGCGTACATCAGCTCCTCAAGTTCTGAGGGATCAGGAATGCCCTCTCTCGAGCAATTAAGAGAGGGATTTTCAGGACCAGAGGACAGAAGAGGGAGACAACAGCCCGAGACCCGGAGACCATCAAGGTTTGAAAGAAGAGAAAAGAGGCATCCTTTTGGGATGGATCGTAGCTACAGAGGTCTGGAGAAAATATACGATGCTGGATAAACACAGCCTCTTGGCCTCCGTCAGCTGCTAATGGTCTGTCAGGGACGGTGAGGTCAGCTGCGACTCTTTGGTTTCCAGCACTTTCTTTTTTTACATTTTAGCTCTTTAAAGCTAAGACATTATTGTTCATGAGTTCCATTTCAGTTTTTGGATTAGTTGGGGTATAATACGTATAACATCTCATTCCATATTTCAGTCACGTCAAGTAGAATTGTATAATTGCTACCACCATCGGTGTCCAACCATTCTTTTTCTACAGGGACTCCTTGCCATCTTGTCCCTTTAACCCCACTATCTCCACTGTACCCTCCCAAACCCCTTATTCTACTTGCTGTCCTTAGAGGTCCATCAATCCTGGGTTTCATATGAAATCTAGCACTTTCTTATCCCAGACAAATCATCACACAAATGCAGAGTACAGGTGCATTCCCTTCTCCTGTGGTCACAGCTCTGTAGTGTTGGGGGTGTTCCCTGAGTGCAGGACTGGGCTTCTCTCTGGATTCTCCTCTCTTCCAGTGCCCTCCTAGCCACACCCACACCCACACCCAATAAATCCTGACCATGACTCCTCCTTCTCCATCAGGTTTCTAGAGCATTAGCTTTCCAACTTTTTCTCATTGAAACTACCTATTCAATTTTTGTACACTCACTTCCAATGTATGTTAAACCATCATACATTGTATGCTAGAATGATGTATATGAAGGTTGGCTGCTAGAGACCCGATAGGACAGTGTGGAACTTCCCCTATAAGTTTCTGAGACTACAGTACCCTATGGGATTGGAAAATCCTGTCATTCTTCTGAGGAGCGGCTGATGGTTTTGAACTGCTAACCTTGCAGTAGCAGTCCAATGTGTAACCACCACACCACCAGGGCTCCTCAGAACTACGTCTATATGCATATAGATGTGAACATATGTAGAATGTACCTTTGACAGCATATTCAAAAATTGAAATGAGACAAATTTGAAAAGGAAGAGGTGCAGTAGTGATTAAAGTATATTTATGTGCTTGTGTTTTCTTGCTATCTTTCTGTACATTCCTTGAATATGCTGCGAGGAAACCTGCCACCTTTGGGAACCCCTGTGGATAGGGGCTCAGCCTCAGGCTGTATCCTTGCCTGGTTCTGCCAGCCTTCACTATCCAG
>NW_022109768.1:2302935-2304201 GCF_000313985.2 Echinops telfairi
AGTTTGCAATAATAGTTCACAAATATTTAATAATAGGAATTAATCCTAGTAAATTAATGAAACCAAACCAGCTGCCACAGAGCTGATTCCAACTCACAGTGACAGTGTAGGGTAGGTGGAACCGCCTCTTAGCGTTTCTGAGACTGTAACGCTTTCTGCTGAAGAGCTACTGGCACAGTTGAACTACTGGCCAGAGCTCCTAAATCGTTGAAAAGGCCGTTCCAATTTCTGAACACAGCTGCTTATCTCTATCCTTAGTTTCCTCATCTGTTGATTGCAAATCGTGTCAGCTCCCTCATGCCTCCGTGGCCCTCCTGAGGATAATTCGGTGAACCAGTATTTGTGAGCTAGCACAACAGCTGCCTGAAGCTCCTTGGAGGACGGTAAAGTACAGGAGGCCATCCTTTCTCCACGCCCACATGAGCTCCTGGGGAACTCCTGACCCAGCTTCGCCCGCCCGTGAGCAGCTGTCAGGCAAGGGAGGCACTTTCCTCATTGAACTGCTGCTGCATACCACAAAGGCGCGACCAGCAAGGCAAATTCAGACAATTCTAAACTATTTTTTTCCCCAGTCTACTCTTGGTTTTCCTTATCATCCACAGTATCCCCATTTGGGGAAAAAAGGGAGCGGGGTCTCACTTCTGTTATTTGTTTTGCACATCTCTCCTCTCTGCAAGACCAAAGTTAATTTGGTCAAGCTGATAGGTAGATATGCCAGGAGTAGAAAGCCCAGTCTTTCTCTAGAGGAGCTGCTGGTGGTTTTGAACTGCAGAAGGCAGCAAACTGCATAGACACTATAACACCAGGGCTTTGTTATCTTAAAACAGAAACCAGAATTACTTTACAAAGAGTAAGAATACCTGATGGTGCAGTGGGTTATATTTTCAACTGCTACTTTGCAAGATAAAATGAGACTTTTTGCTTCCTTAAGTATTTATTGCCTCAGAAACCCAGAGTCCTGCTCTGTCCTGTAGGATCACTATAAACCATGATCAACTGACTGGAAGTGAGTTTGGAACAATAAATTACGATTCAAATGTTCTGAAACACAAAACAGGTCTGCCAGAATTTAAAGTCCTTACTAAAATTAAGATGCTCCAGTCTTGTTATAAGATGACACAACTTCTAGTATTAAGGTAGCTGAAGGACATTGGGCCTCCATTCCAGTACTCAATACAAGAATACTTCTATTAAATTGGCATTCTATGATGCTCACCTTCCCGACACAACCACTGAAGACAAAGTAGGTGAATAAGCAAATGTGGC
>NW_022109768.1:2306175-2307961 GCF_000313985.2 Echinops telfairi
CATTGTGTCTTATTCACCATTATGACCCCCTAGAATCTGGGGTCTACAAGTTGATTTTATTGTGAAGATCATTCAAATTTCTATCAAATTTCTGAGTACAGCTGCTTATCTCTATACTTAGTTTCCTCAGCTGTTGATGGCAAATAGTATCAGCTCTATCAGGTCCACCATGGTCCTCACGAGAATAATTCAGTGAGCATCATTTAGCCAAGGGAAACAGCCATTTGTGAGGTGGTGAACAGCTGCCTGAAGCTCCTTGGAGAACAGGAAGCTCCAGGAAGCCAGTCTTTTCCCATGCAAATGTGAGTTCGAGGCTGGGAGTCGTGGTGGGTGAGTAAGACAAAATGCAAGCCATAGGGAACGTTTCATGATTTTGAGTGTTGGGGGAGGAGTACAAAACTCCTTAAATATTCGTAAATATTACAAATAAGTGAATAAGATCATTTAAGATAATTTGAGTCATATGGAAAATAAAACATCCATTTGTAAGGATCCCAGCCAGAAATACTAGCTCTTCTCAAATTATGGTAACTTGAGAAATGTTTAATAAAAATTCGATTTACAAAGGTTTGGGCAGGGTAGGGAAACCTCATAAATGCATTCCCTTGGTGTCTGGTAACAGGGACACAAACCTGAAAAGAGAAGAGGGTATATTTACCCGAGGGACAAACAGCACCAGGTGGAAAGGGCCAGTTGAAGGGGTTATGACCTCACTGGAGCCTCAACAGTGTTGGGGTCTCTGCAGGCAAGGAAATAGGACATTATAGGGAACCTAGGTGATATAAGATGGGATATTACTTCTGCCCCAAAGTGCTCTGTTGTTAAAGTGCAGGCTAGTCAGCTCTGCCTCATAGGGACAATGGAACCATCCATTGCTAGCCTCTGCACGATCACCACAATGGTTTCTTTGCTTGAGCCATTGTATCAATCCATTTCACTGGGGATATTCTTCCTTTTTACCTGCCAAGCATGTTGTTCCTTTTTCCCGGATTGGTCTCTCCTGGCCCAAAGAATGTGAGTTGCAATCTCACATCCTAGTGTCTAAAGAGCATTCTGGCCATCCTTCCACAACAGATATGTTTTTTCTTCTGGCAGTCTGTGATACTTTTAAAGTGTTATCAAGTTGATCAAAAAGTAAATTTATGAAAGAGTAGCCAGTAATATAGAACTAGACAGAGATGACAAGGTGGTAAATATAGCAACTCATATTTGAGAATAGGAATAAACTGCTTCTACTTTGGAAAATCAGGAAACGTTTCGTGGAATGAATGTATTGGACCTGGCTGGCGGAATGAGTAGATTAGATTTTAAGAAGTGGAGGAAAGGAAGATGTCTTGGAATATAAAATGGCATTGGACCAAGCGCACAGATTGGATATGTTTTAGGAACAAAGTTGTTAGGGTGGGTGGATGATTCTGTGATTTTTTTTTTTAAAGCATACATTAAAAAACAAAACCAGTTTAACGTGTAAGTAAATTTTTACTGAGGTTAACTAAAAATCAGTTGCAGCAGTACATTGACAAGGAACTGCAAGAAATCTAATCCAGATGTAGAAGAGGATATGGAATGAGGGATGCCATTTGTGGTAGTTACATAAACTCCTGTTAATTTGAGGATTAAGAGGGAAGGGGTGGATTCTAGCCTGTCAATCATTGTATTGCCAACGAGACCTCCATATGGGCATGGCCTTCTCCTGAGGATTCTGGGAACTTCTGTATTTTTCCTCTGGGCGGTGGGAGACACTCTCTTAGCTAACTCCCTGAGAGATGCCCCTGAGGAGAAGCCA
>NW_022109768.1:2308931-2311215 GCF_000313985.2 Echinops telfairi
ATTTTAAGGACTAACGTGCATCTGACTCACCGATGGCACTGAACCCACTTCATATGCATGCAAAATCTGGGCAGTGAATAAGGAAAACCAAAGAATATTTGAAGTCTTAGAATTATTTTCTTGGAAAAAAATATTGGATATACCAGGGAGTGCTAGGATATAAAAAATTTGCTTTGGAAGAAGTACAGTCCGAAGGCGCCTTTGAAGTGAGGAGGGTAAGACATCATCTCATGCACTTTGGACATTTTATCAGGAGCTGTTAGACTCTGGGGAAAGCATGATGCTTGTTAAAGTAGAGAGTCAGTAAAAAAGAGGAAGATCCCGGGGTAGTCAGATTTTATATCAACTTACTTTGTATATAACAACTTACAAATTACAACTGTCACTCAGGTCACAGCCTGATGATGCTTCTGGCAAGGTGTGGCCTTTTTTAAGAGAGCCACTGGGGCCCCTCTTCTCTCTCTTTGGCCCCTTGCTGGAGCTGGATCTTGTGTCTGCTTCTTCTATGTCCTGTTGTGTCACCTGCAGATAACAGGCGCCATCAGCAGACTACCGAAGGTGGACTCATTTGACTGACGTTGGACCCCTGTATCCACTAGCCTGTGCATCCCACCACCACCACCCCCACACACACTGTCTCTGCTTAGTCACCCTGCTTCTTGTTCATCAGCTTCTACAAGTCAGAAGAAGCCTGTCTTGAACTGGACTGGACTGACCTCTTTCTATAACCTTGTAAGCCATTTCTTGGTATATATTTCTTTCTAGGTACACGTACAAGCATCACTGGTTTTGCTTCTTTAGAGAACCTAACTTAGCACAGCCCTCTGCCAAATCGAGTGACACAGTGGCTGCAACAAGGGGCCCAAACATAGCCATGACTGTGCGTATGTTGCAGTACTGGGCAGTGTTTTGTTCTATTGTGCCTGCGGTTGGTATGAGTCAGAATCAAGTTGATATGAAATGGCATTTATGCTAATATTCTTGCCTTTTTATTCTGGTCTCTCTGGGTGGTGCCAGTGGCACATTAGGGTTCCTTCTACTGGTAACTGAGAGCTTTGGAATTGAATCCCACCCACAGGCACTTAGGAAGAAAGGCTATCTACTTCTTAAGAAATCTGGCATTGGAGAGGTACAGCACACTAAGTCTTCATGAGTCAGAATTAACTCAAAGGCTACTGGTTCCGGTTTGGTTCTTATTCAAAAAGAATTGGCTCCTCTAGGTCGAAATTAATTAAAATTGACAAAAAATGGAAGCAAAAACACATCCTACCGTGAATGGATAAGCAAATCATTGCACATCCACACAATGAAATATCATCCAGTGACAGAAAGAAAGGACCCACCAGACCAGGAAAATACATGGAAGACTATGTGGATCTTTCTAAATGCATGAAGCCACTTTGAAAAGGTTGCATTCTGTATGAGTCCCATTAGAAGACTTTCAGAAATGGAAAAACTGTAGGATCAGTGGTTACTAGGGATTGGAGAAAGGTAAAGGGGAAGTGAAGGGAAATGTATAAGTGCAGTACATGATATTTTTGGGGGTGATAAACTATTCCGAAGAAGACTGTAGTGGTGGATACATTGGCTCAGGTTTATGTACTGATCTTATCTATAAGAGCAAAATGCTCCTCACTGTCACTGTCCTCAAATGATGAGCATGTTTGAGCCCGTTGCTGCAGCCATATGTCAATCCATCTCACTGAAGGTGTGGCCGGTAGATTGTATGTCAACTTGAGCCTGTGCATTGCTAGAGGCAGAGTCCAGCCTGTCAAACAGAGGCCTGATGCTGCCTCTTTGGGAGTGTGGCCTTTTTATTGGAGAAATAATGGGAACGTCTCTCTCTCTCCCCTCACTGCTTGCTGGGACTCTGTGTCTTCTTCCAGGAGTATCTCCATGGGTGCCACTGACCCTGGGCGCCAATCTGGGAACCGTTGGTGCCCTTCCCTCTGACCTTGGATCCATGGGACGCTCCACTCCGACCTGTGATCTCTTTGCTTCTTGATTCACCGTTCTGTGTGAACGCTCGCAGCGATGGGGCTCTAAGGAGAGTTCTGGCTCGCATTGGACCCATGGACTTGAACTGGACTGAGCTGAGATGCCTTCTGGATATAAAATTATTTCTGATGCATCTGTGCGTGTCACTGGTTTTGTTTCTCGAGACAATTTAGGGTTTCCTTCATTTCTGCTGACCACTTACTTTGCCCAGCTTGATGTCTTTCTCTAACAATAGGTGTTTCCTGTTTCCCGCTGACGGGACCAAAGTAAGAGAGAGGAAGTCTAG
>NW_022109768.1:2311712-2313669 GCF_000313985.2 Echinops telfairi
TAAATTATTATTATTTTGTCATGTCTTACATGGTCTCCTACGTCTCCCTTCACCCACTTCAGACCACAAATCTTTATAGAAGCAGACAGCCTCATCTTTCTCCTGCAGAACAACTGGTGGGTTTGAAGGACCTACTTTGTGATTAGCAGCCCAATACTTAACCCATGAGACAATTAAAAAAGCTATAACTTGGATCAGAAACACTTTAGTCTTTAAAGTGACATAAGATTTACTTATGAGTAAATCTTAACGTAAACTATGGAATTTAATCCATAATAATGTGGTAGTATTGGATTATTAATTGTAACAAATGTACCACACCAATGGAAGATGCTAACAATTGTGGAAACTACACATACAGCACTTTTGTACCAGCTGCTCAATCTTCCTGTAAATTGTTCTAAATGGTAATTTGTCCTGTAAACTGTTCTAAAAGATCAAGTCCCCGTAAAATAATGTATGAAAGTAGGAGATTGAATTGCTAAAATGTTCTCCCACATTTTAGAGCCATAAACATGGCACTCCTTGTTTTAAAAAACACGCAAATTTGCTGCAATATTCACTTGACTGGAAAACCTACTGTACATGAAGTGTACATAGTTTCATTTTTACATAAATTATAAAAGATATTCTCAGTGAGAGACTCGTAGGGATTTTGAAGTTTGGGTCCAAAGTGGTTTGTCCCACTCGGTCAGTGTCCACCTTGTACGGCTGGCGGCGATTCTAGCCCTCCCGTCAGCAGCAGGTGCTCGGGCAGAGATGGCGGGCGCTGGGAGAAGTGGTCGGACGGCAGAGCGGGCCTGGGGACTCAGCTCCCGGAAAGGCTGCTGTGAGGTGGATGGGCACTGGCTCTTCCCCAGAGGCGCCGAGGAGACTTTTCTCTGGGCTCACAGAGATGCTTCTTTGCTTGATTGCTGTGACTTCCTTCATTTTTCATATTCACATGACAGACTTTGTCAAGAGAGGTTCATGGTCCACCCTTAGGTCTTTTGTAATTGTTTTTAAAGACTCTCTGGGGACGAGCTGACTTTCCTTTGTAACTCTCAAATCTTTCTGTTCAACTTGAAACCTTCTCTATGGCAGTCAGTTTTGTACAGAAGTAGGGACTGCGCTGGTGTCAACGGTGGTTAGACGGAAGGTCAGTAGTTCTGATCTTCCTGTCATTCTGCGGGAGGAAGATGTGCGGTCAGCTTCCATAAAGATCACCGCCATGGACACCGTATGGGGTAACTCTACTCTGTCCTGCAGGGTCGCTCTGAGTCAGAATTCCCTTGATGGCCAAAAGTTTGCTTTTGAGTTTCTATTAAGAAAGGCTGAATATTTCTATCCTTCCCTGTTCAGCATATATGAATAATTAATTGATTAGTCTTCTACGGAAGATTTTTCTCACGAACTGTTAACTTTCTTGGATATAGTTTCCGTGTTAGTCTTATTACATTTCTTCATTAAACCTAGCTCGGTCACCCCATCATAATATTTAAATTGGATGAATCATTGGGCTGCAAGTTAGATATTATTAATGTGATTTTTCAATAATCTGGCTGGATGCATTTCACACATGAGGGAAATATTTTAAATTTGCATTTCTTACCATGTAAATCCTGGAATCTAGGTATCTGAGAAGTTAATCTTAGGATTGTTAATGTTAGTTGACATCATGTTGAGCTAATTTCAACTCTTGGTGACCCCATGTGTGCAGAGGATAATTGTGCCATAAGGTGTCACCATTTGAAAGCAGACCATCAGGCCTATCTTCTTGGGGAGGTGATCAAGGGCATCGTACATCGTATGCATTTGCACCACAGATCTTTTGGCTAGTAGTCAAGTGCTGAATCATTTGAGAATCTAGATACTCCAAATCTTAAGCTTATATTAAAGTTAGCTTTCTTATTTTTCAGCTTGATTTGAAGGGTGATCCTTCCATATTGAATATATATGGAAATGAAAAATACTTGTT
>NW_022109768.1:2314715-2316337 GCF_000313985.2 Echinops telfairi
GCCACTACCACAAAACTGTTTCTGCTCATGATGAAGTGCGATAGTCTGGTTTGACTAGAGAAACAAATTTACAGATACTCATATGTGTGTAAGACAGAGCTTTATATAAAAAAGCAATTGTATATTGAGAAAACATCCCAGTCCAGACCAAATCAAGTCTATGTCTGATATTAGCCCATATGTCTGATACCAATCTATAAATTCCTCTTCCGACTCATGCAACACATGCAATGACACCAAATGCAGAAAGATCACAGGCCAGTGAGTGGAAAGTCTTGTGGATCCAGTGGCCTTATAAGCATCTCAAGGCTGGCAGGGGTCTCCATGTGGTTCCTCCAGCTCCAGGACTCTAGTGTACCTTCATGTGTCTTGTCAGCAGGAAAACGAAGAGCCGGTGTGTATTTGGCCTCACCGATAAACAAGGAACAACAATTCTAGACATACAAGACAAATAAAAAAATAAAACCACCAGGGCATTAACTTACAGGAACAGGAGAACACAGGGACGTCTCCCTGGTCCTCTGGGAGCATCCGAATGTTGCGTCCAACCAAACCTACTGTCAGGATGTGCACATCACAGTGAGCTATTTATCTTCGTGGTACCTCCAAATGAGGCCATCAAGCTACGATCAGATTGACAAACTAGACTCCACCCCTTCGCAAGTTGACACCAGTGTATATAGCTACCACATGAAGCAAACTGGGGTTGATATCAAAAAGAAGGAGAAGAAAGGAAGAAAAACAACTTTTTGTAGCAAACAAACTAATGGAGGTCAGCTACAAAATACATGGGGAACTAGAAGTTGCTATAGCTATGACTCAGCCTCTTAAAGGCAAATGATGATGGGGAAGGAAGCAAAGAGCTCTCAATATTGAGCAAAAGAGCCAGCAGACCTGGGATTTTGACATTAAACGCTGTGTGTTCTACCTGCCCTAGCCCATTGTCACTAATGGGATGTCTGTGGCTACTTAGTCTCTGGTGCAACGCAGACCACAGGATGTGTGGGAGAGATCGCAGACTGCCTAGGTCTCAGAGTCCTTCCAGTGCTTGGCATGCAGCTGTACCAAGAGAGAAAGGAGTGGGAGAATCTCGCATTTTCCTTCTCTAGTGAGAAATGCAGACCTTACAAGAAGGGAAGATTGAAACCTGATGCTGACCAGCTCTTCTCCAGACATTACTTATATCATAGCATCAAGATTTGTCCGCAGAAACGTTAGTGGATGCAATTAGGTGCAGCAAAGGATGTGGTAAGAGTCTCCAACCTCACAGAGAAAGAAGAAAGGAAGTTGGGTGTTACCCTGTAAATCAGAAGAGAGTCTGTTGCCACAAATAAATACCATGGCACAAGTAAATAGAATCCCTCTGAAGCAAAACTGTGAGAGACTTGTCAGGATTCCACAAGGATTTTTTCTGAGGTGAGATGTGATGAGATCAAGGAGTCTGGTCATTACCATTCTGGTGTGGAGCTGTTTCTCATATGAAAATCCTTCAGGCCTATCACTTGCACGTCTGGCCATGACAGACTAATTGAGACCGCACTTGTCCTCCCAATATAAATAACAATAAAACTCGATAGCGTGTACGAGACACCTGTTCTCAGGTGCTGGAAAATAGGCAGAGG
>NW_022109768.1:2316437-2317690 GCF_000313985.2 Echinops telfairi
GTGAATGAATGCTTCAGTGCTTCATCAACTTGTTGAGGCAGAGGAAGACTGAGGTTCTTGAGAGGAGAGAAACGTGTGAGGCTTTCTACTTCTTATCTCATTGAGGCACTGTCCTGATTGTGCCAGAGGCCGTTGGAGCCCAATAGGAGTGGTGCTCTTTTAGAGGAAAGGCAATCATTCAGGTTCAGAGCGCTTAAAGTATGTGAATTTGCAGGTTGAAATGATACAGAAGAGGATGTTGCTCAGAAGGGAGTCCCCCAAATCCATGCGGGGTTCCTCGTGGGTCTATGGGCTATGCCTGGCCCTTGCACATGCAGACCAAGAGCCTGTGAAGTGTGGTACGGAGCAGTTGGTGTGGAGGTGAGAGAAAAAAGTTTGGTCCATCCTAGGAAATAATGGAGTTTTATTCTCAGAGAATTTAACAACTGTGTTAGGTCAGATTGACTAGAGAAGCAAGTCTAATGACTCTCATGTATGCATAAGAAAGAGCCTTATATCAAGAAGTAATTATATATCAAGATAGCATTCCAGCCCAGTCCAAGGCAAGTCCATACATCTGATGCTAGTTCATACGTTCTTCTTCAGACTTACATACGTAAAATCACTACTGTAGAACTTGCAATTACGCAGCCTTTAGAAGCACTAGCCTACCTTCTGCCTGATTCTGGGGAAACTCATAGGAAGCACTGTACAAATACCTAAGAGATAGCTTTGAATTCGTGTGGAACATCCTGCTAAAATACCTGCGGATTGATAGAATCTCTGCTCATAAACATTTATGGAAAATTATCAGCTCCTCCGTTCCTGTGGTAGACTGCTGGGCTGCTGTAAACAAGCATGTGGCAGGGAAGGGAATCCCTAGAATTAAAAACAACAACAACAAACTTAATCATTTGTCTACAGAGCAGCCCTGCTGGGACAGAGGTTAAAGCATTAGACTATTATATTAAGTCACTCCACAGGAGAAATATGTTTCAGTTTGCTTTTGCAAAGATGGACAATCTGTGCTGTGAGTAGATGAAATAACTTAAGGAAAAATTCAAGCTGTGAATTACAATTTTGAAAGATTCTACCGGCAAAATATTGAATGATGCAGGAAGCATCAAAAGAAGAGAAAAAGAATACACAGCGTGACTGTACCAAAGGAATTAGTTGACATTCCACCATTTCAGGAGGTAGCATATGAGCAAGAACCATTGACACTAAAGAAATAAGTTCAAGCTGCACTGAAAACATTATACAAAAAAAAAAAA
>NW_022109768.1:2319339-2321180 GCF_000313985.2 Echinops telfairi
GTAGGCCCTTCTCTCCATTGATTTTAGTTCACTTGTTGTTTCCTAGTCCCTGGGTTGGGAAAACCCGCATCTTAATGTCAAAGACTACACTCCAGTAAGGAACAGATTTCTTCAGCATATCATGAAGCCCTTGGATAATATAAATGATTTATATTCTCCACTGCTTAACTCAAAGGGCACCCTTACCTTTACTTTGACTTTTGTGCTTGTCAGCACTTTAAAGAGGTCTGTCCAACAGATTTGTACATCCTTTGATTTCTTGATTACTTCTTCTGTGATATAGAAGCCCTGGTAGCCTTGTGGATTTTGCCTTGGGCTACTGACTGTGAGATTCGTGGTTTGAAACCACTAGCCACTCTGAGGGAGAATGATGAGGCTTTCTACTTCCTTAAAAAGTTACAATTTTGAAAACGCATGGGGCATGAGTCAGAATCGACTCAATGGACCTGAGTTGGGTTTTGAGTTTATTCCAAGAGCTTTGACTGTGGATCCCAACCACAATGAATCCCTTGACAATGTTGATCTTTTCTCCATTTATCTCGATCTTGTCTATTGGTCTAGTTGTGAGGATTGTCCTTTTGTTTACATTGAGTTGAAGGCTTCAGTCCATGATTTTCACCAGCAAGTGGTTTTAGCCCTCTTGGCTTTCAGCAAGCAAGATTATTGCATTTTCATATCACAGGTTGTTAATAAGCCTTCCCTTGATAACACATTTTTCTTCATTTTAGTCCAATTAAAAAAAATATTTGTTCAGAATACAGATTGAATAAGTATGGTGAAAGGATACAACCTTGACTCACACCTTTCCGGATTTTAAACAGTTCGATATTCCCTAGTGTTGTTCTTTTGACTACCACTTGGTCCACGTGAAGGTTCCGCATGAGCACAATGAAGTGTCCTGGAATTCCCAGTCATTTACATACTATCCAAACTTTGTTATGTACACGTACTTTAAGTCAATAAGAAACTAGTAAATCGCTTTCTTGTATTGTATGCTTATAGCCAAAATCCATATAATATCAGAACTGGCTCCACATCCTCTTCTGAATCCAGTTTCCACTTTTGGCAGCTCCCTGGTGCTCTTCCTCTGTTGTTGAGTGATCTAGAGTAAAATTTTACTTGCATGTGATATTAAGGTTACTGATCAATGATTTCCATATTCTGTAGGATCACTTTTCTTTGGAATGGGCACAAATACGGATTTCTTCAAATCAATTGTTCAGGTTTTCTAAACTTATTGGCATAGGTGAATGAATGCTTCAGTGCTTCATCAACTTGTTGAAGCATTTTGATTAGTATTCCATCAATTCCTTGAACTTTTTTTTTACTAGTACCTTCAATGGAGCTTCAACTGCTTCCTTCGGTATCACTGGTTCTTGATCATATACTACTTCTTGAAATGGTTGAATGTTGATCAGTTCTTTTTGACACAGTGACTGTGTGTATTCCTTCCATTTTCTTTGGGACTTCCTATATCCGTTAATATGTTTCCTATATAATACTTTATTTATTTTTTCCTATGTAGTACTTTATTTATTTATTTTCTCCTATATAATACTTTATATTACAACTGAAGGCTTGACTTTCCCCTCTCTTCTTTCAGCTTGAAACATGCTTACATGTTCTTTCCTTTTGGTTTTCTAACTCTACGTCTTTGCACATTTTATAATAATGCTTTACTTTGTCTTCTCAAGCTACCCTTTTGTAATTTTCTGTTCAGTTCTTTTACTCCATCATTTCATCCATTTGCTTTATCTGCTTTTCATTCAAGAGCAAAGTGATATTCACTTTGGTCTTTTTATTCTTTCTTGTCTGAGTTCTTCATGGATGGTACTCTAATG
>NW_022109768.1:2322109-2323568 GCF_000313985.2 Echinops telfairi
CAGCTTTCTTCACCACATTTGCTTGTGCACCCATTTGTCTTCAGCAATAGTGCCAGCAGGGTGAGCATCACAGAATGCCCGATTGTTAGAACTAAGTGTTCTTGCATTGGGGGAGGGCTTGATCTAAGGCCCAAAGTCTGTCCACTTCCTCAGTGTATTGCCATATAAACATATGTACCTATGCCAATAACTCTTTTTATGAATTAATATATTTACATAAGTACACCCCTATGTTTATACCTGTATCCACAGTTTTGCTTCCTTGATCTTTCCTGTTTCCTTTTAACTTCCTCCTTTCCCACCATCATGCTTGCCCTTCTTCTGCCTTTTGGTAATTCCTCTCAGCTAGATTGCTGTTGCTCCAACACTCCCAGAATCTTTACATCCTCCTTGTTGTTGATTTTAATTCCCTCGTTGTTCCCCTGTCTATGGCGTTGTTTGCTCACTGCTCCCTTCCCCTCCCACCTCCTCACTGCCAGTCCTTCCAGAACCTTTGGTCCCTTGCTTTCTCCTTGGGTTTGCTTCCCATTCCTATCTTATACAGGTAGGCGATCCATCAATAATGTCGACAATACAAAAAGAAAACAAAAAATAGAGTAAAAAGAGAAAAAGAAAAGAAATAGAACATTATATATAGATAATAATCATAATTAGCAAAAACTATAAATTAAAAAAACAACCAAAACCCCCCCCAAAGCATAAACAGTTCCAGGTCTGTCCACTGACCTTTATGACTATCCCCCCACTGGTCCTGGGGATGCTGGGAACTGCCACTCCTATGTTATACTACCAATGAATACAACAGTGTAATGGAAATAGTTGAGTGGAGTTTTTCAGTGGTTAGCATGTTCATTTAAAGAATAATACTTACCTTTCAGAAGAATTTTGTTGAACTCTTGCGTGTTATTTAGTATGATGTGTAGAAACCTCTTAAGGAAATACCTGGTCTTCATGATTCCTCCTTTGGAACTGAGGAAGAGGTCCCTATGGGGGGAATGTCTTATAAAGCATTAATTATGAAGTAACAGATTTATTTGCTTACAAGAATTTATTTAAAAAATTGACTCAAAGACAACAATGACAAAAAGGACTTCATTTAGCATTAATACTTAGAGTGGAAGTCCTCCACACGAGTGAACATTTATCTAATTGCATTCAAATAAATGCACACCCCTAAATATAAATTTACTCTAACAAAACAAACAAAGAAGAGGCAGAAGGAAAAATGTCAGATTATGAAAGTAGACTCTTTTAATTTTCTGGAGATGCATGCAGTTGGAACAATCATGACCAAAGAGGCAGGAAAGGAAGATGTGAATGTGATAGCAATATAGCAGGGGAGAAAGGAAGGAATTTGGTAGCTACCATGAACATGAAATTTCGAGGCAAAAGGAAAGATTTAAAAAAAATCATTTTATTGGGGGAGGGTGTCATACAACTCTTATCACAATCCATACAT
>NW_022109768.1:2325315-2326612 GCF_000313985.2 Echinops telfairi
GCTCCACTCTCTCTTCCTCCCCCTTCATTTGCTCCCATGTGCTCTGATCAGACATAGGAAAGAGGTTTAAGAAGGATTCTTAGGGAGTTTTGTTTTTTTTTAAGCAGTAACTCTCAAGGTGCTTTCAAGATAATACCAAGAAGCCAACTGAGACTAGGCACACAGGTACTCAGTTTCATCATGGTTTTGGGTAACATGTTCAAGCATTTTCAGTTGTCAGGTTTCACTCTCAAAGACCTCACCTTGGTGGGTGTAGGTTGGGTGCAAGAACTGAGGTGTGTAGGGTACATTTTTGATTTCTTGAGTGAGAAAGGTCTTTGAAAGAAAGTGGGCAGTGGCTTTTATATAATCAAACAACAAGGGGTTAATACTGAAAGCCTCGTGACTTTTAAGGAAAAGTCTTACTCATATCTAGCTAAGAAAATGTTGATATGTATAATTCACATATCAGACAGTTCAACTTTCTGGAGATACATGCAGATGGAATAACATGTTGAGAAGAGATGTACAATCATTATTACAAGCAATTTTAGAACTTTTTGTTTTTGTTTTTGTACTCATTGTGATTAATTCCCATTTCCCCCCAACCTCCCCTGCCATATCCCCATGAAATCATTAAATCTAATTGCTGTATAGATTTCCCTATCCTGGATTTCATATAAAAAAAACATACAAACACAAAACAAAACTAACAGTAATAACAATAGAAAACAAAGAAAAACATTAGAAAGAAAGCAGAAAATATTAAAAAGTAGAACAAATTCCAAATGGATCACAAGGGAGATCAAATGATAAGATGCTACATTTTAACCTAACAACATGTGCCATAATGGACTTTATATCGCTCTCTAGCTGATAGCAAGGCTGAATTTCCTTTTGCAACCTGTTTATAAAAGCCAAATATACCCACTGTCATCTACTCGATACCCTACGCATAGCCACCCAATAGAACAGGGTAGAAATACCCCTGTGGGTTTCTATGACTGGAGCTCTTTATGGGGTAGCAAGCCCCTTGTTTCTCATGTGGGGTGACTGATGCTTTAACTGCTGACCTTATAGTTATCAGTCCAAATGTAACCACTATGCCATCGGAACTCTTGCAATCTTTTCATAGCAACTTAGAATTCTCTCTCTGTTCCTGTTTTCCAATGGAAATAGCAGCCCCATGGGTCCCACGTTGTTCTGAAATAACTAGGAACTATGAAAACCTCAGTGGAACATTCCAGGCACTTTGTTTACTGCTCAAGCCATGAAAGACCCACATTGGTTATGGATTCTGCTTTGACATAGCAATTCT
>NW_022109768.1:2327479-2333646 GCF_000313985.2 Echinops telfairi
TTTTAGAGGCACAGAAATAAACCTGTACATAATGTAGTCTCATGCTTCTAAAGCCTCCTTTTATAAATCAGTTTCCTGGTCCCCTTCAACTTAGTCAGGAGTGAGGTCATGCCTGGGAATTCACCTCAGTAGGGGAAATGTTGTCACTGCCAATCTTATGCCAATGTTTTGGTCTGAAAGTCTTACTCCTGTAATAGATGGTCTTTATTCAATAGACGAACTTAATGAGTTTGGGTTATGCAGATTAAGACTTAGACTTTAGTTTGGGATAGGCATGGAAAAATAATTTTTTAAATTAAATTAAAAAAAATTTTTTTTTAAATAGAAAATTCATCAGTTAGTTGGACAGAATAAAGTTGAAAACCCAGAAAAGTATGCATCAGGGTTGTATCCTCTCACCATACTTATTAAGTTTGTATGTTGAACAAATAATCAGAGAAGCTGGATTATATGAAGAAGAATTCAACATCAGGCTTATTAAAAATCTGAATTGTGTAGGTGAAACCACTTGGCTTGCTGAAAATGAGGAGGACTGGAAGCACTTGCTGATGAAGACTGAGGATTGCAACCTTTAGTATATTTTACAACTCAGTGTAAAGAAAACCAAAATCCTCCCAACTAGACCAATAAACAACATCATGATAAACAGAGAAAAAATTGAAGTTGTCAAATATTTCACTTTTCTTGGATCTGCGATCAATGCTCATGGACCAAGAGTTAAGACATCACAGTCTGTGTTTGACTGGGGTTGTTGTATTGGGCAATCTGCTGCACAAGACCTCTTTGAAGTGTTAAAGAGCAAACTGTCTCTAACGTGCCCCTGACTCAAGCGACGCTATTTTCAATCACCTCCTATGTATGTGAAAGCTGGACAACTGCAGAACTGATGGAGTTAAATCGTGGTGTTGGCAAAGATTATTGTCCCCAGAGAAGGATATCAGGCTTGGTAAAGTAGAGTCAGGGAAACCAGGGAAGACCTTCAAGTTGTTGGATCGACTCCGGGGCTGCAACCATGGGCTAACCTATAACAATTGTGAGGGGCATGCAGGACCGGGCAGTACTTTGTTTTGTTGTCCTTGAGGTCGCTGTAATTCAGAAACAACTAATGGCACCTAACGACAACAACACATAGCAAATTAATAGGACTCTAGTAATTGATGAGGACAGACAGGGTAGGGGAACAGCCCTGTCTGAGTTTATTGCAATGCAGAGGGGTATTGTCATGGGGATAATCTTAGAGGAATAGAAATCTGATCATATTTCCTCTTCAAAACCATTTAAAAACCCAGGCAGTCATTCTCCAGCCTGAGCATATGATTTGAAACATAACTCATTGCTGCCCGGCTATGGGTGAACTGAGTGAGGAAGGGTGCTTGACAAGGACCACCCCAAGGAGTGGCTGTTCTTTCCATTTGACACCCTTAGTAAACAGTGATCTCAGATTCACACTTCTGTTAGGATTCACACTTTCCACAGATGCAATGATTTACTTGAATCAAATTAAAATCAAATCAACAGCTTTTCACTGTGTGGACACAGATTTTGCAATCTCTTAGACTCAGGTCAAAATGTATAGGATAGGACTTTTCCAGGCCCCAAACCAAACCAAAGCATATCTATTTCTACTCCCACCCATGTCTCAGCCCTCCACCCATCTATTGACCTTCCTTTTTTATCTTTAACCTTTCCTCTCTGGGGCTGTTTTGGCTTGACATGGTTTTACTCTCCACAGCACACAGATTGGTTTTTCTTATTCATTCCTTTGCAAATGAGGTTAGAAAACCTCGGAGCAAGACTACCTCTCAGCCACCTCTCATTGCCTCTTTTTGAGAAGCTCTGGCTTTGAAGGCAGCACAACAGAATTCACTGGCAAAAATGAATTCCAGGGCCCAGCTAATGCTGCTTTTAAAAGGAAACCCCTTTTAAAGGTAAAAGTATTGTATTTCCTAGCCTCATTGGGTGAAACTCGAACTGTTAGGCATTTTCTAACCTAGGGGAATAGTTCTCTAGAAATAGCAGGGGATATAATAAATATGTATTAAAGAGTTGCTGGGTTTTTTTTAAGCAAGGAGTATTCTAAAAAAGCCTAAAGGGAATAATACATTTTTAACATTTTATATTATGCTTTTATTTTATATTAATATCTTCTTTGCTTTGGGTCCATATTCTATACTGGGCTAAATTCAGTGATACAAATACACTGTATTTGTGAAAGAAAGATTCACTTCTATCTAGAGTAACGAATTTCAAATGCCTGACTTAATTTCCAAAAGAAATTAAGAACAGATCTAATGAAAGTAGTAAATCAGTAAGTTGATCGGTGCCATCGTGCTGGTGCTGAGTTATACCCACCCGACAACAGAATGGAACACTACCTGGTGGGGTGCCATCTTCTCACCTGTTGTTATGTTTGAGTCAAATGTTGTAGCCAGTATGTCAGTCCAGCTCATCCAGGGTCTTCTTTTTATTTTATCAGGTAGGATATGCCTTTCCAGGGACAGGTCCCTCCTTGTGACATGTAGATGAGATGATGAGATGAAGTCTCACCATCTTCATTTTTAAGGAACCTACTGTCTATCCTCCTAAAGCAGATTAGCTTCTTCTGGCAACCCCTGGTGCTTTCAATATTCTTTGCCAGTACCATAATTCAAATGCATGAGTTCATCTCTGGTCTTCTTGAGACAGTGTCTAACTTTCACGTGCACTTGAGGCCATGGACGTAGGCTGGATCGATCGGGTGCACCTTAGTCCTCAAAGTGACGTCAGTGCTCATCAAAACTTTAAAGAGATCTTGTGCAGAACATTTGCCCAATGCAATGCATTGTTTTGTGTTTTTCATGATTGCTTTCACGAGCATTGATTGTGGATCCAAGCAAGATGAAATCCTTGACGGCCTCTATCTTTTCATCATTTATCATGATGGTACCAATTGATCTAGTTGTGAGAATTTTGACCATTTTCACATTAAGTTGTAGTCTATATTGAAGGCTACAATCACGGATCTTCATCAGCAAATACTTCAAGTCCTCCTCACTTTGAGTGAGCAAAGTTGTGTCATACGCATACTCCAGCCTGTGGACACATCTTCTTCCCATCGTGATGTCATGCTCTTCACATAGGCCAGCTTCTTTGCTTATTTGCTTAGTACACAGATTGAACAAGGATGGCCAGAGGGCACAACTCTGACACTTCCCTTTTCTGGTTTGAAACGAGGCAATATCTACTTGATCTGTTTGAATAATTACCTCTTGATGGATGGACAGGCTCCAATGAGCACAATTAAGTGTTCTGGAATTTTCATGCTTCTCGATGCTACCTCTATAGTTTGTTATGACCCACACTCTGTCTAGTCAGTATAACACAAGTCTGATTGCGACTGTTTGATTTCTGATTGCTTGCTAATTTCTTCATTGCCGTTTGTGCTTCTTCAATATCATTAGTTCTTGACTAGTTTTTTCAGTAGAGTGACTCAGTATATTTATTCCATCTTCCTTTGATGCTTCCTACATAAGTCAGTATTTTGCCCATAGGATCTATTACTTTTGCCATTTGAAGCTTGAGTTTTCATTCAGTTCTTTCAGTTGAAGAGCTGTTGTGTAGGATCTTCCTTTTAAGTTTCGAATTCTAAGCATTTGCACCCGTCATTGTAATATTTTATTTTGTCTTTCCCAGAGGCACTTTGCAATGTTCTCTTCAGCTCTCTTACTTCATCCTGTTATTTCCCATTTGTTTTAGGAACTCTGCAATCACGAGCAAGCTGCAGAGCCTCGTCTCACATCCACTTTGGGCCTTTCTTTCTTTCCCTGTAATTCCCTTTTGCTTACTTTATAGATGGTGTTCTTGGTGTCATAGCACAGTTTGTCAGATGTTCTGCGGTACGTGTACACTGAGTCAAATCTGTTCCTGAGATGGTCTCAAAATTCAAGTGGGATTTACTCAAGGTTCTATTTTGGTTCTTGTGGACTTGTTTTAATTTTCCTCAATTTCAACTCAAGAACGTATTAAGGAGCAATCGATGATCTGTTCTCCAGTCCACCTCTGCCCTCATTTTGGCTGCCTGCTTTGAGTTTCCTCATCATCTTTCCCCACAAACATAGTCAGTTGGGTTCCTTTGTATTTCCTCTAGGTAGGTCCATTTATAAAGTCACACATTGTTGAAATTGTACTCGGGGGAAAAAGTTGTTGGTCTGGCAAAATTCTGCCATGTGATCTCCAGCTTCATTTCTATCATCAAAGTTATATCTCCCAACTACTGTGTCTTTTTCTTTGTTTTCAACTTTTGTATTCTAATCACAATAATTACCAATGCATCTTGATTGAATGTATTATCAATTTCAGATGGAAGATGTGGGTGTAATATTTCACTTTTCTCATCGAAGTGTTTGTGATCGGTGCATAAATGTAAATACTAAACAAAATGAAATACTAGTTGTAGTCACCATATTTTCTTCTATGTGTTTAGATATAATCCCATCAGAGTCAGCATTGTACTTCAAGATAGATCTTGAAATGTCCTCTTGAACAATGAAAGAGAAAGTATTCTTTTTGAATTTGCCTTCCTGAGCATAGTAAACTCTATGATGGTCTGATTCCAAATGGCTAAAACCAGTCCATTTCAGCTTGCTAATGCCTAGGACATAGATATTTATGTGTTACATTTCATTTGGACAATCTCAATTTTTCTGCATCAACATTTCATAAATTCCAAGCCCCAATTTTTAATAGATACTTTCAGCTGTGCCTTCTTATTTTGAGTTGTGCCCCGTCAACTACTGAAGATCCAAAAGCCTTACTCTATCCACATCATTATGATCGACTTTATTTTGAGAGGGCAGCTCTTTCTCAGTCCCCTTTTAAATGCCTTCTGACTTGAAAGACTCATTTTCTAGCACTATAACTGATAATATTCTGTTGGTATTTTTGAGATTTCCAGTGACCAATTCCTCAGAAGTTGACAGCTCATATTCTATTCTAGTCTGGAAGTACTGCCGACACCTTTTACCTTGGTTGACTCGGATGCTGGTATTTGAAATACTAATGGTATAGTTTCCAGCATCACAGGACCACATAAGCTACCACAGTATGACAAACTGACACGTAGTGGTGGCAGCCATTGTTGTTCAGCTCAAATGTTACATGTGAGACAAATAGGATTTGTTAAGTATCTAAGATGCTCTTTGCCTAATAAATGCTAGCTCAGATAATGTTTTATGCCATTTCCTATTCCAAGTTTATAGATTTTCCAGTGTTGTTAGAATAAAGCAAATATTTCACATTTCACACTTTACTTCCTCATCCAATCTATTTCTTACTACAGCATTCCTAGATGCTTCCTCTGTTCCATACAGACATTGACTACAATTGCCACCACTCATATCTATATTATATCTATCTATCTATCTATCTATCTATCTATCTATCTATCTATCTACAGGTTATAAATTTGAATAAATGTGCCTTCTTCTTCTTCTCTTAGATTATTCAATTTCTACTTTTTTTTTCCCTGAGACACCATTTAAAGAAATGAAGGTAGGCAGTTTGAGATATACCCTATCTTTACACAAATAAAAAAATGCTATACATTTTTTGACCAATCACACAAAATCCTTGTTTGTTAGTTCCTGTGCACACTATGTGCTTGACATGTGTGTATGCATTACTGTTTGGGGCTCATCAGATGCAAAACATTAGAATCTAAGTCTTATGAGAATGACACTGCTAAGGGGCTATAAGGAAGTAAGATTCAGAAGAAAACAGTAACTTCTCTGAAGGCCTCTGGGAAGACTTCTTGGAGTAGGCAGTGCTTGTTTTAGGCAGTAAATATAAAGTTCATAGTCTTTGTATTAAAGCAGTGGAATTACAGGTAAGACTGATGCTATTAAAGTGGAGTGGAGAAGATAATTCCATGCACAGAAAACAACGTGAAGTAAAGTCTGGCGGGGGAATGGATGGGGAATAGTTGACACATTTTGACAGCAATACAAGCATTAAAAGAGAAGTGAGAGGAACTAGGTTCTACAAATGGGCTCCTGACCCCATGGAAACCTTGCAAGTACTGTGTCAAGGTTGAAGAGGACAACACACTCCTCTTTTCCTTCTGCAGAATTCAGAGCCAATTAAGAGATATCAGGAAACGACAAATTGGGGTGATGGTGACCATTATTCTC
>NW_022109768.1:2334385-2335243 GCF_000313985.2 Echinops telfairi
TACTCTCCCTCTTAACTTGCCTGCTTTTCTGCATTAAGGATATATGGCTTTCTTTCAAGAGAACCTAATTCTGAGCTGCCATATACAATAGTCTTCCAGCTAGCACTGGGAAGGAAAAATCAAACAAACAAAACAACAGTGCTTAGGAAATGCTTTAGCTCATAACTTACATTTAAGGAAATTCTGAGTCACAAATAGAATGTGGTCCGTGAAAAGAAAAATGTTTATTTTAGAGCAGACGCTTTCTTGAGTACCCATGTCCAACCAGCCATCAAGCTGGGTGATGGGGAAATAGCAGTGAGCAAGATAGAGGTGATCCTTCTATTTGCTAAACTTGGAAAACATACCACAGGTGAGAGGATAGGGCTCCTCAGAAGTTTATGAGCACACAAAGGAAGATCTAATTGAGAAAGTATCATTTAATCTTTCTTTTGTGGGTAACTTAGTTGTCCCTTAGAAGATGAGAAATCCCAGCTGGAATATCATCGAAAACCAGTTGTGCAGAGGCCTGAGGGGTCGGCCCCATTACCAACTAAGTGGGCAGCATCACCCTCTCCCCCAAAACTCACTTCAGAGGATAAACTGAAGCTACAGCTCAACAAGCGGGAGCTGTCTAATCAGAGCACACAGGAGCCAACTAGGGGGAAAAAAAAGAAAAGAGTGAAGCACATCCTGGCTCACCAAGCCCTGAGGACAGTGTTTCTGCTCAGAGCAGCAGTGCACAGAGACGACCCCAGGGCCAGTCTCACCATGGGACACAGTGTTCCTCATCGACCCATAGCACCATTGGGGACAACACTAGAGACACACAGCGGGAAATGTGCCCGCCCAGAGCCCACAACACTGAAGCCAGCCACT
>NW_022109768.1:2336838-2344612 GCF_000313985.2 Echinops telfairi
TGATGATGGTAACAAATGTACAAAAGTGCTTGACACAATGGATGTATGTATGGATTGTGATAAGAGTTGTACGAGCCCCCAGTAAAATGATTTAAAAAAGAAAAGGAAAGAAGAGCAGTTGTGCAGGTGTACATTATATTGTGTACATTATATTGGCAAGAACTTTCATCAGATTCTCCATGCAGGATACTTAAGGGTGTTTCTGTTTAAAAAATTGTATTACAAACACAGTATGGATTAAAGATGTCATTAATGATGCTGTTCATGATACAGCCAATAACACTCTATACTGCTTACTATGCTAGCTGTTGTTGCCAAATCCCTTTTTCAAGTTTTGAAAGTGAAGAACTCACTTTGATGACTCAGGTACACTTGACCTAAGGCAGAGCCTTTTCAATCACGTCATATGCATACAAAAGAAGGGTAGTGGGAAAAGAAGACAGAAGAAGAATGGATACATCGAAATGGTGGTGCTGGTAAAAAAAGATTGAAGATATTATGGACTTCCAAAAGAATGGATAAACCAGTCTTAAAAAAATACAAACCAGAAGGATTCTTAAAAGTGAAGACCGTAAGACTGTAGCTTGTTTGTTTGGGACACGCCATTTGGAAATACCAGACGCGAGGACACTGTATTTGGTAAAGTAGAGGGCCAATGAGACGGTTTGATGGGAATAGCTGCAAAATGGACAGGACAGCATTCATTTTGTTACATATACGGTCACTATGATTTCAATTAACAACAACCACAACACTAATTGGTAGGCAATATAGTAGGAGACCGTGTGGCAGAACGCAGTAATTACCTATCCATCTCACAACTGAACTATATAATTAATCCTAAGAACATTTCCCCCACCTTCTCTTACGTAGACTCAGTAAGTCAAAGAAGAAATATATCCAATCTGCATGGTCGCATCCAGTTTTTTTGGTGGAAGTTACGAAGACTGTGGCTAAAAGAACATATGAAACAGTTCATGGCAGCATGGCTCTTCTATCCAATGTTCCTTTCATACTTAAAGGATGAATTCATTCCCCCTCCTTATTATTGTATTGTAAGCACATCCATAAATGCTTGTAAACCAGCCACGGTAAGGCTTTATCTCCTCCCTTTTATATAGTCTACTTCCAAGTGACCCATCTCTATCAACCCACTATCTAAGGAGACCAGTGTGTTCCTTGAACGGAAGGACCTTCTTTTCTGTTGGAACTTTGGGTATCTACATTCAAAAACAAAGTTCAGTGCAGAGAGATCCATGTAATCATAGCAATGTACACCAGCTGCACGGAGGACATTAGAAAACGTGGGGCGGGGGGCAGCTCCAAGAGTGGATAGAATACCAACTGAAATGTTTCAAGAAGCTGATGAAGCCCTGGAAGCACCATTGACCCATGTCAAGAAACTTGGAAGACAACTACGTGGCTAACCAACTGCAACAGATCTATATTTGCTCTCATTCCAATGAAAGGTGACCCAACAGAGTATGGGTAATTAAGCAATATTATTAGTAACACATGCATGTGAAATTTTGCTGATGATAATTCAAGAACAGTTGAATTATCTACAGGGAACTGCTAGAAATTCAAATTGGATTCAGAGGAGGACATGGAATGTGGTATAGCATTGCTGATGTCAGGTGGATCTTGGCTAATAGTAGAAAATACCAGAAAATGTTTACTTGTGCTTTATTGACTATGCAAAGTAATTAGACTATGCAGAACTAACAAACACTGGGCAGACGAAGAATTGTGTTCATGTGGAACCTGTACAGGGATAGAGTTGCAGTCATTTGACCAGATAAAGGAATGCTGAGTGATTTAAGACCCAAAAAGGCGTACATCAGAGTTGTTTCAATTCACTGTACTATTCAATCTAATGGTGAGTGAATAGTCCAAGATGCTGGAGTATATGAAGAAGAACGTGACTCTAGAATTGTCGGGAGGCTCATGAACATACAGATGAGCTGAGATGGGAAGATGATCCAACCTGGCTTACTGAAAGCCAGGTGGTCTTTATGAACTTGCTAATGAAGATCATGGATGGCAGATTTAGTATAGATGGCAACTTAATGTAAAGCAAATGCACATTCTCACAGCAGAACCCATCGATAGCATGATGCATAGAGAAGGGGTTGACTTTGTCAAGGATTTCATCTTGCTTGTATCCACACTCAATGCTCATGGAAGCCACAGACAGGAGAGCAGAGGGGGCACTGCATTGGACAGATCTGTGGCACAAGATCTCTTTAAAGTGTTGAGGAGCAAAGGTGTCCTTTTGAGGACTGAAATGCGCTTGACCCAAGCCGTGGTACTCTTAGTCACATGAAATTTAGGCAATAAGAAAGATGACTGAGGAAGAATTGAGGTATTTGAATTAAGGTGTTGGTGAATGAATATTAAAAGTACCATGGACTACCAGAAGCACAAACAAATTTGTCTTGGAGAAAAACAAAAACCAGGCAGAATGTGAGACTTTACCTTACGTATTTTGGACATGCTTTTGGGGGAGATCAGTCCCTGGAAAAGGACATCCTGCTTGGTAAAGCAGAAGGGCAGTGAAAAAGGGAAAGACACTGGATGGAAGTATTGACACAGTAGCTGTAATCATGGGCTCAACTCTAACAGCAATTGTGAAGCTGGTGTGGGACTGAGCAGTGGTCAGAGCAAGCTTGACAGCACTGAACAACAGCAGCACACCAGCTCACAGGGTCAAACACCAGCCCTCTTCATTTTTCCAGCACACGGTCACTTCAGCTTAGCCATCTAAGCTTGGTCAAATGGGTACCAAGTGCAAGCTTGGGAATTTACATACTCCATGCACTTTAGAACAGATGACCACTTTTCTCTCTCTCAGCCTTAGTCTTTTGGGCTAGATCAGTGTCTGTAGCCTCAGTTGTCTACACAAGGTCCTAAATGTCAGACCAGCCAGCCCTTCTTGTTCTTTCTTACCTCTAGCTTCTGTGAACCTGAAGCTCTGTTTACTACTATGAGTACCCAAACTCAGTTTATTCCTCAATGCTGCCTCTCTTCCACTTCCACTCAACAAGTAGTCTTAGGCGGTTACCACAAGTCATACGTAGGTAGGAAAAATGCTGGTTTTAGCTTAAAGGCACCGTTTACACTTGTTTAATATAAATTGTGATATTGAGATCGATTATGTGGAATGTATCCTGCAGGAGTGTCACTAAATGGGCATAAGCTTCTTTGAGGTGACATTATCAGAGAGTGACATCAAAATGATTATCTATAAACTCTTTGTTCACTGTTTTAGCAGATAATTTTTTAAAGATAATACTTCGATAGTTATAACCACAAAAATACCTCTCTAACCCCAGATTTGCATTTATTGAAAAGTTATTAATCATGTAGCTATTACGTTTTTTGTTTGTTTTTTGCTATTCTGCTTATAAAATCAATTTCTTCATGGAAATACTTACAAGGTAATATTTTATACTTCCCCTAACTAAAAAAGTATGAAACAAACGATGATGAAAACAAAATTAAGAAAATCAAGGTATGAAGACTATCAAGCAGAATAGTTAGATAGAGCCAGAGAGAACTTGATACATCAAGTGGATTCCACAAGATCATGGCCATGTAGTTAAGTTAATACAGGTTCAACATAGTCTCCGAGGTAGAGACATTTCCATTGCTTGAGTGAAGAAGCATTGGCTTTCCCTAGTATTAAAGCCTCAGGATTTTTTTTTTGCCAGTACTTCTTTTTAAAGAGACTATTGAAATGAAAGAGAAAAATTCCCGTAACAGTGCAGTTGCAGCCAATTAATTACACAGTTCTGTGAAAAGCATTCCTGTCAGGGGCAGAGAAACGAAGTTGGGCAGTTCGTACCTCCATACAGTTAAATCTGTGTGTGGTGCCTTCTCTTCCTCAAGGCAAAAAAAGAGATACCAAGTGGAGTCAACAGTTCAAAACCTTAGCATACATCAACTGGGATTATGATCCTTTTTCCATGAAAAATGAAGCAGTTCCCTGTATGCCTTTGGTTTCCTCGGGGAGTCAGACTTTGTGTTGGAACTCATGGGTTTTAAGCCAATATTGATGACTTACATTCCCTCCCTGATATTTGTCTTTTCATTAGGATTGCTCAAACACTTGCTTCTTCTCAGAGTTTACAGTGCACCTGTTCATGTGTATATGTGAGAAAATGCACCCTTCCTTCCACTGAGAAAACTTCTCTACAGAAATTGATGGTACCTCTTTGTTTTACAAAACATATGTAGGGGATGATGCAACCCAGATAAAGTCCAAGTGGATTTATAGTACTCATATGCAAAGGAGGATGAGATGCTTAAACCCAAATCCTTTGAACATATACGCAGCATCCATCCTCTTTCCAAGCTTCAGAAGGCATTCCTGAGTGCCCATCATGAATAGCGTGGGCAGAGGTGGCCCTCAACAGCCACACGACATAGAGGAGTCTCCATTCTTCTATAAAAAGCAAATCAGGCACAATAAAAGACATTTTACAAAAGCATAAATAAAAATAAAAATGACTTCCCCATGATGATACCCCAAGAGAGAACACCTGTTAGTGGTTTGAGGAATATCCTTTGGATTTTTGTTTTCTCTGGAAAAACAGTAACGTTTATGCAACCCTAATAATATTCATTTAGGAAAGAGGTTAAAAAAAAAAAAGAGCTTTGCCTTCAGCTGGTCTGGTTGTACCATGTGACCCATTTCCTTGATCTCCTGGTGTTCATCTTGAAGTGATGCAAGTGATTTCTGGGGAAAGAGAATATGATTTTCTTCGCTTCTGGGAAATGCATAACTTGCCCCGGAAGTTATCCTCAAAAGTTCTTTGCCTTTAGGTTCTTGAAATGTCATCCAATGTATAGACTTTCAAGAAGTTAGGGCTAGTGCTCCTCGCCTAGCTGCCATTTGCCCTCTCTTCTGGCCTGGGATCTTGTTCCTATTTGCATGTGGTCACTCTCTGGGAGAAATATTACTTTGTCTCAGTCTGCTGGTGTTTTTAACTCTTCTTCTACTTCCACTCTTTGAATCTAGATGTCTACATTCTGTAAGGGGTAAGGAAAAGGGAGGGTTCTAGTCCTGAGATGTAGTGGAAGAAGGTTCGTGTGGAAACTGGACAGCCTATGGAATACCCAAGAAATGTTCAGATAGTTCTCATATGGTGGGGTGATAATCCTTCTATAACCTACTTGTCACAATCTGCTAAAAGGGACCTTGAGGATAATAATCGCAGCCCTTCTTCTTCCCTAGCTTTATGAATCTTCAAGCTCAGACTCATGAGGACCAGTTCATCACATTGACAGGTTTTCAAATTCAAAAGTGAAAGGAGCCCTGCTGGTCCGAGGAGTTGGGCTGCTAATTGCAAGATGAGTTGTTCAAACCCACCAGCGGCTCCACGGGAGAAAGAGGAGTTATTTTTAGCCACGGTAACAAGTCACAGCCTTGGAAACTCTAGAGAGCGTTTCTACTATGTCCTATAATGTTTAAATGGACTTGATGACACTGGGTTTGGTTTTACAGGGTAAGGTAGTTAGTGTATTGTGCCAACCTGGCCGATAAACACATGTGGGGTTAATTGAAGGGCAGAGGGATAAATGGCTCAGTGAGCCTCGCCTTTCAAGTTCTAGGGTCTCTTGCTTTGTGATGGTCGGATCAGGGTGCAGCTACCTTAGCCAGTTCCCTGCTTCAGCTGGCAAGGCCCACTTCCTGCAAGACTTCCCTGAGGAGAAGCCATATGGACCTACCCTGATGCAGCCCTGGGTGCTGGAGCAGCCGTGTGGAGACCCCGGCCAGCGCTGGGATGCTTACACATTCACTGACTCGGCTTTCCTCCTGCAGTCAGAGTCATTGCATCTGTTTTGTGAGATGGAGGAGGACTTTGTGGATTGGTGTTGGACATATGGGTTAATGTTGGACTTGTGGGCTTGCTTGGGCAGCACTGGGTTGGGAAGTTTTCTTGATGTGCACTTAAACTTTACATAAAACTTTCTTATACATGAATTTCTGTGGATTTGTTTCTCTAAATACCCAGACTAATACATAGGGCTTCCAAGGTCTAGTCCACTTTCTCTCTCTCAGTACCTGGTGAGTTCGAACACTTGCCTGTCAATGAATACAGTGGTGCTTAACCACTGCATCACCGGGGCTCATTGTCATTCTATAACCCCAACCAACTCCCTCCCGACAAGATGATTCTGACTCATAGTGATCCCTATGTAGTGTTTCCCAGACTGTAACTTTGTCAGTGTATGAGAAAGAACTTCTTCTTCCTCTGCTGAAACAGCTGGTGAGTTTGAACCTACAACTTCGAAGTTAACAGCCCAATGCCTAACTCACGGCATTAAACAGAACAGATTTAAAACCATGAATTGAATAAGATCATGAGATCATTGAGATAGAGAATGCAAACAGAGGAAAGAGGATGTATATCCAGTAGTTTGAAAGAACGAATTTCTGTGTATATGAGGTATATTTAAAAATAAATCCCCTGGGTTGTTATAGATGTAGAAAGAAATAACATAAATTAAGCGTCAACTTCTGAAAGTCCTGTGTTTTCTGCCTGATTTCACATTGAGTTCATAGTGGCCAAAGGATTTATGTTTGTGCTCCAGGAAAATTCAACACTGGACAAAAAGTTTAGTCAAGATCTTCTTCTGAATTTAAATATTAAAATAAATATCTGTAATAAATGTATACAGTTTGTAATCCAAACTCATGTTTCGATGCACATAATATTTTTTGATTATATAATTCTCTGTGTTACTAGAGACCTCATGAATACTATGAAAACATTTAGTTTAAGATGAATTTGCTTTTGAAACATACTTTTTGCCTTTATTTTATTATAATTTAGTGATGAAAAGCAACGGAAATGATATGAAAAATGACAGTTGACATAAATAATTACAGAAGTTGTACTGAGATTTTTTGAAAATACTACAAAGAAAAGTAGTGCATGATGCCATCAGATGAAGCAGTAAACTGAGAGAAACTTGGTTTTGTTACTTTTCATATAATGCTAATAATAAACTGTGAAAGGGAGACATTGAGATTGATGCAGCTGCACTTGTGAAAGTAAGAGTATAACTTTCAGCTCTGTCTGGAAATAATGTAGGTATATTTTGGGCTCCTTTTTATGTGTGTCTATGAATGTTGATGACTTTATGGTATTAAACTGTATTAGAATTCATGAAACTAAGTTTTAATTTTAACCATTTAAAAGTATGAATTTCAGTAACTAACTAAATTTATACTGTTGTGCATATAACCATTACCACTATGTATTACATATAAAGGGAATCATATAATATGTACTTTTGGTATCTGACTTATGTCACTTAGCATAATATTATAAAGGTTCATCTTTAGCATGTATTAGAATTTAACTTCTTATGTGGCTGAAAAATATCTGATTGTACATACAAGGATACATATGTGTGTGCGTATGTGTGTATCACATTTTGTTAATCCATTAATCTATTGATGAATACTTAGATTTCTTTCACCCTTGGCTATTTTAAATAACACTACAGCATTAGTGTAGAAAGATCTGTTTGAGTATCTGCTTTAGATTCTTTTGGATGAAAAACATTCTTTTGGATGTATTAGTCATATTGCAATTCTCTGTTTAATTTGCTTTATGAGCCAACAAAACTATTTTTAAAAATTATTTTATGGAGGGCTCGTACAATTCTTATCACAGTCCATCCATCCATCCATTGTGTCAAGCACATATGTACATTTGTTGCCCTCATCAATCTCAAAACATTTGCCCTCTACTTTAGC
>NW_022109768.1:2347868-2348906 GCF_000313985.2 Echinops telfairi
GGGGGGCACTAGAATCATCCAAAGGGGCTGCAAAAACAGGTACTAACACTTTATCCTGGATTATAGGCTATAGCTTACAAGGTTTTCATTACCAGTGGTGCGCTGAGTAATGGTTTTTCTGAAAAGGAGATGGCAGGCCAAATAACTTTGGAAACCTATGGATTCAACAGGATAGAGGAAAATTCTGGAAGGAACACTTTTCTGGCCTTGTAGAGGGTGATGATTTGACTCTTTGAACTTCCTTTAATATCTACTAGCATATGTATATTATGGGGTCCTTGATGTATATCTACTAGCATATGTATATTATGGGGTGCATGTTTGTGTTTGAGTGAATGTTTGAATTTAATTTTAAAAGGACATTTACCAATAAATCGTTGGGTCATTTAATAGAACATATTTTCAGGTTTAGCTTCTTCAACAACAAACATACTTAAAATGACCCTTTTGTAAAATATAAAAGCATGAGAAAAGTTTGACTCCATGAAGGCATTACAGTTCGAGCCTGAAATAAGATGGTTTGATTTTATTGTTGTCATTGTTTGCTTTTGGATGATTGGACTTGATAATGGGGGGAATAGAGTCTCCTAGTGATTTAACTTGATAATGGGGTCAAGGAGTGAAGGAAATTGCCTGCTAAGCCTCTGAGGTACCAGTTCACTAGAGTTGCCTCAGAACAAAGGGCCCGCTAATCTGCTTCTTGGAAAACCAGCCTTTTGAAGATGCTGGGATGTATAATTAATTATTCCCTGTTATGCAAGGGGTCTCCCTGAGTCAGAACCTACAACGGGTATTTTTAAAAGCTGGAGTGGGACATACCAGTGGAAATGAATGGTCTATAGGCTTAAACGTCCATTGTCGTTGTTGATTCCAACTCATAGCCATTCCGTGTAGCGTTTCCCAAACAGTCAATCTTTATAGGAGGAAGGGCCTCATCTTTTCCCCAATGAGTGGCCTCTAGGTTTGAACCACTGACCTTGCAGTTAGCAGCTGAGTTAGTTAATTGTGCCAGCCTGGCCGATAATCACATGTGGGGCT
>NW_022109768.1:2349488-2351553 GCF_000313985.2 Echinops telfairi
TGAAGTGTCTTCAAAGTCTTACTCCTTGGCCTGAAGGGATGACTCTGCTTTTCTAAGTGAGATTCTTCTCTATACTTTCGAACAGGGATTGACAAAGTGACTCACAGGCCAAATCCAGCCTGCAGCCCATTTCTGTAGCATCTATGAGTTATGAATGGCTTTTATAATTTTAACTGATAGGGTAAAAGGACAGAAAACAATACTTTGTTATTACTTAGCTATACAAAGTCTAAATATCTGTGTACTTAAATACATTTGTATTGTAATGCAGCCATTCATTTACATATTGTCTATAGCTCTTTCATGTTCACAAGGCAGAGTCGAGTAGGTGTAACAGTATAGCCTGAGATATACCAGCTGACCCTTCACTGCAAAACATCGGATCCTTGCTTTAGAAATCTTTGATGCAATGGGTCTGTGGTTCCTTCTTATTTGGTATGTAAGGAGTCTAAACAAATGAAGTACATCCAAGAAGCATTCACAAAACCTGAATCTGTGGGTGTCAAACACTTGTCAAATAAACTTTTTTTTTTTAAGTTTAGTATTTTTTGATGCTCAAATGCCCCTCCTCCACTAAACCAAATTAAACAAAACATGTTGCCCTTGAGTCGACTCTAATTCATAACGACCCTATAGGACAGGGTCGAAGCGCCCTTATAGAATTATGAGAATGTAACTCTTGACAGGAAGAGTTTTTCTCCCAAAGTGGCGTGTCGTTTAGGACTACTGACCTTGAGGTTAGTAACCCATCTTTGAAAAATGCTATTGTTTTCCATCAAACTGGTTTTTGCTTTGGGGGATGTGGACAAAAACATTGCCAGGATTAAAAACATAAAATTCACTTGTAATCTAATCCCCCACATTGTTGTCTTGAGCTGCCAATGGGTTGGTTCTGACTCATCAGGATCCCATTTGCAGCAGAACGAAATAGCACCCTTCTGCACAGTCCTCACAGTTTTTATGCTGAAGCCCATCGTTGCACCCGCTGTGCCAATCCAGTTTGTGGAGATTCTTCCTCTTCTGCACTGGCCCTCGACTTTACCAAGCATGCCGTTCTTCTCCAGGGACTGGTCTCTCCTGACCATGTGTCCCCAATCCATGAGCGGAAGCCTGGCCATGCTTGCCTCAAGGAGCATTCTGGCTGTACTTCTGCCAAGACAGATTTCTTTGGTCTTCACATTAAGCCACGTAAGATGATAATTTTATATATAGTTTTGTAGTTCTTTTTCAAAAATAATACTGTGACTATTTTACTGTGTCGTTAAATCAGAATCGGATTTTATCCTATAGATGAACCGTAACTTATTTAGCTGGTTGTGTTTTGTTGTTGTTGTTACTGCATATTTAAGCGTCTTGACGGAATAGGGCTGTGTATTTTTCATATTAACATCTGTCAATCAATACCACTCCAAGTGTAGTAACTAAGGTAAAGAAGCACAGTTTTAGGTGCGTAAGAATGCTCATCATACAGATGTTATTGTGTAGAGCAACCCACGTGTTTTCTTGACTGCACTCTTTACGGAAGCACATTGCTAGGCCTTTTTCTCATAGAGCTGCTGGGTGGGTTCAAACTGCCAGCCTTTTGATTAGCAGCTGAGTGCTTAACCATTGTTCCCCTTGGGGTTCTAAATAGTGAAGGCTAAGCTATTTTCCAAATAGTCTGTAACAATGAGTGCACATATATTAAATTCTTGCCAAAATTTAATATACTATTATGATTTTGATTGGTAATTTGCTAAGCAAAAATACGATTTTATTTTCATTTATTTGCTTACTAGTAAAGTTGGATATTGAATACATTTATTTCTTCCATGAATTGCACTATTCTTTGGCTATTTTCTTATATTGGGGAGTCAGTATTATTTGGAAAGCCCTCTTTCTATCTGGAATATGTTAACTTCTTTTTATATTTGATGCATGTATCATGCCTAATTTTCTTCTAGCTTTTGGTGTGTGATAATTGTGTCATACTGGTGTGTTAAATGTTTATGTAGTCATTGCCATGACCTCTTTCTTTGTGAGTTTTATCCATCTGTTTCAGCTTTGGAATTCCTTTTTCTTTCTA
>NW_022109768.1:2351972-2354009 GCF_000313985.2 Echinops telfairi
TACTATTTTTACTGTTTACTTTTTAATACCTCATAGTGTAAGTTATCCACTCTATTAATCTTTTTTTTGCACAAAATGTCAAGTTGCTGCTTTTTTGTTTTACATTAATGAAGCGCTAGGATTAGTCATCTCTTGACCCCAGTTTTCTTTCTTTCTTTTTTATTAAAATTTGGAATAACATATATAGCAAATCATTTCATAGTTTAATCACATTCAGCAGAACTGTACATACCACAATCCGTTTCCAAACCTTCTTTTTCAGTATGGACGCCTTGGCATCATTACCCCCTTGGTCCTCCACAAAGCTGCCCTGCTGTTGAAGGAAAGGCCTTTCAGGTGAAAACAAAACAAAGCCCAGTAATTGTGAGTTCTGACTCACGGTTATGCAGAGTAGAACTGTTCTCCGTGCTGTTTCCAATAGCTGGTTTTCCCCTCAAGTACATCACCAGATCTTCCTTCACAGCGTGGACTTGGACTTTCCAACTTTGGGTTAGCGTCCAAGTGTGTTAAGTGTAGCATCCAGGAACTTCCTTCCCAGATAAGTGGAACTCAGTTTTGCAAAGGGAATGCATTAGATCTATTCCACCCATAAAATAGCCCAAAGAACATACAGACATGCTTTCAAGGGCCAGTGGTTGTTTCCATTTGTCTACTCTCTTCATACCACATCAGTGGAGCTGAGTCCTTGACCAGATGTTAATATGAGGAATTGTAAAAATTCTTTAGAGTTCATAAGTCTGATAATAGAATTCCACCACGTGTCTGTCAGTCCGTCATACTTTGATAGCTTGTGCTCTTCTGCAATGCTGGAAACCACATCACTGGTATTTCAAATACCAACAGGGTCACCCAAGAGAAACAGGCTTTAGCACAGCCTACAGACTAAGAACAGACTACAAAGAAGGAATAGACTGTCCACTTCTAAGGACTTGGCCACAGAAAAACCTTATGAATAGCATGAACACTTTGTCAAGTACTGAAACATGCAATCAACATGTATTGATTCAAATGCAAAAGCTGGAAACAAAGAGGGGACGGTAGTTGGAAAGTAGAGTCTGGGTGATAGAAACAAAGCTGGAGGTGACATGATAGAATTTTACATGGTGGATGACTTCTGTATCTCAAAAGAAGACTATCCACATGGACTTCTCCAGATGGAATACATGGAACTCAAATGGACTGTATCTGTAAGAAGATATGATGGAGAAGTTCAATATTAGTAGCTAAATCCAGGCCAGGCAATGTTCCAACAAGTTGATGAAGCACTGGAAGGACTCGCTCGTCTATGCCCAGAACTTTGGAAGACAGCTACCTGGGCCACTGGAAGAGATCTATTTTTATATCCATTCCAAAGAAAGTAGACGCAACAGAATGTGTAAGTTATAGAACAATGTCATTGATATTATATGAGAGTAAAATTTTGTTGCAGATCATCCAAAGAGGGTTCACAAGGAGATGCGAGAAATTCAAATCAGATTCAAAAGGAGACTTGGAACAAGGGTTATCATTGCTGATGTCAGATGGATCATAGCAAACTACGGATAACCTGGAGAAGACGGGGATTCCAGAGCACGTAGTTGAGCTTATATAGAGCCTGTACATGGATCAAGAACAGAACATGGAAATTCTGCCTGGTTTAAGATCAGGAGAGGTGCGTTTCAGGATTGTATTATCTCACAGTATTTATCTAATCTGTATGTTGAACCACTATTCAGAGAAACTGGCCTGTATAAGGAGAACCTGGCATCAGGATTAGAGGGAAGCTTATTCACAATTGGCGAATGTAGATGATATAATCTGGCTTTTTGAATGCGAGGCAAACTTGAAGCACTTGCTGATGAATGTCAAAGACTGCAGCCTTCGGTATGTCTTACAACTCACTCTAAAGAAAAACAAAATGGTCATAACTGGACCGATATGTAAGATCATGATAAATGAAAAAAAGTTTGTAGTTGCCGAGAATTTCATCTTGCTTGGATCGACAATGTTCATATGAGCAACAGTCAGGAGATCAAACATTGGATTGTGTTGCATAAA
>NW_022109768.1:2355333-2356456 GCF_000313985.2 Echinops telfairi
CTTTACACAATTGATGTGTGTATGGATTGCGATAACAGTTGTATGAGCCCCTAATAAAATGTTTAAAAAAAAAGAAGAAAAAAAAAGAAAGAACAAACAAATTTGTCTTGCAAGAAGTCCAGTCAAATACTCCTTAGAAGCAAGGATGGGGAGACTTTGTCCTATGTACCTTTTGCAGGTTTTAAGGTGAAACCAGTCTCTGGGAAACATCATCATGCTTGGTAAAGTGGAGGGGCAACGAGAAAGAGGAAGGGCCTTGCTGAGATAGATCGGCTCAGTGGCTGCAACAATGGGCTTTAACATAACAACAATTGTAAGGACGGCAGAGGACACAGCATGTTTTGTTTTGTTGTCCATAGGAAGGCAAAGGGTTGGAAATACTTCGATAGCATCCAGCAACAGCACTCATGGAATCCAGTTGATCTTAGTATTATATTTTCATTTTTATTATGTCCACAAGTTTGTGACTTAGGGACAATAATCCTGAAAGTTAGAATAAGTAAATAAAACCCTGTAGGTGCATCTTGATCTAAAATACCTAAATTATGATTTGGGATGAGGAACATGATGATGCTACTGAGTAGGTTTCTAGGTCAAAACTCCCCAAGATAGCCTCCAGATTCCCAGGTAGCACCCTCAGATCGCAGTAGCTTTCTCCCTCATATTAAGTATCTATGTTTGGACCAAGGGCACACTGAGCATATTTATGAATCAAGACTTTTGTCTTTATGCTTCAACAGATTCATTTTCTACTATTCAAATCCCCTACATTTTCTTTGTCAGTCAATGAATATTGGAAAACATAAGCCTTGTAAAAATGCCAAGTTAATGCAGACATTTAAGACTCAATTATTGGTAGGTGACACATGGTGTTCTAGAACATCAGGTCACATTTTAGAGGGTTGTTGCCAAAAGAAGGAGGAAGGAATATCATTTTATTTTATGATTCTGCAACTCTGAATCTGAACTGCTCACATTAGGTGAAATTCGTATTCATATTCCACATTTGACTCTATTTAGCTTTGACAAAAATTTAAATAAGAAAAGATTCTGAAGGATGTACACTGGTACAGATAGGAACTGGAAACACAGGGAATCCAGGGCGGATGATCCCTTCAGGACC
>NW_022109768.1:2357750-2358741 GCF_000313985.2 Echinops telfairi
GGGGCTTCAAGGGGGAGCATTATAATTAAGAATTAGAATGAGAAAGTAACATGGGGTAAATTGTTCCTTGATATGGTGTTATATCTGAGTTAATAAACTCAGCATATTAAGAAGATTAGGTGTTTCATGGAATTGTTTTAGTAACCAAAGGCTGAAATGACGTGGCGTTAGAGTTGGAAGACGGTTTGGTATAGTCATTAAGAGTGTCCTTTTGTGCACAGCTGCTTGCATTTGAAATCCAGGTTTGACTTGTATTAGCTATGGGACCCTGGATGAGTTACTTAAGCAATGCCAACCTTACTTTTCTGGTCTGTGAAACCAAGGATTCCTTGTAAGTGTGAACGTTGCCAGGGGCTTCAGAGAGTTTAGGGAAAATTTCCATTATCCTTCAATTCCATTTTTCCACAAATTAAAAAAAATCATTTTATTGGGAGCTCTCACAGCTCTTATAACAATCCATACATTCGTCCACTGTGTCAAGCACATTTGTACATATGTTGCCATCATCATTTTCAAAACATTAATGTATATTGTTCAGAAGACAATTTTTAATTCTAAAACACACATGAGTTATATTGCTAAACGTTTTTGAGACTATGTCAAATTTATATGGGCAGGTTGTAGCATCCAGTTGTGCATGTGTTTGTCTTCTAAGATTTAATAGCGACCTTGAGAAGAGCATGATTAAAATTTTTACCATCTTTAAGAAATATATATGTATGTAGCTCCACAAACCTTTTGAAGCACCATTAGATAATACCTATTCTATTGTGTACCGTTCTTTTTCCCTTTTTTGGTTACTTTCCTTTACAGTTTTAAAAACCTTTATCTCTTTGTGTTATCTAAAGTGCTAGGTAGATGTTTGCTGTTAATGGAGTTATAAATCAATGGAATTACAGTGAACCCTCGTTTATCGCGGTTAATCGGTTCTAGACCCTACCGTGATAAATGAAATTCCGCGAAGTAGGATTCCTTATTTGTAAATCAAATA
>NW_022109768.1:2363537-2366863 GCF_000313985.2 Echinops telfairi
ACAAGATATGTTTTCAAACAAATTATTAAAATACATTACAATAATTATTTAATGTTATCTAAGATTAATTATGACAGAGTCCCAATGGCATAGTGGTTATGCATTGGGCTGCTATAGTGCCAAGGTTAGCATTTCTAAACCACCAACTACTCCATGGGAGAAAGACGAGACTTTGTATTCCCCAAAAGAGTTAGGGCCTCAGAAACCCGCAAGGGTAGATTTACATTGTTATGCTGAATTATCCAAAAACATTTCATAGTAGTTGATTTGTTTGAATCAAGATCCAACTATATCCACATATTCATTTCATAGATATGTCTCTTAAGACTCAATCTCGAACAGTCAGCTTCTATCTTACTTTGTCTCCTATGGCATTAAATTTTAAAAGGAAATTAGGTCATTTGCGTAGTAAAAATGTCGACACTCTGAATGTAGCTGATTACGTCTTTGCGATGTCATTTAATGTGGTCCTGTATCCCTGGCATTGAGAACCAAAGACCTGCTTGGTGCCCGTTTCATTAAGGTGGTGCCCTGCGTGTCCTGTTGCATCATGTCAGCATTACGCACTTTCGCGAAGGTTGAAGAACATTGATAGTCCAATTATATTTTTCCTTTGTATTGATTATCAGGAATTCTTCTAAAAAAACATTGTCACATTACCCATTTAATGACTCTAGAATATAATCTATTTTGAGAGAGAAGGAAATATTTGAATATTTGTCTCCACTTTCTCTACCAGTTTTAGAATAGTGAAGTGTTTCCTTTATCATCTCCAAAGGTATCCAATGATATTTCTCTCACCGTGGTTACAAGATTCTGGATTTTAATATATTTGGTGTGTTTCAATAGGTTGATAACCTTGCCTTTTCTGATATTCAAGTACACCCCACTTTCATCAATGGGGCATATTCAATCTGGCTAATATGCCCTTCTTTTTCTGAGCAAACTTCTCATTGGTGAATAAAACCATTATTTAAAAGTATGCAAATCATATGTGTGCAGCTCAATGGATTTTTGAAAAATGAAAAAAATCTATAGAGACATCACCAGATGAAGATATATTACCAGCACCCCATAAACCCTTTGCTGCTTTTCTGCTGGGATTATCATACTGGCTCTCCACTACCCTTTCAATTCAACCATGGTTTCACTTCTAAGACTAGAAGTTAGTTGCCACAGCTTTTAAATTTCAGTGAATGGAATAAAATCGTATATGCTTCTTTCTAGTTCCTTTGTTGTTCCAACTTACAGAGCTCCCACAACAGACTGAAATACCGAATTGTTATATGTGAGCCCCTTGTCGCAGCCACTGAGTCAGTCCGTGTCCTGGAGGATCCTTCTCTATTTTGCTGATCCTTTATTTTACTAAGAAGCATGTCCTTCTCCAGAAATTGGTTTCTCCTGATAAAATGTCCAAAGTACACGAGATCGAGTTTCACCATCATCACTTCCCAGGAGAATTCTGGCTGCATTTCTTTCAGGACGGGGTTGCTTGCTCTTGTGACAGTCCAACGTCTTTCCGCTATTCTTCACTAACACCGTGATCTGCATCAATTAAATGCATTAATTCTTCTTCAGTCTTCCTTATTCATTGATTTGAACAAGCAAGTGAGGCCATTGAAAACATCAAAGCTTGAGTCCGAAACACCTTAGTCTTCAAAGTAACTTCTTTGCGCTTTAGACATTTAAAGAAATCTTGTGCAGCAGATTTGGCAAATGCAATATGTCATTTGATTTATTGGACCACCGCTTCCAAGAGCGTTGATTGTGGATCAGAGTAAAATGAAAGTCTTGGTAAATCGGATCTGCTCTCTGTTTATCATGAGGTTGGCGACTGGCCCTGTTGCGAGGATTTTGGTTCTCTTGATATTGAGTTGCAAGTCATACTGAAGGCTACAGCCTCTGCTTTGCATCAGCAAGTGCTTCAAGTCCTCCTATCTTTCTACAAGCAAGATCGTGTCATCTGCACATCATTCAGGCTTCCTCCAATCCTGATGGTGCATTCTTCTTCACAGACTCTAGCTTACTAGAATATTCCCTAACCATACAGGTTGAATAAGTTCAATAAAAGGATCCAAGTCTGACACAACTCTTTCCTGATTTAAAACCCATGATCTATGAGCAGGTTCTAGGGTAAAGTGAATGTTCCAGAATTCACATACATTCCAATGTTATCCATAGTTTATGTTGCACACAGGTGAATGCTTTGCATAATCAATGAAATAGAAATGAACATCTTTCTGGTATTCTCTTCTTTCAGTAGAAATTCCTCTGAAATCAGCAATGATATCCTTCACTCAAATTCTATTCTGAATCTGGGTTGGATTTTGACAGTTCCTTCTTGATATACTACTTCAGCCATTTATGAATTATTTTCAGTAACATTTTACTCGCATGTCATATTAAAAATATTGTTCTATAGCTTGCACATTCTGCTGGGTCACCTTTCTTTGGAATGGACACAAATATGGATCTCTTCCCATTGCTGGGCCAGATAATTGTCTTCCAAATTTATTGGCATAGACTGATAAGAGTTGTCGGGGATGCACCAATTTATTGAAACATCTTAATTAGTATTCCAAAATTCCTGGAGTCTCATTTTATGCTAATACTTTCAGGGCAGCTTGAGCTTCTTCCTCAATTAGTACCATCAGTCCTTAATTATGTGCTACTTCCTGAATGGTTGAATGTTATCCAATTCCTTTTGTTAAAGTGATTCTGTGTATTCCTTCCATCGTCTTCTGATACTTCCTCCTGAATCAATTCCAACTCATAACTATATATATATGAAGGGTTCATGAGGGCAGGAGGGATGAATAAAAGAGGAGCTGATATCAAAGGCTCAAGTAGAAAGACAACGTATTGAAAATGGTGATGGCGACGTATGTACCAGTTCACTTGATATAATTGATTTTTGGGTTGTTATGATATCTGAAAGAGCCTCTAATCAAATGACTTAAATAATACTAAAATAACCGATTATGTTGGGCAAAAATTAAATGAAATCAGGAAGGATGTGGGGCTGGCTTGTATACTTTCCCTGGATTTATGTAATCTATGTACTGAGCAAATGATCTGAGACACGGGACTATAAGAAGAACCTGACATGAAGATTAGAAGACTCATTAAAAACGTCCACTATGCAGATGACACAACCTTATTTGATGGAACACAATGCGACTCTCTTGAGGATGCCCACGCCGCCATTTTGACCGTGTGCATCTCAAGTAGGGCAGAATTCTGTAGGGGAGGGTATTAGTCTAGGTACTTTGGAGAAACAAATCCACAGCAACTCATGTATAAGAGAGAGTTTTATGTAAAGAAAA
>NW_022109768.1:2367143-2368343 GCF_000313985.2 Echinops telfairi
CACAATTAACTAACTCAGGGAGGGTGAGAGAGATGACAATACTGTCTTCAGATGTGTATTCATTAAGATGGAGAATATGTCGAAAAGAATAGCTTTGTATTTTGATGTTTTTATTTAACGAAACTTTACATTATGTAGTAGCAATAATTTTTGACTTACCCTCATATGCGTGCATCTCTTTGGGGGCAATTTACCTTTGATCTAGTCATCTATTTTTGAGTTAACGGCATGCTTTCTTTTATTTTATCGTTGTAATAGAGCATGATAACATGTATTTTTTTATTGTTTTTGCCTTGGCTCTCTCAAAATTTACTTGGTATTTCTGATGAATTATATTTAAGAATCAGTGCATCCAATTTCCCGTGCATTTTAACAAAGCATGTACTCTACTTTGATTTTCTTCACTCAAATTTATTTTTGAGATTTTACTCTTTTCTTATTAGCTAAATATTATTCCTTTGTGTGGACAAACACTGCTAACACCTGTCTAATGTTTCTAATTTCAAATTAGTGGGAGAACCTACCCACTGATGGCATGAGTTATTGGGAAATGAGTCTAAATTATATTTATTACAAGTAAGCATAGATGTAGAAAGCAGCATGAAAATGTAGTGAGAGTATTTCCACGGTTTTCTCAGTATCTATTTGGTTACAACTTCATAAACACCTGAATATGTGGTTTTAGTAATCTCAGCTTTTATGCCAGAAAAAAAAGTAGAAAACAAAAACAGGAGTAAAGAGGGGAATATGATTCAAGTCTGTGTGATCATTTAAAACTTGGCATGTGCACACAACACTATTTACCCCAGGCTTCAGAAATGTATTCTTAATAGTTGTTAGAACAATCTTAAAAGGTCAGTTTAGAATTGAATAACCAGTTTAAATCCAACATCACGGTGGTAGTCAACCATCTGTTTCTAATTAGCTGCATTCGTAAGATCTTAAGAAAGTGTTCATAGAAGTTATCTGAACACAAATAAGATAATTTGATGCCAGCAATTTTTTACCCCTAGAGAGAAGTAGTGCATTGATTAGCAGCATTGGCAATAGAATAGAAAATCAACTCAGATAGTTAATTTAAACCTCCTTGCTGACTTATTTCTGTTGCCATATTGAACCTACTTCACAGACATTCTGTATGAAGCATGCTTTCTTTTCCTTTCCGCTTGCCAGTCTCTATTCCATCATTCCAGCCCATCA
>NW_022109768.1:2368698-2370220 GCF_000313985.2 Echinops telfairi
CATCCCAGCCCAGGCCAGATCAAGTCCATAAGTTTGATATTAGCCCATATGTCCAATATTACCCCATGAATTTCTCTTCAGACTCACACAGCACATGCAAGGATACCGGATGCAGGAAGATCGCAGGTCAGTGGATGAAAATTCCTGTAGGTCCAGTAGCATTGGAAGATTCTTTAGGACTCTGACTGCCATCAGCATGACTCCATGTGCCATGTCAACAGGAATGTGCAGCAGAAAGAGAGAGAGAGGGAGGGTGGAGTTCCCAGAATCCTCATGAGAAGGCCACGCCCACACAGAGGCATCATTGGCTATGACCTGATTGACAGGCTAGACTCTACCCCTTCACTCATAATAACCTCAAGTTGGCACAAGATTATTTAACTACCACAGACCACCCTTTGCCAATTTGACACTTTTATACACCTCTTTGGCCATAGCCATACATAATTTTTAAAACAAAGACAATAGTAAAATCATATTTGTGCTTAACAGGATGAAACTAAAATGCATACAGTTAAAAATATGTCACCCTCATTTTAACATAATACTCTATAAACGAACACCACAAAAATATTTTATACTTAACAATCACAGTTGTGTGAACACCTGCACCTTAATCCTATCAACATATTACCCCACCTGTGAAAGTTTGTAAGCCAGCCACTTCATGTCTTTATCCTCCCTATTTTGGGTATCCACTTTCTATACTGCGCACTTACATCAACCCAAAGCTCTGAGGAGACAATCATGTTCTTTGATGTGAAGAATCTTCATTCCAGTTGGGTACTTGTGAAATCCACATCCATAAGCAAAGTCAGATCAGGACAGGCCATCCATAAAGTCAGTAGCAATATGCACCAGTTCACAGGCTCAAAAATCTTTTCTTCATCTGGTTGGGTTCTGGTCAACTCAATGTGAGCTGCCTCCTTTAGCCTCACCAGGGTGCTCATTGGTCAGGGACCATGGGTCCCATCACAAATTCTCAAGAACCCTAGCCCCCTTGTTCTAGCTCATGAACTTCAGACCAGCCAGCCTGCTCTCATCTTTTCCTTTAGTCCCTGTGACCTAGGTCCACAGGTGTCAGTGGCCAGACTCAGCTTGTTTCTTTATAGCTATGTGTTTCTTCCACTTCCACTCAACAGTGGATCCAGGTGGTCAGCTTGCAAGCATTTCAGGCTGCCCACAGGCTCCCTTTAACTTTCAGGCCTAGAGAGGAGAATTCCTTCATGGCTCCAGATTTTTCCAGGTTTAGGCACCCCCCAAAGTTATCTTTTCAGAGTTTTCTTTGCAGGCGCGACCTAACCCCCTAACCCATTTAAAGGTTCAAAGTAATGGCTGAAGACCATGATCTTATAAACGGTCTATTTTCCTATTTCCTAATAATCATTTCTATCAACCACTATATCAATTGCAATAAGCAGAAAAAATCAGTATCAACCTTGTAGAGTCAGATCCTAAACTCAATTCTTAAAAGTCACATTCAGTCCTTATCGAAACTATCCCATTCATAAGCAAAATGGCC
>NW_022109768.1:2371774-2373705 GCF_000313985.2 Echinops telfairi
TATAGACACCATGAACGTGCTATAAAATTACATAATGAAAAGAAATACTTGGATTATCTGGAAAATCAAGTGCTTTTCTCCCAATAAAGCTTTATAATTGAATTATTCCATGCTTATATTGAAGTCCTCATTTCTTTTCCTGTTGTCGCCAGATGGATCAGTGTATATGTTTATTAATATTCATCCTCTCTTTCATTGATACATCCTAAATTCAGTAGCTGAAATGTTTGTTTGAGATAAAGATATTACAACTCGATGTCACCACTCCAGGCTTATAGGAGGATTGGGTCAGACTTGCAATTTAGGAAGTAAGTTGGCTTTCCATTTATACTCCTCACCATTGCATAATGTATTTCAATGCAAGTGACTTGCACATTATTCTATTTTGCATATATTGCAACCCCTTATGCCTGCTATTCTCCTTACGGCACTATGTCAATATTTTTGCATGTTGTCAACATCTATTTTATTTTATTTGTCTCTTCAATGAACACATCGAGGTATTTTTGACTTGTGTAAGGGAAATCCTGAATTCTTAAAGCCAAGTCCTGGATTTTGAAATCCTGCTTTCAAGCATGCCATAGTCTCGGCTCATATGCATGTGAGCATTTTTATCATGTATTCATTTTCAGGAGTGCCTTTACCCAAGTCTACAGTTTTGCTCCTCTAGGAAGATGACTAAATCATTAACTCATGACTGTAAGTCGTTAGTTGCAGGGTCACGTTGTTGTTGGTGTACGGTGACATTCAAGGTGACCCTAAATTCTAGCAACCTTGCATCCAACTGAAGGAAACTCACGGGCCAGCCTCACATCTCTCATGTTTGAGTCCCACTGTGGCAGCCACTGAATCAATCCATCTTGTTGAGGGACTCTATCTTTTTCACTGACCCTCTCTGCTTCGCAAAGCATCATCTTCTTCTCCAAGGACTGGACTCTCCTGACCACATGGCCAAGTACATGAGATGAAGTTTCACTATACTTCATCCCAAGGAATATCCTGGCTATATTTCTTCCATGATATATTTATTTGTTTTACTGCCAGCTTATAGTATATTATTCTTTACCAACACCATCGTTCAAAGGCATCAATTCTTCAATTTTCTTATTCATTGTCCAGCTTTAATATGCATATGAGGCAATTGAAAATACCATAGCTTGAATCAGGTACACCTTAGTCCTCAAAGTGACAACTTTACTTTTTAACACTTTCATAAGCTCTTTGGCAGCAGATTTATCGAGTGCAAGGCAGTATTTGATTTATTGACTACTGCTTCCATGCACAGTAATTGTTGATCCGTGTAAATGCGATCCAATTGCATTTAAATTTGTGTTTCCTGCCTTTACACTTGAGCAACTGGAAGTAATTGAAGAAAAAGAACATATTTGCTTAAGAGAGGAAACCCCTTACCTTCCCTGCCACCAAATCTCCTAACCTACCTGCTACACCAACTTGCATTCTTTGTTTTCTTTCCTATTGTCTTGTTAGAGATATTCTTGTTTGTATCAAAAGCAAATCTCTCTCCTGCTCCGGGTCCCATCTCCACCAGCCTTCTCAATATCATCACTTCTACAGTGACCCCTCTTATGATCCATGATTAAATCTCACTTTCCATTGAATGACATCCCATATAAGGCATACTAACAGTTTCTCACAAAAGCAAACCTTTTAATCATTTTATTGGGGGCTCTTACTACGCTTCTCACAATCCAGCCATCCATACATTGTGTCCAGCACATTTGCACATTTGTTGCCATCATCATTCTCAAAACATTTCCTTTCTACTTGAGCCCTTGGTATCAGCTCCTCATTTTTTCCCTCCCCGTTCCCCCCTTCCTCATGAACCCTTGAGAATTTATAAATTGTTATTATTTTTGTCATATCTTACACTTCCTGACATCTCCCTTCACCCACTTTTCTGTTGTCCGTCC
>NW_022109768.1:2374737-2376562 GCF_000313985.2 Echinops telfairi
TAGGGTAGTCATGTCCTTCTGTCCTAGAGGGTCCCGAGGAGTCTAGATCAACTCGATGGCAGTGACTTTGGTATTTTCTGGAGGGTGTTTGTTTGTTTGTTTGTTTCATATTTCTTAGGAGACCCCTTAGGCCCAAACAGTGAGAAAATGGAAAATGACTCAGATGAAAATAGCAGCGGGAACATTTCCCTTTCTGCTGATTTCCTATCTCTCACAATGGTATGCTTTCAAACGTATAGATTTCCCAGATGACTCCCGCCTTTACAGCATGTTATCAGTGCACTGAAATAAGATAGATTAGTTAGTAAACTCCTACCATAATTCAACATTTTAAAATGATGGTTACATGAACCAGAGTTACCTGGTGAAAGAAAAAGGATGGGACAAAATTCAGATATGTTGATGCCTGGAATGTATGCAATGTGTTATTGTCTCAGAAAAATATTGTCAATCATAGTGGCTTAAAAACCACAACCTTTCTCTCACACAGTTCCTGAGGTCAGGCCTGTGGAGGAGGCTGGGCTGGGTGTTCTGTGTCAGTCTGTCAGGCTGTATCGTCAGAATGGTTCTGTGCGCTGCACAGAAGCTTAGTTATGAACTTAGACCAGTTTATCCTATATTATAAGGGAATCTGGTCTCCCAAGATGCTTTGTCCCAAGAGGCTGCTGTGGTCAAGAAAGACTGGGACATGTCGTAACTCATCTTCTTCCATGAATTTGTGTACAAAAGACTCTTTGAGAAGTACTGGCGTTGGGTTGCTACCACAAGGCAAGGAGTTCAAACCCATCAGCTACCCTGTATGAAGCTTTACAGCCTTGGAAACCGTAGATTGGGTCATTAGGGGTCTGAATATACTTGATGGCAGTAGGGGATGAGTTGGATCAGACTGCAGGACAGTACTATTTATTTGTTTGTTTGTTTGTTTGTTTATAATAAAGGTCCACTATCTTTTCCTTATAGTTGAGAAATCCCAAAGTTCCCCAAAGGGAAAGTTTTATAATCTCATTTCGTGAGAAACTTGCCCTGAAATGATAGTGTTACCGGCGGACTAGTGGTCAGCATTGCCCGTCCTGATTTTAGCCAGCGACAGAGACCTGGTTGATTCAATAAAATCCAAGTTTGTTTCTGCAAGTTCTGACAGAAGGAAACAGTGGGATTACTACCTTTAAACGGTTTTAATCAATGAGTTATATACTTTAAACTATATGACAGAGCAGAGGGGTTTTTAATTGTTTTGTTGTTGTTTGCCAATGACTACAGGAAGAGATTAGCTGGTTTTCATAATGATTACAGGTTACAATTGATACTCTATGAAGGTAGGTTTTTCAGGGAATATTAGGAAATTATCTATACCTACATTTCTCCAGGGTCCATTCGATCACTATACTCTGAGCTTCATGTCCCTTTGTTTATCTAAATTGGGGGAATGCTTCCATGCTTGGCTTTACCAGACCACTCCCCTTGGCCCATGAATGGGAATGCTTCCTGCGTGGCTACTTACTTTAATGGCCTTGCTAGCATCATTCCTGAGTCAGGACACACGTACTGATCAAGTTTAAAAGGAATTTTTACTGTAAGAGAAGATCCTGTTACATTTTGTGTTTTAAGCAATCAAATATTAAATTCTTCTCTTCCTAGTATCTTAGTCAATAGCAGGCTAACTCTTTCACCTCTATCAATAGGAAGCTATTCACATTGTTAATAGGTTTTCTCTCAAAGTGTGCCTATTTATACCTTTTACTACAGAATATTAAGTGTTCAATTACTGATTGCTGCCTGTGGTAGTTACATAATCTGGTGTCAACTTGAGGATATTAAGAGTGAA
>NW_022109768.1:2377296-2378294 GCF_000313985.2 Echinops telfairi
TGGCAAGCCAGTCACGAACCCCAGGACACAAGATTCCAGATAGTTCATGTGCTACAAATGTCTCAAATTGTTTGAAAGCAGGGACCCTGTCTTTAAAACTAAGCCACTGTAAACAATGTAAACATTATTTCCAATCCCAATGCCTTAATGGGGCGGTGGAATTTGCCCCTGAGCAATACTCTGAAGAGTCTGATTTACGTCACCACTGGCTTGAGACACATGAATCCTTGTTTCCGTTGAGGAGCTGGTGTTTACTGCCTTGGGTGGGTCACAAAGCCACTTCATGCTTCGCTTTTCTAATCTGTAACAAGAGGGGACACAAACAAAAATGAACTATAATAAAGGAGGAAATACATGCGAAGCACACCTAAGACACATTCATCAATCACTGTTATAAAAGCAAAGCACCTCTGTTTGTGAGACTCAGTGTCTAAAAATGGATTTACACAAAAGAAAGACAGGTAGTCTATAATGCTTCTCTTGTGAAAAGACTCATGATTCGGTGATAGTTGGGTTTCTGCTTTGTCCATCGGGTATTTCTTTTACTGTTGGGAACATTGCCGTTGACTTGAGGGATCTTGGACCCCTATATAGAGTCCCTATAAGGTGGGAATAGGCTTATTTATTTATTTGGTTGGTTGAGGTGTCAATGTGAGTTAGTTGTTGGGATGCTAACTGCAAGATTGGTGGTTCAAGCCCACTAACTGAGCAGCAGGCATAAGATGAGGCTGTCTACTCCTGTGAAGATGTACAGCTCAAAACCCCCAGGGAGCACTTCTACTCAGACTTATCTAGAGACGCTTTGAGTTGGCACTGACTCCATGGCAGTGGATTTGGTGGTTGTGGGTTTTGTATCTTTAGCTGCAGTTCCCTCTTACTCCATTTCACCAGGAAGGAAACCTCCGCATTATTTAGATGTGCTGTCAGTCTGCACTGTAAGCATACAGATCTGATACAGCTTCCATTGTTTATATCGTAATCACAGCTGGCCCCGTTTC
>NW_022109768.1:2378620-2380994 GCF_000313985.2 Echinops telfairi
GGTACACTCCCCCAGCCCCGCCTACTCCTCCATTCTCCCACCCCCCACTAGGTTAGCACAGAGCAACTCAAGTAAGTACACGCAGTGGCATTCCCTGGGAAGGGTCTCTCTGGTCACAGTGAATTTTTTCATTGTGAAAAAATAAAAGCAGTTTCACTCAAACCTCATCTTTTGTGATGACCAATTTAAGAAAACAGTGTGAAGCTGTGAAATTTTATTTCTTGCTCAGTAAAAATTCCGCAGAAACTGTCGTGATGTTGAACACAGTTTACAAGTTCAGTGCCATGGGAAAAACTCAAGTGTAGGTGGTTTTCTAATTTCAAAAAAGGTGAAATGTCGATCGATGACCAACCTTGTTCTGGATGTCTGCCAACTACCTGAATAGACGAAAATGTTGACAGAATTCACGCACTTCTGCTCCAAGAAGCGATGGGAAGTTATCTGGCTGATCTTGGAGCTCAGTTCGGCGAATTTCAAAGGAAGCTTTGGACATGAGAAGGGTCGCTGTGAAATTGGTGCCTTTGGCTCTGATGAGCAAAAAGAGCAACGAGTGGAAACATGCTGTGCTTTGAAAGGGCAGCTCTGCAGCAACCCAGACTTTCCCCCCAAGGTCATTACTGGTGATGAGACCTGGTGCTATTCTTAGAACTCTGAAAGCAGACAACAATCAAGCCAAGGGAGGATGCCATCATCCCCTTGCCCCCCCCAAAAAAAAGCTCATCAAGTGAAATCAAAGATTAAGACGATGCTCATTTGTTTTTTTCTGATGTGAGGGGGATAGTGCATTTGGAGTTTGTCCCACCAGGTCAGACTATTAATCAAGCTTTCTATTTAAGATTGCATAAAGTTGCATGACAAAAAAGACCTGATTTGAGGCAGACGGGGGACTGGTTTTGCCACCAGGACCATGCACCTGCTCACGTAGCCATTTCAGTGTGTCAATTTTTGGCAAATGACAGCATGCCTCTCTTGCCCCATGCTCCTTACTCACCTGGCCTCACTCTGTGTGACTTCTTTTTGTTTCCACGAATGAAGAAGGACCTGAAAGGACAGCAAACTGATGACTTAGAAGAGGTGAAGAAAAAATGAGGGAGGTCTCTCAGTCACCCAAACAGATGAGCTTGAAAAATGTTTCCAAGAATGTAATCATAGATTTGACAAATGCATTAAGTGTACTTAAGGGAGAGTACATCGAACGTGGTAAGGTTGGTGTGTAAAAATAATTTAAATACATAGGTTAAAAAAATCCGGGTTTTTTTGGCTAACCCCCTCCTTTATCTCCAGGCCTTTTTGCCTACTCTGTTTGAATCTGGAAGCTCGCTGAAATCTATTTCCCCTGGTTGACCTTGCTGATATCTGAAGTGCCAGTTGTGTAGCTTCCAGCATCATAGCAACAAACAAGCCACCACAGTATGACAAACTGACTAAGAGATGGTGATTAATTCAACCTACAATATGGAAAATTGCCCTGTTACTAAAGATGTATTCCCTAATTCTTTTTCTTAAGCCCCCAAAGCCTGGGTTGGAGCCTTCTACCCCCATGGAAATTTAGTCTCAGAAACAAACAGGAGTATTTATACCCTGTTTTGTTAAGTTGCTCTGCTTTGGAATCAACCCAAAAGGAGTGACTGAGTTAGAGAGCCTGGGGTACGTGGGCCCTCAGAGAAGGAAAGCTCTTTTCCGGTTCATTGTTCAATTTATTCCAAGCTTTCTTGCCCTCCCTCATCCCTAGCACATGTGTCCATATCCCTGCCGAGCATCCCTCCCTTCATCTCTTGCCAAGCCTCCTTCCTTTGTCCTCCTTGTGCAATGTCTCCTGCTACCAGAAGTGAGAAGAAAAGGCAAAAAAACGAGGAGGAGAGAGGATAAGCGAGTGAGGAAATGCCGGCTGTTGTGACTTACCAAGGACTTTTGTGGAAGATGAAAGTGTCGAATACAGCAGATAGAAGTGGAAAATCATGCCTTAAAGTAGGAACATATGCTTCACTCTAGGAGGAAAAAAACAAACACACCACAAAACTGCCGAAGTTTCCCTTCTGCTATTATTTTATTATTCTTTATTCTTGTTTTCAGGTGGTTGTAACACAAGACACACTACAGGATCTATTTCAGATCACCTCAGGCATAATGATACCTGGTGTTCTAAGACTTAAAATAATTCAGAATGCCACAGCAAATGTGCTCACCAGTGTTTCGCAGAAGTGCTCTCTCTGGTCAGGAGTTCTGGTGGTGCCACGGTCAAGTCCTCAGATGTTAGCCCAAAGGGTGGCAGTTTGAAGCCGCCAGCTGCTTGGAGACAGAAGAGATGTGCTCATCTGCTCCCATGAATCTTCCAACGACCAAACACCCTCACTGCCACGGAGGTGGTTCTGAC
>NW_022109768.1:2381753-2384896 GCF_000313985.2 Echinops telfairi
CCCCCCCCCCCCCCCCCCCCCCCCCCCCCCCCCCCCCCCCCCCCCCCTACTCAACCAACCCCCAACTTCCCTTTGGTTCTCCAAACAAACGTGGTTTACTTCAGCTCAGGGATTATGCACTCCAGATAATTTAGCTGTCTCCTGTAGATCAATCTTCATTCGTGTGGTCCCTTCTTAAGGAGGCCTTCAAGGATCCCTGAGGGGTGCAAATGACTCACACTTATAGTAAGTCTTGAGTTTTGAGTCCAGCCAGATAAGCTTCGGAAGCAAACCCTGGTTATCTGCTTTTGAAAACTCAGCCATTAAAAAGTCTCTGGAGTACAGTTCAATTCAGGCCCGCACGGGTCCCCATGAGCCAGAGTTCGTCCATGGCAACATAAGCAGCAGCCTCCTTTATACCTCAGCACCTACCAATGTTCAGTTAAAAGTTATCTTGATGATAAAAGTGATTTTTAAAAAATAGCAGGACAACTTTCCTTGAGCATCTAAAATTATTGCCTCATAGGAGCTTTAAGTTAAAATTCTCATTACTGTTTAAAAATCATGGCTGAAGTATAGATATCATGCTGTTACTCATAAACTCATCTCAGGGCTAATAGTAAGATGAATGAATATATGCATATATATACACCAATTGTCTGTTCTAGGGTCCTTGGCGGTTAGTCTATATCCCAGCGCCAGCAGAGATTCATTTATAACCACTGCTAATTTCTCTAACAGGGTGGGCTAAGTGCCCAGGCATTTGTTCGTGTGGAACTGGAGGACGTGAATGATAACCGGCCTGTGTTTAACCCATCGACCTATGTGACTGGCATCAGTGGGAATACCCAGCCGGGCACTGAGATCATCAACACTCTTGCCACCGACAGAGATTCTGGGGTTTATGGGACAGTGACTTATGAGCTCCTTCCTGGCGACCAGTCATCCCTTTTTATCATTGACTCCACAACAGGTATGTCAACTTGAAATAATTTGCCTCTGAAATGAAGTTTCTGCTTCACAGCCAGAAAATGAGGAAACATTACCTTGTCAGTAGCTGGAGTAATTGCACTTCTCACTTCAGCCCCCAGAAAGCAGAATGGTATCTTTGACAGAGACGTGGTTTTGTAGGTAGGCAAACCCAAGAGCCGAGTCCCAGCTTGGTTTCCTGGTAGTGTTGTGACCTTTCTTGGCCTGAGTCTCCCTACCTTTAAAGTAGGCTTACTACAACTTACATGGTAGAGTTTTGAGAGGACACAGTTCAATAAACTATGAACATTAGCTCTTCAGCAATAGTGGTTCAAGGTGCCCTGCTGAGTCCGGCTGCTCACCAGAGTGTTAGCATTTTAAGACCACCAGCCACTCTGTGGGCTGTCTCCTCAAAGATTGAGAGCCCCAGAAATCCAGAGGCAGTTAGGGTCTGTCCTATAGGACCTCTCGGAGTCAGAAATGACTGGATGGCAGTGAGTTTGTTTACGTAGTATTTATTTTGTAAATGTTCCTTTCCTTCTGTTCGTACAGTCACGTCATCCAAGGGTGACCTGACGTCATTTCAGTGTTTTCATGGATCATATTAAGGCCAAGAGAATCATCACTCTTTTCTAGGTCTGGCATTCCCTTAGGCTCTCTGGACCTTCATTTCCTTGTTTTAAAAATGGTGCCTAAAGCTCCTTGTAGCTCCGAATGGGGACTGTATATCTGCTAGAGAATCCCAGGGGGACATTGAGGGTCTTTAGTCTCATTATTTTTAGAGGTTAACTTCTCCTTCCTGTTGGTTTATTGCCAATGTGTGACATAATTGGTTATAAGAACATATACCATCGCAAGGATATAATATTATATTCAGTATTTTTGAAATGCTTAGATGCTTGTCTGGAAATGAGGCTGCAAAAAAAAAAGTTTAAAAACTAATGACACTATAAACAGAAGCATCTTATGCTCCAGGGAGATGATTGATAAAGTTGTCTTGTGAACCAGAGGCAGATAGAAAACATAGATCTAAGAATGGATTTGAGGCTCACCCTTAGTCCTCACTCAATCGAAGTACAATTAGTTCTTGCAACATGGCCCTGCTTGATACTCACCCTCAGGAAGCAATCCTGGGTGATACAGCAAGAGGTGGTGAAGAAATTAGAGGGTGCTCAGCTACCAGAAAGAATAGCATCCGGGGTCTTACAGATTTGTTTTAAATAAACAGCCATCTAAGTGTGTCCTCAACCAAGGTCACATGGAAGAAGCACACCAACATCAGCCACTGAAGGATCATAAATAATAGAATCTAAATCCTCAAGAGAGAATGGTAACAGGAGCTTGAATTGTGAAATTCTGGTTTGCAGAAGGCTATGGTGACAGTGGAAGCCCCAAATGCATTTGCAGGATCTACACCTGGAATAAGCTTCCGGTAATTTCCCTCTGACCATAATTGGGGGATGGGAATAACCAAGTTATCAGACCGAGAGTATTGTAGAGACAATTAGAGTGGATTAAAATAAAAATAGGCCTCGAGGGGTTAAAACCTTGTCATTTGATGTCCCTTTTGATACACCTTGAGCTTGATCTGGTTTTTAATACTTTCTTTTGTTTTCATACTAGGGTTTATCTCTGTTGAATTTTATTGTTGTTGTTAGTCTTCTTGACTCTGTCTGGTATGCGATTTTCTGTGTTTTTCAATATATGAACCCCAGGATGGGCAAGCCTATAGAGACAATAACCAGATTAAGAGTTTCTGAGGTGGGTGAAAAGGGAGGTTAGGGAACAATGGGGTGCTGGTATCAAGGAGGACAAGACAGAAGAAGATGTGTTGAAACTGATTGTGGCAGTGGTTATAGAACACTGGTTGATATAACTGAACTATTGAATGCTGTCACGTCTGGATTTTTCCCTAATAAAATGATTAAAACATTTTTAATATAGCTTTCATTTTTCGTTCCTCCAAAAGCACATGATCCTGGCAGTAGGCAGAATGAGTTTCTGTTGTGATGATGATAGAATGCATTTACTTTTGCCCTGGTACTATTCATTTTTTTCCCTTTTATCTTTCCAATATCCTTTTCAATGATTGTATTTATCTTAGTTACCTAGTGATGCTGTTAAAACAATATCACAATATTGACTTTAACAAACACAATCGATTTTTTCACACTGTAAGATCTTTTAAGTTCAAA
>NW_022109768.1:2384996-2386052 GCF_000313985.2 Echinops telfairi
TTGATATAACTGAACTATTGAATGCTGTCACGTCTGGATTTTTCCCTAATAAAATGATTAAAACATTTTTAATATAGCTTTCATTTTTCGTTCCTCCAAAAGCACATGATCCTGGCAGTAGGCAGAATGAGTTTCTGTTGTGATGATGATAGAATGCATTTACTTTTGCCCTGGTACTATTCATTTTTTTCCCTTTTATCTTTCCAATATCCTTTTCAATGATTGTATTTATCTTAGTTACCTAGTGATGCTGTTAAAACAATATCACAATATTGACTTTAACAAACACAATCGATTTTTTCACACTGTAAGATCTTTTAAGTTCAAATTCAGAGTGCTAGTTCCAGGGGAGTCCATCTCCCGATGTTGGCCCCCTCTGTGTTTCCCTTTGAACATCTGTACATCTGGCATTTCTGTAGATCTCCTGGTGTCTTGGCAGAGATCTTCTGTGGGGCCTAGGAGTTTCTCAGTACAGAGACCCCAGGTCTAAACAGTGTGTAACCCACTCCCAGCTCATCTTTCTTTATGTGGTAGGTCCTAACTCACCTCTCCGGGATTCTCTCTCCTTTACAAAGGCGCGACAGGCCACCCCATGGAAATTCCCCTTATGTAGCATCTGAGCTTTGCCTGTGATGAGATGAAGGGTGTTCCAACCCATTCTTATTCCTCTTATTGGTTTATCACACCAGATCACCCAACCCAAACCACACTGTTGTCTAGTCCTTTCTGACTCATGCTGACCTTGTAGAACAGAGTAGAACAGCTCCCTTGGGTTTCAGAGACTGTAATTCTTTCTAAGAACAGAAAGTCTCATCTTTATTCCTCTGAATGACTGGTGATTTTGAACTGCAGACCTTGTGGTTAGCTGCCTAGATCATATTACATCAGGCCATAATGGCCAAACTACTGAGAATCAGGGTCTGACCAAGTTGATACATGTTTTAAGGGGAAACGATTTCATCTGTGACAATATTCATTGGAGACAAACAACAATCTACACAGAAGCTCTAATGATCTGGCTCATTAGTTAGTCACTCACTTTATTTATTTATTTTT
>NW_022109768.1:2386226-2391863 GCF_000313985.2 Echinops telfairi
GCACATTGGTACATTCATTGCCCTCGTCATTCTCAAAACATTTGCTCTCCACTTAAGCCCCCGGCATCAGGTCCTCCCTTTAGGTTTGTTTATTCGTTTTTTTTAAAAATGATTGGAATCCGTAGAGTCCCAGTGGCTGCAACAATAGGCTCCACGGATGCGGACATAAGATCATTTGTGAGGATAGCCTAGAACCAGGCAGTGTTTCTCGCTGTTGGACATCAGGTCACTAAGAATTGCAGCTGCCACAATGGCACGTAATTACAACAACGACCAAAAGCCCCGGCTCATGCCTAAAGAGTGTACTTCATCTGAAGGCCTATGTGATGGGTCATGGGGGAAGCTTCAGCTGCCAAGCTACTGAGAATCCTGGCCCAGCCAGCTTGCCATAAAATCTAACTACCATACACATTCCTATAGAAATCTCTATCTTTTCTTGCCTATGCACACACTTGTACCTCACTTTATACCTATCTGCCTACACCCTCAATATGTGGTCCAACAATCATTTTTACTTTGGCTGTACTGTGTTTACATTCAATGCCATCTTTCCCAACACCAGTTGCTCCAAGCGAGAAGGATGGCTTTCTCCTCCCATAAAGAGTTACAGTCTTGGAGTTCTACCCTGTTATACAGGGCTGCTCTCAGTCAGAAATGACTCAATGGCAGTGAGATATTTTTGGTATCCCAACATCAAAAATAAGTCTCTAAAGTCTGAAGTCCCTTTCTCCCATCTTCTCACTGGAAACCACTAATGAACATTGGTTTCTCTTTCCATCTAGTCTTTAAAAAATACTTTTATTCATATATAGTTGTATATCATACACACTTCAATAGATCAGCCATATTAAAAAGGGTTGTATAATCATCGCCACAGTCAGTTCTAGAATATTCTCTTTTTTCTTGTTCTCATTGTTATCAGCTACCCATTTCCCTCCAACCTCCCCTCCCATGCACCCAATAAACCATTAATCCAGTTACTATCTATATATCTCTATAGATTTCATATACTGGAAAATATAAATAAATAAAATAAAACCAAAGAAAAACCTCAACCATAAAGAAAGCAGAAAATATTAAAGCTTAGGACAAATTCAAAATGGGTCAAAAGGGAGAACAAATGATAATATCTTTAACCTAACTACATTTTCCATAATTGAGTTTACAATGCTCTCTCGCTGATAGCAAGACTATTCGCATCCCTAGTCTATTTTTTTTTTCATCCCTAGTCTATTATTGGGGACAATTCATCAGCGGTTTAATCCATGTGAAGACCCTGCAGATGGATTTTGGGCTTTCACTGTCATCCATAACCTCTGCAAACCAGGTGGTCATAATTTATGCGCTAGTACAATTCCCTCCTTTAGATCTGGATTTTATTATAGAATTATTTGGATCGCAGGCTGATGTGCCTCTTGCATGTGGACGTAGTTGACACCTCATTTAGATGGCTACTTTTGTAAGACAAACCTTTAAGACCCTAGGCACTCATCTTGTTGTTAGCCGGGCACCATGTGGTTTCATCACAGCACTTCGCTCTAGCACCCATATCTTCAGTGGTCTCTTCATGAGGGTGAACATCGAGCAGGGCCATATCTTAAGAACTCATTGTTCTTAGATTAGGGCTAGAATTAAAAGCAAGCCCCCAATCCATTGACATAGCTATGGTTTATAGACATCTTTGGTTCACCTTAGAGGCCTAATTATATTTATCTATTCTTATCTTCTTATAAAAGAAGGATCATAGTGTATTATTTGACTAAGCATTATGATCTCCAGGTCCCCCTATGTTATGTTTCACAGACACGTCATGTTTTTTGTGGTTGCATAGCATTTCATTGTATATATGTACAGTGACTTATTTACCCATTCATCTACTTTGGCTGTTTCCATTCATTTACTATTTTGAATGAAATAAGTGTGCATTATTTGATTGTGTCATTGTTTTTTGGCCTTTGTGGGGTCACTAAGGAGTCTAGTGGCATATTATTTATAAGTTGGGCTGCTCACTGCAAGGTCTGCAGTTGGAAACCACCAACTGCTCCCTTGAGGAATACTAGCGGAACTGGACTGGGAGTGGCAACTTCCTACAGTTTCTCTTCGTTCTAGAGTGTCTTGATTTCCTGTTTCTTTCTACATGACAAGGTGGCAGGGTAGATAGAGAATTATTGGTTGACAATTGTTTACATTCAGTATTTTATATGTCATTCCATTCTCTTCTGCCTTCTGGAATTTTGAGGGAAGAATCCACCTTGTTTCTTATGGAAGCCCTTTGACAGGTTACCTTGGGCTTTTCTCTGGTAGTTTTCAGAATTCTCTCCTAGCATGGTGTGCAACACTGTCTGCTCTAAATAATTCCCTAGACCTGCTGCCTTTCCATTTGCTTATGGTTCTAGTGGCCATCCATCACGAGCTTTAGCAAATTTCACAGTTCCTAGGTCTCCCTTGGCTATCACCCATTTGTGCTGCCTATGAATTCCCATGGCTGTTCTGGGACACCTTAAAACATGGAGCTCCAGCTTCCTCAGACTGGCTCTTTCTCTGTTCCCTGACAGCTGGGTTGCCCAGCTGTGTTCCAAATGGCTGGGATGAATAGGTGCCCCAGATGGCAGGTTGGTGTAGGCTGAGTAGTTGGGTTTATTGCATAGGTTCTCCCAACGTATGCCCCATCCATGTCCTCGTCTCCCCACCCTTCTGGACTCATCCGGACTCTCCAACAACTTAACTATTATCTGGAGTCCTGAGATCTCCATCTGTGCTTATTTGTGTTGTTTAGTGGGTTACTGGCTGGGGGAGTTAATGGGATTGTCAAATCACTTAATCATTTTGTCCACCTCCTACATGGCAGTCTTTAGAAGGCAAACGTTTACTTGCTCAGAGCAATCCACTCATGTGTACCCTTTTCAACATTTCAAAGGTCAGAAAGAAAGAATTTTTTTAGGAAATTAGTCTACTTATCTTGGCTTTTTCAAAATTCATCTTAACCAAGAACCTTAGCTGCCTGTCAAATCATCAATCCCCCTGGGGCACAAGCATTGCCAAAAATATATAGGTCAGTTAGTAATCAGAGCACGGAATCTCAAACATTTAGCAGGTTGTATTTAAAAGACAGCGACTCACTTGTCATCCCTTTCCCCTGGCAGAATCTTGAAGAGTGAGCTGTACTATATCCTGTTTTTAAAAGATCTCAGCCTTTATGGTCAGCCACATACTTCCATACCTGGCACAGGGTATAAGGCAAATGCCATTGTTAATCAGGGAGAACACTTTATGTGGGTCATTATCTGGGGAAGTATCGTGGTCATTTTTTCTTAAGCAAGGACCAAATCCGTAATGGAAATGACCTCAAGCTATGATTGTTGGCTATTGTGATGCCGGCCCATGTAAGAGGAAGACGTTTCTCAGCCTAACATAGCTTGGAATTTGGTTTTACTTAATTGCAACTCCTGTGAGAGATGTGGGGGTCTGGTAATGCTTTAGTCTAACCTTTAGAAAGAAATGAAACAGCATCACGAATAACTATGGGGAACGGTTGCCTAATGAATTGTCAGTCTCCAGCATGAGTTGGCAAGTTCCAAACGTTCACTTACTGGTTAAATAGAACTCAGAACACGTTTTCTACACAAATACCTCAAGGTCCCCGAGTGGTTTGTGCTCAGCTACTAACCGAAACAGTTGGTGGTTCAAATCCACTAAAGAAAGGTCTGAAAGTCTACTTCTGTAAGATCGCAGTCATGTAAACGCCTAGGTCATGCAGTTCTACATTGATATGCTAGGTCACCATGAGTGGAATCATTTTGATTTCTACAATGGTTAATATGAGGTGATATCACAGAGACTGATTCATAAACTCATATTGTTGGCTATTGTTTTCCTGAAGATGATTTTCTATTAGTCTATTTGTGTCATAACTAAGACTTAGGGATTAAAAAAGTAGGGCTTTCTACTTCGTGTGTGTAACGAGTAATATTTCTAGGACTCCAGGGCATGCATGCAACAGCTTTAACTACAGATGCTTCACATCGCAACATGAGCTTCAGTCTAGAACGATTGTGTTCTGTTTTGAAATCTGGTATTTGTCTAAAGCGGGTTTTCTGGTTTTCCTCATAAGTCCTGTTTCTACAGAAACAGCCAGTGTACATGCTCTCCAGAAATTGCCTCCACCAATAAATATTTGTAGGATAATGAAGAAATAACATGGAGCAACAATTGAAAAAATGATTTCAATCTTTACTAGCTTCTTAAGAAATGTCAGAGGGTTTGCTTTTAAATCCTCTTTTCCCATCACACATAGTACCAGAAAAAACAAAACAACACTCAGCCATCGAGTCAGCCCCAATCCACAGTAACACTACGTAGGGTTTCCAAGACTGGAACTCCCTGGGAGGAGGATCTAGCCTCCTCTTTCTCTCATAGAGTGGCTGGCTGGTGGGTTTGCATGGCCTATCTCGTTATGATCAACGAATGCCTAAGCCACAGAACTCCCAGAGCACCTTTCACAGCATGGTAGGTGACCTTAATGGCTCACCCCACTTTCCCTCAAATTCTCCCAAACAGACCCATGCTGTCACTTTTCTTGTTCTTGCCTCCTCTTGCTTCTTCATTTCCTCCTTTCCTTATTCCCTGTCCTATAGATGTGGAATTGCCAAACCAGTCCCAGGAACTTTAAACTACTCGTTCCGTTTTTAACCTAAACTCTTTTAATCATGTAATAAGAGGAGACTAGTGATGACGAGTGAGAAAATTATTCATTGTTACTTCTTCCTGAATGATCTTAAAATTCTCTGAGAGATTTGCTCACTGGTTTGTTTAACCCTTCATTTCCCTTCTTCCTGTATTAGACATAAGGGTGCCTGGTGGTACATAGACTAAGTGAGGGGCGGCTAACCAACAAGTTAGCAGTTTAAACTTACCACCCATTCTGCCTTTGCGAGAGAAAGATGAGGCTGGCTGCTCCTATAAAGATTTACAGCCTTAGAAATCCTATAGAGCTGTTTTCTTCTGTCCTATGGGGTCTATTATGAGTTAGGATCCATTCAAGGGCAGTGGCTAGAGCAGAAAACCTCTCTTGTGAGCTTGTCTATTTTGTGTTATACACTCATGTTTTCCCGAAGGCAAGAGACTTTTCCGCTGGTCTGTTTGCGCCATAACCAAGGCCCATGGATTAAAAATAGAGCTTTTCAACTTATTGTGCTCATCTGGCAGGGAACATGTTTGGGAGAAAGCTGGAAGGGGGTGTGGCGATGTCATGGTTGTTTTCTCCTGTGGGTTTATCTTCCTGTTCTGTTTCTGGTTTTCTATGTTTGTTGTCCGGTCAAAGACGATTTCTTTTGCAATGTGTTTCGGCGCCAGGAGAGAGGTATTGAAGTGAGCCTTCATTTCTCCTATTCCCAGCGAGTGGAGTTGCTTTGATGTGGGCATGCAGTAGACCACAGGGTTTTGAGTTTTAAAAGGAGGGAACAATAAGGCACATTTATAAATAGCTTTTTCATGGATTTCCAATCCCATTTTATGAATTAGATGTTGTTGTTTTTTTCCTTCGTTGTTTAAAGCATTTTCTTTAGTAGCATAAAAAGTAGTTCCTTAGCCTTTGTATTTGTCCTATTTCTTTAGTCATTTTATACTGAAAGCAATATT
>NW_022109768.1:2393386-2394604 GCF_000313985.2 Echinops telfairi
AAAAAAAAAAGTTTAATGATAGGAATAAAAATTAATATCACTTCTAAAAAGAAAGTAACTTAACTAGGGCAAGTTTATGTATTTGACAAGTCTCCCATAGTCATTTCTTTTTTAGGTGTTTGGAATATAGCATTAAACCAAAACCATTTAAAAAAAACCCTTGAATCCTTACTGTCATAAGCTTATGCAGCTAGCTTATTGTCTGGTTTAGATCTAGCTGTGCTGTACAAAAATCCAAGTAACGACAGACGTATAGGCAATTTTAAAAGGATAACCTCAATGAGTCGGACTGCTAGCCAAGCGGAGCTGCCCTTCTGTGTTTGGCTGTACTGTTCGGGGTGGTATGTGTAAAGGTTTGGCTGTGAGGTACAATTGACACGATGGCAGGGAGTTTGCTTTGCTGACGTACAGACGGTACATAGCCAGGACTCAGTCTTTCTTCACCTCAGCGGCAGATTCTTTCCTGATGGTTGCTTTGTGCTCAGATTTCATACCATGCAGTGGTGCGCATAACTCTTCATGATTTTCACTTCCCTGCACTTAGAAAACTCTGATGTGTAATTAATACATTAATACCATTTCATGAGGGATGGGAACCTGCTCACATCAGATAAATGATGAATTTTTCTATTTGCAATACAGAGGACTCAATCAGCAACTGTCACTTTTACAGGAAACAAGCAAGCAAACAAAAATGTTGGAGACTTTTCTCAGTAGTTTTTTTTAAGCGTTAAAAATTGTATTTATTTGTGGTTAATTGGGATTAACACATATGTCAAATCATTTTATAGTTCAATCACATCCAGCAGAATTGTACATTTGATACCACAATCACTTTCCAAACATTCCTTTTCTATATGATCTCAGTAGTTTTCCCAGTAAATCATTGGCTATTCTTAGACGTGGAAGGAACTTTACAAATCTGTGAAGTTAGTGGTGTGGGAAACTGAAAGGGGTTCACCACTGGCCTAAGGGTGTCCTTCTGGTAAATGGAAGAATTAGACATGAACCCTGCATTCAATTTACCACGTCTGTGGTCTGTTCCTGTACTACTATGTCTCAGATAATAATATTTCCCCAAGTATTATCAATGCATTGTCTATTTCAACAAGATATGTATTTTTATGTCTATCTGAAAATCAAGAAAGCAACTCTCGTGGTGTAGTGGATAATGCATTGGGCTGTTAACCACAAGGTGAGCAGTTTAAAATTACCAGT
>NW_022109768.1:2395946-2397660 GCF_000313985.2 Echinops telfairi
TCTCTTTGGGATTTATGTATAATAATGCTCCATATTTACTCACCCTTCAACTCCTAATAGAACACCCCTTTTGTTTAAGAATATTGGATTCAAGTAAACACATTTTATAATACCACTATATATTCAGATGTTGCTGAAAAAAAGAAAAGAATGTTTTAAGGCACTCAACCTAAGCATATGGGTGCACACACACTCACTCAAGAATGTGGTATTTATTTATTTGTTTGTTTAGAACAATTACAAACCTGTTGCCTTCAAGTTAATGCTGACTCATGATGCTGCCAGGGCCTTCAGTGTAGACTTGCACCCCAAGAGGTTCTTAATGACTTTGATCTATTAGAAGTGGATCACCAGTGGATCACTTTCTTCCAAAGTGCCTTTGGGTGGATTCAAACCTTGACCATTTGATTACCAACTGAATGCTTAACCATTTGCCCCTCTAGGCCCTCCAGTATATGGAAGGATGGGCTTTGTCTTAATACTCCCTTCATCTAAGTGGCGTGTGTTTCCTCAAAGAAATTTACTTACTTTTCCTGGTCTCTACTAGGAATTGTTTTACTACTCAACATTGTCTTTCAAGGTGAACAAAATAGTTACTGGCTCGGAAGAGGCCTAAGTGAAATTCACATATGTAGGCATCAAACTCACCTTGTTAGACTTTATGGAAGCAAGCCTGATAATTTTACTACCTTGCTAAAATCTTTCAGTGATTCCCTTGGCTAAAGACCAAACATCTTGTTATGGTTTGCTCTTCCTGGTCTACCCTGGCTTTTCCTCTATGGCCTCAGCTCCAACCACTCTTCCCTCTATTCTCTGCCATCGTTCCCTGCACAAGCTTTAGGCCTGCTCTACTTTCCTTCATAGGGCATTCCACGTGCCTTTCCCTCTTCTTAGAACATTTGTTTACTCGCTCCCCTCCCCATTCCCATCTATTCACATAGTTAATGGTCTGCCCAGCCCGCGGTTCTCCAGTATAAGTCATCTTTCCATGGAGATTTTTCTCTGAAAACCTCCTCCCAAACCAGCTTCAATGAGGAGCTAGCTTTATATGCAGTAGCAGTTTCTCTACATAGCTCTTCTCACGGACCACAATTACATAGTTCATATTTGATCGTTATGTGATTGATGTTTATTTCTCAAAGGCACTCCCTATTGTTTTCCCAGTTTCTAGCACAGTCCCTGGAATGTGGTAGGTGCACAATAAAGGCTTGTTGGGGAACAAGTGTTCCCCACCTGCTCCTTCCCAGGAAAGCACACAATCTAGTTCAGTGATAATACATGAAAGAAAGAATGAAAGAGAGAAAAAAAAAAGAGAATTAAAAATTACAATCTGAACGTTGAACTGTTGAATGCATGGCCAGCAATTTCACTAGAAGTAACTCTGTCTGCGTCATAAAAGTCTTCCAAGGATGGTATTTCATCTGTGAATTATTTATCATGCAAACTCATTCAATTTAAGATCAAACCAAATGATAATTATCAGATTACAGAAAAAATATCTCAGAAACTTATTGCTTGATGTTTCATTCATGTCCAGACCATTTCTCATTCTTGGCACACTATGGAAAAAGCCAAGTCAGACTTGGAAAAGTTTATCAAAATAAAAGTTTTAAAAATCAAAGGTGCATTGAATTCTAAAGGAAAAATGAGATACTGTTTAGTGGTCTCAGGCTACAGTACTCTGACAGACCTTTCACATAGTAAAGATGTATAT
>NW_022109768.1:2402333-2403641 GCF_000313985.2 Echinops telfairi
GAGAGAGAGAGCAATTCCCAGAGTCCCTCACTCTCGTACAAAAAGGCTGCATCCCCAAGGAGGTGACATCAAGCTCCCGCTTGATTGACAAGTTTGACTCCCTCTCCAGGCAGGAGCGGCTAGCTGCCATAAAATAATCCGACTGCCTTCTTATGACACGATAGATATATTTACCACAATAATAAAGAAGAAGATTCACTCCTGAGCCTGCTTATGTACAACCAAAACCTCATGGGACTGGTTGTCTTGATTCGGAGGTTTAATGTCATTGTTTCATGGGACATTCCAGCTCATTTTCGTGTTAAAAGTAGAGCCTTTGGTCCATTTATGTTTTTTCTGAAGTCTTTCCCAGTTTAAATCTGCTGGTGGTACTGAATCTTTCAAATGCTAACTATGCCAATATCAGTCTATACTGTTTTAAACAAGATTCATAGCTTGAAAGTGTTCACATCATCCTGTGGTATGAATTCAGGCTGAAAGGAAGTGTGAGGGCCAGTTTATGGTTAGGACTGCTCAAAGAACATTTTAGATTCTCTATTTGACATCAAATTTCAAGTCAGATAGTTTGGTGTGCAGTGTTCTGGGGAGACATGGTTTTCTGTTTTAAAGTTTTTTATCCTCTTTACAGAAAAATATTTGTGGACCTAATTTTATTAAGTAGATTATCATGAGATTCCACATTATCAAGTTGTCTCATTTCACAAAAAGCAAATCAAACAAACAAAAAACTAGGCTTATCTTCTGGCCAATGAGTTCATTAATGGAAAGTTCAAGATCACTAGATTTGGACAAGCCCTGATAGCCAAAGCAGAATTCGGTATTCTGCTTATGCCATGAGTTCCTACATCACTTAAATTTTTTGCCTGTTTTCTTTTTTATTGTCATTTTATTGACGCATTTAAGAGGACATCCTTTTATGTACATGCATCACTGTCTCTCAGGTGGAGAGCTGGTATCTAGTGCCAAATAACAGTTCTTTCTGTGAGGTTGTGAGAGGCAAATTCTCGGAATGGGGTATTTCTGTGGATCCCTTTATTTTGCATTCATCCTGTAAAGCAGTGTGCTCGTGAGTGCCATCGAGTTGGTTCCAAATCATGGTGGGCTGATGCATAACCCAGTGAAAGATGAAGAGATTATCTGAATGTAAAATATTCATTGGCAGTTAGTGTCTTCCAGCACTTTCACATGTATGTATTTCCTCATCAGCTTCTACCTACTGTTGTGTCTGTTGGGAAGTCTGCTGCTGTCAGTATAAAATCACTCGCTACTAAGTTCTCAATCTTTTCTTCTTTGTTATTTGTAAGATTA
>NW_022109768.1:2404316-2405431 GCF_000313985.2 Echinops telfairi
TAGAAAGCCCACTCTTACTCCTATGGAGCTGCTGGGGATGTTTGCCCACTGAGAATTAGGGGAGACTTTGATTCTTTCAGAATTCCTGGAGAGCAATTTGGGGTTGCTTTTGTCAAGGTCTTATCCGTGGTCTTAGACTGAATTTTAAGGTTTATCTTTTATGAAGGACCCTGAAGATTATTGCTCTCTGTGAGTAGTAGGAGTTTGTCTTTGAGTCCATATACGACAGATGAATCCTTACAAGAGAGGCTTGATGTTTGCTCTTTTTTGTTTCATCATTTGCTCATTTTTTCCCCCAAGATTGCTTGTCTAATGCTTTTATCTGATTATCTATTTGACTAAGATGTTGGAGTTTTTCTGAATCCTGTCTCACAGATAGAAGATCCTGGATTTTAAGATCCTGGATTTTACATCCATTGAAAATCCCGGATTTTACTGGAACCTCAGTTTGACATTACATGTCATAGGATCAGGGGCCAGGTACCTGTGCTAACTCGTTCGCGTCTTCCCTTCAGCTAAGTCAGTTTAGACTTCAACTGAGGCTCACTTCTCGGGCCCGCTGTTTCTTCTGGCATTTGGGGATTACTCTTCCTTGGTGCCTACTTCAACTATGCACCGAAACGCTTTTATCCTGTGAATGACATTTCTGCATTTCCAACCCCCCCCCTCAAATACTGCCACAATAGCTCAATATGCCATGTCCTTGTAACTGAAAGTACCTTTTGAATTTGACTTAAATGGAGACAATACGGACCTCTGGTAGGGAAAGGCCTTTCTTCTCATGCCAGAGTTCTAATATCATACTTTTATAGAACTGATTAGGATATGTATGAGAACCTAGATTCCCATAGTCTGTGTTGGACTTTAAGCTGCAGAGTACCGAAAGCCATTAAAAAAGCAGGCAAAGCAAGCGATTGAAGGCGGGCCCCAGCAGAGTGAGGCAGCTACAGAGGACCCACATGCCTAGGCTTTATGAAGGGGACCTGAAAGGAAGCTGTGGACCTACCAGACAGTGGGTACTTTCACAAGCCAGACATGTGGGCAAGCTCACCTGGGGGCCTGATCAGTTTTGAAGTGTTTATAGAGACTAGATCAGGGGTCCTCCAACTATGGCC
>NW_022109768.1:2406801-2408113 GCF_000313985.2 Echinops telfairi
TCTTCTCCCCACATGGATCTCAGCGATGCTCCACTGTGTACCTCTTGGATGCTGAGATTCCCTTGTCCTGCTTTTGTGATAGAATGACCGAAGTGACCAGGACCCAGTCAAAGTCCGATATGCCTCATGTCCATGCTCCCACCCAGCCATTTGGGGGAGTTATAAAGACTATGGTGAGCAAAGCCAAACCACACGGGGTAGTTAGATGTGTGTAGCACTGGGGGTGGAGTCAAACTGTCACTATGGTGCTAGCCTCGTGATGCCTCTTTGGGGCATGGCCTTTATATAAGAGAAGCAGTCGGAGTCCATGGGTTTTTTTTCTCTCTTTTCCTTCACCCTCCCTGCCATGTGACCCTGGGAGCAAACTTGGATGTTGTTGGTACCCGGCCATGTTCTCACTAACCTTAGAACCACATGACTCTGTACCCATCGGGCTGTGGTCTCACTGCTTCCTGTTTCACCTCTTGGCATCATTGTCCTGAATCCCATGAGTATTAGGAGTGCTCCTCTAGCATCAGCCCGATGGACTGTTGGACTGGCCTGGGATGCATTCTTGATATGAAATGACTTCTTCGTACAGTTATTTCTTCTGTATCCGTGAATGTCACTGGTTTTCTTTCTCTAGACAATCCGGCTTCACACACCCAGTAACGACTTCCCTGCACACAGCAGTGTGCATAAGATGGCCTAAGACCAGGCAATGTTCCTTTCTGTTCTGCGTGAGGTCACTCTCCGTCGGAGCTGCTTGGGTGTCACCTCTAACAATAACAACCGTAATGATTAGATCCACTAATGAGCATAATCATAGAACCAGCAAAAACACCTGGAAGAAGTTGATGCTGTCATTTCGAAGTTAAATATTTGGAAATGTCGTTTAAATAAAAAGGCGTTCATTCTGAGGAAACGACTTCCTAATGAGGTTGTTTTCAGCCATTTAAACATACATGATTTATAGCTTCCTATTTTTAGTCTGTTTCTTCTTACCAGCCTAATATTTTGGAGTGTATTTCTTTTGACAATTGCATTTATCTTTCTATAATTTATAAATTGTATTACAGAACAAAGTCGTCCCAGTGGCACAAGCGTGAATAGCTCAGCTACTAAAAAAAATGGTTGGTGTTTCAAGCCCACCGTCAGTTCTGTTTCAAGCCCACTATCATGGGGAGAGACCTGGCCATTGGCTCCCATAGAGATGAGAGCCTAGAAAATCAGATGCCTTTTGCTCTTGGGGCCCCTGTGAAATGCAGCTCAGTGACATCCTCTATTCCTTCTTTTATAGAATAATAGATCCAGGTAGCTCTTGACTTTCAAG
>NW_022109768.1:2411868-2413119 GCF_000313985.2 Echinops telfairi
TGCTTGTCATCTTTTATTGTTCCGTGGCTTAAGCAGATTTTCATAGGAAGCTAGTATGTTGTCTTTGAGGAAAAGACAAATACGAAGGAGCTTTTCTGATATCTTCTACCTAAAATTGGAATGGTTTAATTTACATTCTAATAGGCCCAGTGTGTGTGATTGGTATGTAGATTCTGTGATGAGGAGGAGAGTTTAAAGAAAGTCAAAGATGCCTGGAAGTCAGAACCACAAAATGTCATAAACTTTAGCAAATCTCAGCAAGTACTAGAGTTTGATTGCATCTGGCTAACAGTTTTCTGTGCAGGTTTTAGAGACATAAAGAGAGTTTACAAAAAATGAATAAATGCTTGTGATTTAAAAGAGCTCAACTAGCAACTATTCAACACTAATTTTATAAAGGCAGTATCACTCAGAGCAAGGTATTCATTTGGTTTTGTGTATTTTGAAACACATATATATGTTTGAGGCTTTCTACTCCTGTAAAGAGTTACAACCTCAGAAACCCACCGGGGCAGTTCTACCCTGTCCCGTGGGGTCCTCTGAGTCAATAGCAGTGAGGTTTTTGTTTTTGGTATATCTGTATGGAATCCTACTAGCACGGTGTGGTAAACACTGCACTACTAAGCACAGATTGACAGTACAAACCCACCGGCTGTTCCACTGGAGAAAGATGAGATGTCTTTTTCCATAAATATTTACAAACCCTCCAAAACCCTATGTAGGTCACTCGGACTCAGAATGGACTTGATGCCAGTGGCGAGACGTGCATATTTAAGGACCTGCGAGCAGAGTGGGTCGTGCATTGAGTTGCGGATCAAAGACTCATCTGCTCTAGCCCACCAGCTGCTCTGAGGGAGAAAGATAAGGCTTTATGCTCCTTTAAAGGTTTGCAATTTCAGAAACCCAAAATGGGCACTTCTCTGCTCTGTAGGTTCACGATTTGTTGGGCTGGGCAATGCTTGTTATGTTGTGGATACCGTCACCATGAATCAGAACTGACTTGACACCTAATGACAACAACAACAACAACAAACGCGATTCAAAGCAACCTTAGAAAAGTTGACAGCTTGTGAAACGTAGATGCGCAATTTTATCCTCAAATTAAAAAAATTCAAATAACAACAACTAGAAGAAAAGCCAGAGAGCTCCATCCATCCTATTGAATTATATAGGTTTTGTCTTTCTGGAGAAATATTTAATAATGACTTTTTTAATGTTTCTGGGGCTAGATGTTGATAAAGCAAGTTGTTG
>NW_022109768.1:2414437-2418517 GCF_000313985.2 Echinops telfairi
ACTATAGAAACATCTATAACATACTATCCTAACAAGGTTCATGAAAGTTGGATACAAACACAGACTTTTCCATCTGCTTGAAAATCAAGTTAGTCTGAATGTCTGGTTTTATGACCCAATGCTGTTGAAATTTATTATGGTAAATACCCTAGGTCAAGAGGAAAAAGAAAAAGTGTAAAATGCAAATGTTAGGGTTAACTGTGAAGAAGACTTCTGATAGGTATATAAACCCACTGTCAGCAGATCGATTCTGACACCCGGTGACCCCATACAGAATTTGTGAGGCTGTAAATCTTTATGGGAACAGAGACCTTCATCTTTCTCCCAAAGAGTTGCTGGTGGATTTGCGCTACTCACTGTGTAGTTAGCAGCCCAATACTTATCCACCAGCCCTATCGGATCCAGGCTTTAAATTATTTTTCTGTAGCTCTTAAATTATTGGCTAGAGACAAGTGAGTGTGGTCCTATGTAGAGGCAGGTCAATAAAGATCTTCTCTAAATATGCATGTATCATAGGAACCTTTCCATAATACATGTAATGGGTTATATACATTAGTTCATTTAAGTCCTGGCATCACCATTAACAAATGTTTGTTATTGACTAGTGCTCTTCATTGTATCGGATGAAGCTGTTATGGATTTTGTTTTGTTTTCCTTTCTAAGGGCAACAAATCAGAAGCCAGAAGATTCTTGAGTTAGCTATATATTATATAGATATATGATCTCTTGTTCTTTATTTTTTTTATTCAAAAAAATCATTTTATTGGGGGCTTGTACAACTCCCATCACAATCCATACATCAATTGAATCAGGCATGTTTGTACATATGTTGCCCTCATTCTTTTCTAGACATTTACTTTCTATTGAGCCCTTGGTATCAGTTCCTTTTTCCCCTACCCTCCCTCCTCCCCCACCCTCACAACCCCCTGAAAGATTGTACATTGTTATTATTTTCATATCTCACAATGACCGCTGTCTCCCTTCCCCTATGTTTTCTGTTGTTCTCCCCCCTGTAGAGGGGTGTATGGTTATGTGTCGATCATTGTGACCGGTTTCCCCTTTCTCCCTTCCTTTCCCACTCTTCTCCCCACCCTTCTGGTATCAGTATTTATAAGTGCCACCTGAAGAGATAGCAACTGGTTAGCGCTAATCTGTTCTATTGCATTGTCTGCCCTTGCATTTGTACCACAAGTTTTAATGAAAAAGTGATTTTTACTATTTGGTAATTCCACCATAATTCTCTGTTTTAATGTAATCCTCTTGACTAATCTCAAAGCCATGGTATGTGTACATGTGTGTACAGGCTCCCACACTTTCCATGACCCCGGGACATTTTTGGGCCCTTGTTGGCCATGGTGAATAAGAAAGACACAATCCTTTCTTTAAATTGTAAGGATGAACAAACTGAAAACACATAGAATAGTTGAAGATGGTGTTAGGTTATATGAAAGAATGGAAATAGAGGATCTAAGATAGACAATAATAAGAGGACCAATTTGTATAGGTGACTCAGTAAATAACTGGTTTTTACCTCTCCAGCACCCATTCACATATTTCCTTGTAGAACCGCCTATGTTCCATTATCAGCTCATGTGTTTTGGTGGGATTGACCCTGTGACTACTTCTAGGCATGTCAACAAGACCATGTCCTATTAAAGTATCATATCTCTTCAGGCTAAAGTGACTAGGTATGTAACTAGTAACCCAAACCAGGTTAGTCAAAATCCATAAAATCTGTACTGGTCAGGTATCTAGCCAGGAAAACGGAAATTATAGTCACAGGAATAATTGCATAGCCCAAATAAGAGTTGAAATTAGGAGGTTTCTAGAAACAAACAAGAACGATAACACAACATAACAAAACTTATGGGACACAGCAAAAGCAGTTCTGAGAAGTAAGTTTATAGCAATTAAAAAAAAGAGAAAAAAAAATTTCAACACTTTAACATAACACCTCCAACAGTTAGAACAAGGACAACAGTCTGGTGATATTAAATCAATCGAATTGTATCGGAGAGAAATTACTTAGAGGTGAACAATGAGTAAACATAAAAGTGGGGTAAGAGGAAAGAAAAAGATATATAAATATTTGTGTGTGTGTATATATATACATATATATAAGTGCAACAAGGAAGCAGATGAACTTTGGGCCTCTTCTTAACTCTTACTTCAGTACAAGAACAAGTTTGCTCAAATAATGTGGCATTGTATGATACTCACCTTCCTAACAGGATTGCTGAAGACAAAACGGGTGCATAAACAAATGTGGAGAAGAAAGCTGATGGTGCTGGCTATTAAAAGATAGTGTGTGGGGTCTTAAAGGCTTGTAGTTAAACAAGCAGCCATCTAGCAGGGAAGCAACAAAGCCCACATGAAGAAGCATACCTATGTGATCATGTGGTGTGGATGGGAAGAGGTATCAGAAGTTTAAAAACAAGCAATCAGATCAATATGAAGGGACACGAATGCAGTGAAGACCCAAAACTCACCTGGAAGATATTTGGACAGTTCCTCACAGAAGGGCCATGCTGAAGGGATGCTAAATCCAGGGTGATCCAGGGTGCAGTATGGCACTGATGAACTACATAACTATCGTATTATTCTCTAATGTTTCCTCCCCTTACTGTTATGGTTTTTACTTTCTTTACCTCATTAATCATGTTAGATTTTCATATGTTCATTTGTATATTTAAGATCCTTCCATACATGGAAGTCAAGATAGATAACCCTTCAGAAACAATAACAGGAATAATGGTTCTGTGAGGGTTTGGGAAGAGAGATGGGGAGGAGGAGAGGGGATGGGGAGCTGATAGCATTGATGACCGTATAACCCCACTTGATGGGATCAAACAATAGAATTGTATGCAACTAGATATACTGGATTAACACATAGCAAAAAAAAAAACCCCCAACAAACAATTATAGAAAAAAACTAAGAATAAGGGTTCCTCGCGAGGTATTGTGGGGGAAGGAGACGATAAGGGAAGCTGATATCAATGAGTTCAAGAAGAAGAAAACTGTTTTGAGCGTGATTGTGGTATCAAGTGTATAATACTGTGTGATGTGATAGAACTATGGAATGTTATGTTATCTATAAGAGCTCCCAATAAATGATTTTTTAAAAAATTAGAGCAGAAATAAATGAGCTGGAAAACAGAATGGGAAAAATCAACAAAACAAGACGTTGGTTCTTTGAAAGGATCAAAAAGGTTCTTGAAAAAGGGTTCTTTGAAAAGTTTGTCAAAATTGGTAAACTAGTAAATTTAAGAAAGGAAAAGAAAGTAAATGAAAATATTTAGTTAGAGATGAAATGGGAGACATCACAACATATTCAGATTAAATAAAAAGAATAGTAACACAGTCTTATGAAAGACTGTATTCACTTAAACTTGATAATCTTGATTACATGGATAAATATCTAGAAATTCACTCTCTACTCAAATTAATGCAGGAAGGCTAAAAAAAAAAAAAACCTGAACAGACCCATAGCAAAAGAAGATATAGAGGAGGTCATCAAGAGACTTCCAACCAAAACAAGTCCAGAACCAAATGGCTTCACTGGAGAATTCTACCAAGAATGCGGAGAAGACCTGTTACCAATTCTACACAAATTATTCCAGAATATAGAAAGGGGCAGCAAACTCCCAACCTCATTCAACTAAGCCAGCATAACCCTGATACCCAAACCAAAGATCCCACAAAGAGAAAACTACAGAACAATATCCCTCATAATCATAGATGCAAAACTGCGCAACAAAATCCTAGCCAATACAATCCAACAACATAAAAACAAACAAACAAACAAAAATACATCATGACCAAGTGAGATTCGTACCAGTGATGCAAGGATGGTTCAACATTGCAAAATTAATTGATGTAATCCACCACATAAACAAGATAAAAGTTAAGAACTATATGATCATATCAATTGATGCGGATAAAGAATTTAACAATATCCAATACCCATTTCTAATAGAAGCACTCATTAAGTTAGGAATAGAAAGGAAATTCCTCAACACAATAAAGGCCATTTATTAAAAAACAATGAAGAAAATGGAAAATATTCCCATTGAAAATGGG
>NW_022109768.1:2419594-2438528 GCF_000313985.2 Echinops telfairi
AAACACAGGGAATCCAGGACAGATGATCCCTTCAGGACCAGTGGTGAGAGTGGCGATACCGGGATGGTGGAGGGAAGGTGGGGTAGAAAGAGGGAACCGATTACAAGGATCTTCATATAACTCCCTCCCTGGGGTACAGAAACTGAAAAGTGGGTGAAGGGAGACATTGGACAGTATAAGACATGACAAAATAATAATAATTTATAAATTATCAAGGGTTCATGAGGGAGGGGGGAGCAGGGAGGGAGGGGTAAAATGAGGAGCTGATACCATGGGCTCAAGTAGAAAGCAAATGTTTTGAGAATGATGATGTCAACAAATGTGCAAGTGTGCTTGACACAATGGATGCATGGATTGTGATAAGGGTTGTATGAGTCCCCAATAAAATGATTTTTTAAAAAGGCATCAAGAAAGCAACATTCACAATAACCACACAAAGTAGAAATACTAGGAATAAATCTATCCAAGTAAAGAAAGACCTGTATAGAGACAACTGCACAACATTAATACAAGAAACTAAAAGAGACCTAGACACATGGAAGAGTATCTTGTATTTATGAATAGGAAGATTCAATATTGTGAAAATATTGATACAACCTAAAGCAATCCAAATCCAAATTCCAAAGCCTACAAATTCAATGCAATCCCATCCCAAATTCCAACATTATCCTTTAAAGAAATGGAAAAATTAATTACTGTCTTTGTATGGAGAGGGGAGAAGCCCAGGATAAGCAAAGAATTTCTCAAAAAAGATGAACAAATTAGATGGCTTTGCACTATCTGACCTCAGAACGTACTACACAGCCACAGTTGTCAAAACAGCCTACTACTGGTGAATGATTAATACATAGGCAAATGGAGCGGAACCAAAAGCCCCCAAATAAAAGCATTCTATAGACAGCTGATTTTTGATAAGATGATTTTCGACATGAAGATTCTAGACCAAGAAACATTAAATGGAAAGGGGATGCCTTCTTCAACAAATGATGCTGGAAAAACTGGATATCCCTTTGCAGAAGAATGAAACAGAATGATACCTGATCTCAAGAACAAAAATGAGCTCAAGGTGATTAGAGACCTAAATGTAAAACCCAAAGCTAGCAGGATCATCAATAAGAAAGTTGGGACAAATCTAATTGCCCTGGTGTAGGGCATACATGGACTCCCAGAAGCACACACAGAAGAAGACAGAATAGATGCCTGAAATCTATTAAAGGGAAAACCCTTGTGTACATCCAAAGATTTAATCAAAAGAGTAAAACGAGAGTTCACAGATGGGAAAAGATAATTAGCAATGGCATAATGGACAAAGGACTATTTACTAAAATCTACAGAATACTGCAACACAACAAGAAAAAACAAATAATCCTCTTAAAAGGTGGACCTTAATAGATTATTCACAAAGGATGACACCTGACTGGCTCACAAGCACACGAGGAAATACTCTTATTCACCAGCCATCTGGGAAATGCAATATCAAAACAACGATGAGATACCATCTAACATCCAGAAGCATGGGCCAATTTTTAAAAAGCCGAGAACAACAAATGCTGAAGAGGGTGTGGAGAGATTAGAGCTCTTATACACTGCTGGTGGGCTTGTAACTTTCTAGAGGAGGAGGAAAAATAAAGACCAACAGCTCTTTTAAGGACACTAAAGGTTCTCACCCTTCCTCTTGCCGTGACCCTTTAATACAGTTCCTCATGCTGTGGTGACCCCCTAACCCCAAAATTATTCTTGTTGCTACTTCATAACTGTGATTTTGCTGCTATTACAAATCAGGCAACCCCTGTGAACGAATTGTTCGACCCCCAAAGGGGTCGCAACCCACAGGTTGAGAACCGCTGCTAAAGGGGAAGTATGCCTGGTACTATACTGCTGATAGACCATATTGTTCTGGGCTTCTGTACATGCCCTGGGGATCAGGTCATATGCCATAGAACACTGGGCCATTGAACCTTGTATCTTCAAGGCACACAACACACTCCAAAGGCCGTCCCAGAAGGATGTGATGTGGAAACCCCCGTAGGTGAACTAAGCACACCTGTAACCCAAAGAATGAAGACTTAAATTATGTAGTGCATGAAGAACTAAGGTGAACTAAGCACACCTGTAACCCAAAGAATGAAGACTGAAATTACATAGTGCATGAAGAAGCAGAAGACAGAGTTTTGAACCGTTGATAGATGGACTAATATCTACTTAGGAATTCAATGCCCTACTTGCTGTGTCAAAATATTAAAATATCCTGGTAGAGCTTTATCTGACATGGTCAGTGAATATTATTGTAAGTTTTGCCTGACCACTAACTCCTGTTGTTGGTGTAAATAGTATCTAGTCGTGTAGGGATTTAATCTGTACAAGTCAATAATCCGTGTACTGTGATTTACAGTTTGCCCAAAATTCTTCTATATCCCTTTCTCAATAGTCTTTCAAAATTATTTTCAGGGCTAAACCAATGACACTATAAACAGAAGGTCCTCCTGCTCCAGGGACATGATTGATAAAATATCTACCATATAATAACAAGGATGTCTCTAAGGTGAGCCAGACACAGACAGAAGACATAGATTCAGGAATGGATTTTGGGCTCACACTTACGCCTAGGTCCAATCTAACAACAGTTACTTCACAAGACATGTCCCTGCTCAATACTCTCCCTCATGCAGGAAACATGGGAAAGATGGGTGCAATAGCAAAGTGTGGTGAAGACATTAGATGGCACCTAGCTAACAGAAAGCATAGTGTCTGGGGTCTTAAAGGCTTGTTTTCAGACCTTTAAGTGAGACCTCAACTAAGGCAATATCTAAGAAACATGCCTAAATCCGTGATTCTTGGATTGTAAATTATATAGACCAAATCAGAAAGAGGAGATAGTATCAAAGCTTAAATTGTGAGATTCTGGTGTGCAGAAGGGCATGGATGACAGTGGAAGCCCAACATACATTTTCAGGTTATTCATAGGGAATAAGCCTCCAGCGATTTCCCTCTAACCATAATTTAGGGGTGGGGATATCAGACAGAATATTGTAGACATGAATATAATAACTCTGACTTTAATGGTTAAAACTTGTTATCTAATCCCCCCTTTGATACACTTTGTGCTTGATCTGGTTTTTAATATTTGCTGTTTTTCCCCCATATTGGTGTTCAAAGTCTCTATTGTATTTTGTCGTTGTTGGTAACTTTCTTGATTCTCTGCTATGCATTTTTCTATGTTTTTTGGTATATGAAAACCAGGATGGATAAACAAAATAATAAAGAAAGAAGAAAATCAGGATAGCTGCATGTATAGAGACAGTAGGTAGAATAAGGTTTCCTGGGGGTACACAGGGGAGTTCACAGGTGGGTAGTGGGGCATAGATACCAAGGAGACCAAGAAGGAAGAAAAAATATAGCGAGACATATCTAGAAGCAGTGGCTTCTAATTTCAATAATTCTGTTAAGTAATAAATTAGTGAATAGGATAATTGATATTTTATTTTCAAAACCTGTTGCAAATGGAAATTTCAGTTATTTACCTTGTCTTGTGAGACCCTCCCTCATATGGCATCATTTGCTGTCAAAGGCTGAAGAAGGCATCCTTTTTTCCGAACAAGACGCTCCATTTCGTAAAGTGCAGTTCCCAACACTACCTCCCCACCCCACCCCCCACTCCCACCGCCAAAAAGCACATACGTTCATTTCTGTGAATTGCTACTATATGCAAAGTCCATAATAGTTAACATTGAAGCCCTAGGCTGCTCACTGCCAGCTCGAGTCCTCTGGGGGGAGATGTGACATCTGCTGCTGTAGAGATGCTCAGTCTTGGGAACCGTGTGGGACAGTTCTGTTCCGTCTGACAGGGTCGTTTTGAATTGGAATCAACTTTCCATGATTTGTGTACTTTCTCCCTATTTCAATAGGGGTACCGGGGATACAAGTTGTTCTGCTAAGCCCAAGGCTAGCAGTTTGGAACGACCAGCCTGTGCGAGGGAGAAAGATGAGTCTGTGTCCTTCCATAAAGAATGACCGTCCCGACGGCCCGTAGAGTTAGTTAGGTCTACTCCATCGTTTGAGTCAGAATCACTTGACTCCATGGCCGTGATTTTGGTTTTTTGAGAATCACTGTGTGTATATAACTTTAAAATGCCTGGCTCCCCTATAACTAATATTTCTTAACTTACTGACTTTTGTGGGATTTTTTACATTTAGTTATTGCTGGGTTTTTATGCGTTCTTGATAAAGTTTCTCGACAAAGATATATTGGGTGACTGAATATTTGGCACAAAGTCTTTTTCTCTCATCTCCTCCTCTCCTCCAAATTCATTGAGATCCTATGTCGTCACAAATGAAAGAGCCTTGGTGATGCTGTTGGGTAAGCAGTGGACTGCTGCTACGCCCAGCTGGCGGTTCAAACCTACCAGCCGCTCTGTTGGGGAAAGAGGAGGCTGTTTGCTCTTGTGCAGCTTTGTAGCCTTGAACACCCTATGGTTTTTTTTTGGTTTTTTTAAACATTTTATTAGGGGCTCATACAACTGTTATCCCAATCCATACACACATCAATTGTGTAAAGCGCATTTGTACATCGTTTCTCAAAACATTTTCTCTCCACTTAAACCCCCGACATTAGGTCCTCATTTTTCCCCTCCCTCCCCGCTCTCCCCTCCCTCATGAGCCCTTGATATTTTATAAATGGGTATTTTATCATATCTTGCCCTGTCCGACTTCTCCCTTCACCCACTTTTCGATTGTCTGTCCCCCAGGGAGGAGGTCACACACAGTTCCATGTAATCGGTTCCCTGTTTCCTACCCATTCTCCCTTTACCCTCCCTGTTTTGCCACTCACACCACTGGTCCTATAGGGCTCATCCGCCCTGGATTCCCTGTATTTTCAGTTCCTATCTGTACCAGTGTACATCCTCTGGTCTAGCCAGACTTGCAAGGTCGAACTCGAGTCATGGTAGTGGGAGTGGGGAGGAAACATTTAGGAACTAGAGGAAAGTTGTATTTTTCATCGTTGTTACATCACATCCTGTGACTGGCTCATCTCCTCCCCGAGACCCCTCTGCAAGGGGATCTCCAGGAACACCCTATGTTGGGTCACGATGCGTAGGGATCAACTTGATGCCAGTGGGTTTGGGGTTACTCTGACAAGTCAGAGAAGTAGTCCTCAGAGAAATTGTGTTAAAATAAGAAGAAACAAAGGTTCTTACATGGATCGAGGATAAAATAATAAAAATGTCAGAGTGAGCTATGTGTTGCTTCTTGTTCCCCAGTCTCCAATCATTGGGACTTCAAGCCTTCTATTAAACGATTTCGATTTAAAATGCTGGTGTGTGCATTGAGGGAGGACCCAATAAATACGACATGAGTTTCACCAGAGATAATGCTTAAGAGTGACTATAGTATGGCTATTTATTTTATTAGGTATTATAATTTACCATATGTTTTCATAGCTCATTTTATTAGTAATTTGAGTATTTGAGCCATTATTTCTGTTCATATCTGGAATGAAAACATGTTCAAAACAGTTTTATATAATTTCTATGAAGCACATTTATCTCCACTTCAGGGATTCAATTAATTGAATGCAGTGCTCCTAAATATCTTCACTTGCTGGTTCTGAAAATTCATCTCTGAAGCTTTTTACATAATAATAGCTCTATTTTTAGAGAAGAATCTTGTACAGGGATTTAAAAAGGCATGTATTTTGATATACAATCTAATTTTCGTTTCTTATTGCAGTATGCAGGCTTCCGAAATAGCTCTAACAGTCCTATTCCTGTGGAGCAGCTGCTAGGTGCAGACCACCGATCTCTGTTATCTGTTGGGACAGGCATTCCGTTTTCTTTATCAAAATCATCAGGGATGTCAAATGAAATATTTCCGTGTTTCTTTGTAAATTGTAATCAGCTCGATAACAATATGTACCTGAACAGTATATGAATAGCTAGCAGAGAAACCACACAACCACTGTGTGACTTGTGCACTGTGAAGTATGGCTACAGCAAACTGCACACCAAACTTGGTGTCATCACGTCCGCTCTGACTCAGCGTGCCCCCAGAGAACAGGGAAGAACTTCTTTGCGTTTAGAAGACTCTAAAGTTTTACAGCCGTCAAGTTCAGGTTCCGCCGAGCAGTGGGTGGATTTGAACAATGCGCCAGTGGGGAGCAGCTCAGGACATAGCCCAGTCTACCACCAGGCCTCCTCTAAAGTAGGTATCATCAATGCAAGACAAAGAAAGTGGTTCAGGGAAAAGAATATATAAATTCAAATGAGGACAATGAATTTATGTTCACAGCAATGGAATAATCTGAAAAAAGACAGGTACCACGCCTCAGGGAAGGCACACCTTAGTCCTCAAAGTGCATCCTTGCTTTTTCACACTTTAAAGAGGTTTTGTGCAGTAGTTTAACCGATGAAATGTGGTTTGGTCTCTTGACTGCTGCTTCCGTGAGAACTGATTGTGTGACCCAGCAAGACGAAATTCTTGATGACGTCAATCTTTTCTCTGTTTATTATGATTTACCTATTGGTCCAATTGTGAGGAATTTTGTTTTCTCTACATTGCGTTTTAATTCCAATTAAAGGCTGAAACCCTTGATCTTCATTATCTGAACGTGAGGAGGACTCAAAGCATTTCCTTTACATTATTGTTGTATTGCACCCTAATAAAAAGTGCTATATTCTACCGTGTATCTGAAACTCCATCGTTTCTGATCGTATCTGAGGCTCAATATTCATACTGGGTGCCAGACCGAAGAGGATAACCAGGAGTAGGTCCAGGAGAAAGGAACCATGGCAGAGAAATGAAATGAAATCGTGTTAGATAGGAAGCAACTAGAGAAGATGGACATATTGTGCTTACAATAGGCCAGACAAGATATTTTCGTTATGAAAGATATATGATGGAAAAAGAAAACATTTTATTAAATATGTAACAGAAGCCGTTTTCTGTGTTGTATCTTTTTTATGTTTACAAGCTAACATAGTAGTTGTTGTTCCTTCGCATCAAATCAATTCTGACTCCTGGCAACTCCATGTATATCAGAATAGAACTGTGCTCCACTGAGTTTTCAAGGCTGAGACCTCTCAGAAGAGCAATAGGTCTGTCTTCTGAGCCACCTTTGGGTGGTTTGAAGTACCAATTTATTTCTGTCTGTTTCAAGAGTGTTATTGACACTATATCCACTATACTCCATAACCCGAAAAACCTTCTGAAACTTAGAATTTAAGCTCAAATACAATTCTCTCCTCTAGTCTTGGATTTTATTTTTTAGAGTCTTTGGATCACACATGCTGGTGTGCTTCTTTCACATGAACTTAGATGATAAGAGGTGCCAACTTCACCATTTGTGCAGTGAGTTACAATACTCAATTATCCATTTTACCAGCATTATGGATCTCTGCCTGATATGACCAGGGATACCCCCAACTCCCACATGTACTATGCACATATCATGGGTCTAACTTACAATGATAGAGTACAGTCGTTGAAAGAGCTGTCCTATAATTTAGTTAAGGGCAGATAGCAAGTACCTCCAAAGATAATATTTTAGTTCCATCCTGTAACTGACTGGGCAGAATATCTTCACTGTGTTGTACTATGTAATATGGTCTGTTAGTCCATCATCCTGGGCTGGTGATAGGGTAGTGTTTTTGTGGTTATGGACTGTCCAGCCTACTTCAAACCATACTCACTACCATCCAGTCTAGTCCAACTCATGGTGTGTCCATAGGACAGAGTACAATTGCCACTATGGATTTTTTCCGAGGCTGTAAATCTTTAAAGATGCAGAAAGCCCCTTCTTCTGAGGAGCAGCTTAGAGATTAAACCATTGACTGTCTGCTTTGCAGCCTAACTCCTAACCCATTATGACATCAGAACTCCTTACCCACCTTATATGTCAGAGGAAGGCTGTCCACAGCGTATCTAAAACCATCGGTGGGTTTGAACTTCCAAACTCACTTCCATAAGTTGATTTCAACTTATAGTAACCTTGTAGAACTTCCTCTGTGGGTTTTCCCAGATGCGAACAGAAAGCCTCATCTTTTTCCCACATGGTGGGTTCAAACTGCTGACCTGGTGGTGAACAGCCCAATAAGTAACCTGCTATGTGACCAAGGCTCCATAGACAGGAAAAGAAACAGGAAACACACACACATTCAATCAGTGAGTGCCATTAAGTTAATTCTGACTTCTATAGGGTTCTGAGACTAAAGGTGTTTATGGAATCAGCGAGCCCCATCTTTTTCCCAAGCAGTAGCTAAGCCCAAGAATGAATGTAATTTTGTGACTTCTTGGTAAATAAATGATGATGTACATCTAAGGTAAGTAACCTTTAAGCTTCTCTTTCTCCTGCTCAGGAATCATTTACTTGGCATCAACCCTTGGTAACTTGGACTCTCCTACACTCTCCCTGGAGGTGTGTGCTCGAGATGGTGGTGGACTCACATCTCCCGTTAATGCTGACGTCACCATACACGTTCTCCCGACAGCTCTGTTGGCTGCTGAATTTGAAAGGCCCAAGTATACCTTTTCCGTTTCTGAGGATGTACCTGAAGGGAGTCCCGTCGGAACAGTGAAAGTTACAGAGCCCTTGAGTAAGTACCTTTTGTACCGCTTTTAGGTTCATAATTGGAGTATTTCTTAGAGCATTTTCAGACTATACAATTTACATCACTACTTTCTTGTCTCCATATTAGCCAATGCAGTTCCTCTCTTTTATAGATATACATATTTTTTTCTGATCACAAGGTCAAAATTCAAAACTTACAGTCACCAGTTCCAACTCATGGTGACCCTATATAGGATGGAGCAGAACTGCTCCTGCGGGTTTTGAGACTAAATCTGGATGAGAGAGAAGAGAGTGCATAAACTTTATCCCGCAGAGTAGCAGGCAGTTTGAAACTGCGAGCTTTGTGGTTAGTAGTTCAACAGGTAATCCAGTATGCCACCAGGGCAATAAGAACGTTTAAAATAAAATTTTAATGAACACACAATATAGAAATGTAGAAGTGTAAATCCCCTATAACCCACTTGATCCTTCAGAGCAAGTTCATTTTTTGTTTTTGCAAACATGTGATTTTTTTCTGTGACTCTTATTTGCCTCATTTACTAGATGCTGAACATCATTCTGTTTCATAAAAATAGTTTCAAAGAACTTCAACTAGCATATAAATTATTTAAATATTTCCCATTGGTTATTGAAAGGAAGAACACGCCCAGCATATCATACACTGAAAGAACGAAAGAAACATTTCTACACTTGAGTTGTAATATTAAAAGATCCTCTGTGAAAAAAACATTGACTGAGGCAGGAATCACCCATAGAAGATGGAAAGAAAACAGTCACTGTACCCCAAAGATCTAGTCAATATTCAATCATTGCAGTTTGTATCATGTGAGCAAGAACCAATGGTACTGACTGGAGAAGTCCAAACTGACAGGAAAGCATTCGCTGAAAACAAGGCTCCAGGAATTGGTGGGACACCAAGTGCAATGTTTCAACAAGCTGATGAAGTAGTGGACGTGCTCACTTCCCTATGCCAAGAAATTTGCAGGACAGCTATTTGGCCAACTGCCTAGAAGATGTGCATATTTGTCCCCATTCCGAAGAAAGGTGACCTAAGAGAATGAATGCTCACATTGTAGAACAATGTCATTGATAATCACTTGCAAGTAACATTTTGCTGAAGATCATCCAACAGTGGTTTCAGTGGTACATTAACAGGCTGCTGCCAGAGGTTCAGGCCAAATTCAGAAGAGGGCATGGGACAAGGGATATCAGTGCTGCTGTCAGCTGGATCTTGGCTGAAAGCGGAGAGTACCAGGGAAATGTGCGCGTGCGCTTCACAGACTGACTCTGTGCTTCCAACAGACTGAATAGCCTTCAGAAGGATACGGGTTCCAGAACCTCTCGTGACCCTCCTACAGAACCTGCGCACAGATCACGAGGCGGTTGTGAGAGCAAAATAAGGGAATGCTGCATGGTTAAAATCAGGACAGGTGTGCTTCAGGGTTGTATCATCTTACTATATTTATTCAGACCGAATAATGAGCAAGTAATCAAAGAAGCTGGATTATATAAAGAAGAATTAGTATCAGGATTAAAAACCCGTGATATGCAGATGACACAAAGGGAGGAGGGCTTGAAGCACTTGCTGATGAAGATAAAAGATTGTAGCTTTCAGTAGGGATTGCAACTCAGTGTCTTGCAAACAAAAAACCCCCACAACAGGACCAATAGATAACATAAACAGAGAAAAGATCGAAGTTGTCCAGAATCTCATCTTGCTTGGATCCACAATCAATGCTCATGGAAGCAGCAGTCAAGAGATCACATGATTCATTGCATAAGATAAAGCCACGGCACAACATTCTTTAAAGTGTTGAAAAGCAAGGGTGTTACTTTGAGGACTAAGGTGCCCGTGACTCAAGCCATGGTATTTTCAGTTTCCTCCTATGCATATGAAAGTTGGACATTGAAAAAGGAACACAGAAGGAAATGGATGCATCAGAATGATGGTGTTGGTGAAGAATATTGAAAAGACCCTGGACTTCCAAAAGAACAAACAAATCTGTCTTGGAAGAAGTACAACGAGAAGGCTCCTTGGAGACAAGGATGGCCCGACTTGGTCTCACAGAGTCTGAACAAGTGATGAGGAGCAACCAGTCCCCGTAGAAGAACAATATGTTTGTGTAACTCGAGGAGCGTTGACACAGTGGCTGCAACAATGGGCGCAAACACAATTGTGAGGACGGCGCAGGACCGGGCAGTGTCTCCTTCTGTTGCGCATAGGGTTGATCTGAGTTGGAACTGATTTGATGGTACCTAACAATACCAACATTCAAACAGGTCCTATTTGATGTTCGTTTGAAGGGGTCCCCGTGTTTGCTTGTTCAAATCGTGCAGGAGCATGTCCTTTTTCTTTCACCGTCACGAAAGAGCCTCTGCGGGATCAATCCCTACAAGTGAGGTCTTGTCCAGAGATCTCGTCACCCTCTCGGCTCCCTCCACTTCGTCCCTCCGCCTCCTCTCAACCTTTGTAGAGGGTTCTCCGAAGATGGGAGATTAGATCATAAGAGACACATAAACCCAATCTAACTGTAGTTTTCTCAAATATGTTTTAAAAGTTTCCAAATTCTGCTCTGCACATCTTTCCCCTTTAACGGAATGCAAGAAGGAAGGAGTGGAAATTTAACTTAAGCTTCCAAAGCCAGATATAAAGAAATAGCTTACCAAAGCTATATGTTCCTTGTCAAGTTCCAGTCCTGAAGGGTGACACGGGGCTACTGTAGTCTCCGGGGTTCTACCAATTTATTTCTGACTAGTAAGCCTAGTCTTTTTTTTGGTTTCATTATTTTATGTTCTGTCCCCATTTTTCTCCCATTGTAACCAGCACTTTCTATTGAGATTGCTTTCAGAGCACCATCTAGTTTTTTGGTTCCTGGGTTGTGGAGATTGATGTACACGTGGCTTCTTAGTCCACTGACAAATTATTTCCATGTATCATTGATTTCCTGCATTATTCTTTTCTCCATACATGTACGCCACTCCCTCTGGCCCCTCCATACTGTGATTATTTTCTTTCTCTCTCTTCCCCCCCGCAGATTCCACAGAACCAATTTTTTACAGAATCACTTCTGGGGATCTGGATGGAACGTTCTCTATCCACCCATGGCTGGGCTCCATCTGTACGCAGAAGCCTCTGGATCGTGAGACACAGCCCGTGTTTGTGCTCACTGTCCAGGCACAGTTGACCAACTCCCCAGTCTGCAGCAGCACCCAAGTCAGCATAACTGTCCTTGACATCAATGATAACCACCCAGCTTTTCTCACCAACGCTGATGAGGTTAAACTATCTCAGCACACACCACCTGGCACAGCCTTGTACTTCACCCGAGCAGAGGACAAAGACAGTGACCGAAATGGATTTATCCAATACTCCATTGCCAGCCAGCCCTCAGGCACCTTCACCATTGACCCAGGCCTTGGGGTAGTGTACCTCAATAAGAGTCTGGGAGGGGCCCCACCACAGAAGTACATAGTCAGGGTCATGGCTAAGGACCGAGGAGTTCCTTCTCTGGCATCCCAGTTGGTGTTGACTGTAGTTATTGAAAAACAAGAAACAAACCCACCCCTGACATTTGAAAATTTGGTCTATCAAGTTGAAATTAGTGAAGCCCTCTCACCAACTACTCAACTGTTACAAATCCAGGCCCATGTACATGGCCCACAGCACACAACTTCACAGCTCCTGTACTCCCTGGAACCCAGTATAGACTCTGCCCCATTTGGCATCAGTGTTGACAGTGGGTGGGTATATTTGAGGAGACAGCTGGACTATGAATCCCAACGAACATATAATTTTAGAGCGTTTGCCTGGATTCCAGGGGATGGGGCGCTGCGACGCGTGAGCGCCTCAGTAATTGTCCATGTCCTGGATGAGAACGACAATTCTCCTGTCTTCTTGCATGATGTGTTGTTTTTGAAAGTCAAGGAGAGTCCTATTCCTCAAGGGACAATAGGCCAAGTTACAGCCGTGGACAGAGACTCTGGGAAGAATGGACAGCTCTCCTATTTCCTGCTGTCTGCTGGAAAATTCTTCAAGGTGAATCCTAATACAGGTAGTGTATGGTAGCTTCCACCTATGTATTTAACAGTTCGGATGGACAGAACTCCAGTTTTCCAAGTTTAGCATTAGTACAAACTCATAATTAAAGCTGTAGTTTATGATGAATCCACATATTCAATTATAGTATTGTATGACTTTAAAATGAACCAAAACCTGAACAGATGTTTTCCTGATAATTTGTATTTCTCTTGTCTTACACCCTTGCTAATACAGACTTCCTATTCTGACTCATATCTCTTAGAAGGAGTTGAATAAATCCTTGGGGAAAGTCCAAATTTTATAACCAACTACTCTTCTCCCTTGGCAGACTTTTTAAAAGGTTAAAACATTTTATGAAATATAAACTTCATCAAGGTTAGAGTAGAAATCGATCTATTAGTTAAGATTCTGATCTCCTTTATTTTGGTAAGGGGACTAGAGAAAGAAGCACAGTTTACTGTAAGTGTTTTTAAAGGTTTAATTGAGAAGTGAAATATAAATTGGTTACTTTATTTTATATTCCATGAATTTTCAAGGCAGTTATTTAATTTTATGACCACTTAGAAATGAAACATGAATATCCAAACCTTGTAGTTGAGGAAACAAGTTCAGATAGCCTGAGGAACTTGCCCTACATCATGAAACCAGCACAGCAGGAAGACAGAGAAAACCATCCTTTGTGCAATACCAGAGGGCGGCATTTATATCCAAACCCAAACACCAGCTGCCACCAGGGTGATTCCAACTCGCAGCAGCCCTACACAGGATTTGAATCCTGTGAATCTTCATGGGAGCAAACAGCTCCTGCAGAGCAGCTAGTGGATTTGAACTGTCAAACTTGTGGTTAGCAGCCCAACACCTATCCCACACCAGCAGCAGCATTCTGTGCAAATGGCACCCGTTGCCCTTCGCTGGGGACAGCATTTGAAATCCGCTGTGATGGACGTTCAGCCTTTACGGCATCTTTATGTGTGAACTAGAAAGGTCTGCTTCTCCTCCAGGCAAACGTAGCTTCTCACCAGATGGGTGGTTTGCCAAGAAGAGGGTCAGCTGGATTTCCGGTCCAGTACCCTCCTGAAGCCAGGACCCTTCTGCCCTGCAGGACACATACTGTTCCCCTGTGCACAATGGACTTGCTTGCCCTTCACTTCTGCCTGGCTAGATTCCCTCGGTATTTCGCTTCAATGGATTTGTTTTTCCTAATACATACACACTCTTTTTTTTATCGGGGGGTGGGGGTGGGGGGGCTCATATAGCTCTTATCACAATACATACTTACATCCATTGTTTCAAGCACATTTGTACATTGGTTGCCATCATCATTCTCAAAACATTTCCTTTCTACATGAGCCCTTGGTATCAGCCCCTCATTTCCCCCTTCTCTCTCCAACCCTTCCTCCCTCACGAACCCTTGATACTTTATACATTCTTATTTGTTCATGTCTTACACTGACCGATGTCTCCCTTCGCCCACTTTTCTGTCGTCCATTGGTTCCTGTCTCTCCCAATTAGTCCAGTCTCCAGATTCAGAGATTAGGCATTCATTCCTTTTGTTTTGCGACCTTAAGCCAGTAGCTTAACCTCAGAGCTTCAGTTTCCTTCACATGATTAGAGGTTATCATTCCTGATATGATCTGGGTCTTGTTCTGAGAGCACCCTTCAGTGCTCAACAGGCATGCATACCCTCCACATCCTGATGGCCTGAGACCTCATAGTGCGATGGTTCTCAGCCTTCCTAATGCCACGACCCTTTAATATAGTTCCTCATGTTGTGGTGACCCCCAACCACAAAATCTTTTTTGTTGCTACTTCATAACTGTAATTTTGCTACTGTTATGAATTGTAATGTAAATATCTGGTATGCAGGATGTATTTTAATTGTTACAAATTGAACATAATTAAAGCATGGTGATTAATCACAAAACAATATGTAATTATATATTGTGAAATATTTATGTGTTTTCCGATGGTCTTAGGTGACCCTGTGAAAGGGTCGTTCGACCCCCAAAGGGGTCGCGACCCACAGGTTGAGAACCTCTGTGATAGTGTATGTTAAAGACAAACCATTGTTCAAGGACTAGTGTTTGATTTCTAGAAAGACTTTTTTTTTTTGCTATTGCTTTGAAGAAATAATAACAATTACCATGTAGGCCTATAAATTGGAATAGACTTGACAGACACTTTATTGTTTTTAATGTGTGCCATAATTTACATTTTACAAGATATTTTAAAATTCATAATTGTATTTGCTTTTGCTAGCATCCATAGGAAGTCAGATGAGAGAGACCATTCGATTTCTGAGGTGCAGGTAGGGAGATCCAAGCCCAGATCTTAGGATGTTAAAATTCATGTATTTCCCACTATTCTGTGTCACACCATGGAGAGGAATCAACAGTAATTTTACATCTTTCTAATTATTAAAAAATTCCCATGGAGTGTTTTATTACATCCCACTCCTCACTTGTCACCATGGTTAGGTTCCAAAGACCAAGTCCTTATGTAAAAAGCAGTGTGATGCACTGAGATAAACAAAAATACAGGAAGACTACATCATTACATAACTGCTATGTTTCATCGTTACATGTCGATGTATATTACTTCATAGCTTCCAAACGTATGAAATCCATTCTCCAGACAAGCGGACATGTAACCGACCGTAACCAGCACACCAGAGTTATTCTTACTTTGCACTTACAGCGATAAGGTGTTGATAACAAGATGGCCGATAAGTGAGGAGTAGGTATCTTTGGTTTTATGTATTCCATTTCTAGATCAAATAGTTGTGGTAGATCTTTTGAAATGAAAACAATGGCGATTTTAAGTTTGCATTTTCAGTAGCAACTTTAGAAAGTTCTTTGCACGGTAGAAGCCACAACTATGCCTCTCACATGTGATCTCTTGGAAGCTGTGTTTTCACTCCGAGCTTGGCATTTGACATCCTTTGTGACCGTCATTTCGGATGCGGTTTAGAATGCCTTTTCCCTCTTTCTGTTCTGCGTTCCTCAGGGGAACTTATCAATTGGGTGGCACTGGACCATGAGCATCAAGTACACCATCATGCGACTGTCTTAGTGACTGATCATGGCTCCCCGCCACGAAACTCGACCATGGTGATTTATATCTCAGTTACTGACGTCAATGATAATGCGCCCCATTTCCCGCAGTGTGTCCCTGGGAAGGAGTTACACATCAAGGTATGCCTGGCCGTGATTTTTCTTAGCCTACTTTCTCAATTGCAGTCGAAGTGTACATTTGTTTGGAGCGCCACCTTGTGGTAAGAAGTGAGAGTTTATCAAATCTGGTTATTTCAAGACAACAGAGGCATCAATAGAGGCATTTTTAAAAAGAAAATAATTATATGTAGTATTTGAGATCGCACATTCATCTGTCTTATAATAACATAATTCTGCCCTTTGTATGCAGACATAATGGACCTCATGATGAATGTTCAGAAATAAAGGTGTTTTTTTTTCCCCCCAAAAGTGCCTGCATCGCTTTGTGCAGGTTCCTTAGCAACAGGTGATGTGCTCGTTGGAACGATCTGTAGCGCCAGAGTGGGGAGCTGTGCCCTAAGAGACAGTAAAAATTGATCCTTTTGAGCACATGCACGAACATCCCATTATCTTTTATTACGTAATTCTTTTTCATACCCATGATTTTTAATGTTTTATAATGTATACAATAAATCAGTACGTGAATTTGAATAAAATTAATATACTTGAGGCAACTTTTTCATAATTTTTAAATGAGTATCATACATACTCATTTCCTATATGAAGTGAAATTTTGGAAGCTGCTGCTCCCAAGCCCTTGCATATCACACTGAGTGCATGGAAAACATTTTAAGAGATTCTGAGGACGTCAATCCATTTAACTTAAGCTTCCAAAGCCAGATATAAAGAAACAGCTTACCAAAGCAAAACATTATCATAGTAGGAGGGTGCTTCACAAAGCTCATGGAAATAGTTCATTATATTTTAATTTCATTTCTCCACAAGCTTTCTGAAGTACCCTCATATCTTTATGATTTTTAATTAAATCACTTAAATTATCTGTATCACTGAAATTATCATTGGGCAGTTAGACGCAAAACATGGACTCCACATGTATATTTCAATAGTGCAGGAAAGTTTCTGTTGATTAATGAAATATATTTTCTGTAATAAAACAAATTTTAATTTGTTTTTTCCCTGATGAATAAGAAGATGCTGCAAAACTAAACCAAACTCGTTGAGTCGATGCCTACTCAGACTCCGAGACTGTAACTCTTTGTGAGAGTAGAAAGCCCTGTCATTCTCCCCCGGAGTGGCTAGTGGTTTTGAACTCTTAACCTTGCAGCTCACAGCCCAATGTGTAACCATTACACACCAGGGCTCTGAGAATTCTTAAAACTACATTGAAAACCTAAGATTATTTCTTTTATTCTATTCTTTCCTTCTATGTTTAGACTTCGTCTAAGTGATTCTGATCATTTGTTTACATAGAATCAAATAGTAAACATTTTAGATGATTCGGATCCATATAACTTTTATACAGTAGACATTTGAATTTTATGTGAATTTTAAAATTGTTTAAATTCTTTATAGTAATGTAAAGGACAATTGACATTTCATTTAAAAATTTTCACTAATTGGTCAGCCATTTGTTTTAATGACAGGTTCTGGAAGGTCAACCAGTAAATATGTTAGTGACAACTGTGTTTGCAAAAGATCTTGATGAAGGAAGCAATGGAGAAGTCATATATTCAGTATCTTCAGGTAAAAGTCTCTATGCTTAAAGTACTAAGAGCTTCACAACGTTTATCTTTCAATGATCAATTATGTAGCTACTTCTGACAAAAGGAGGTTCTACTTGGATTACTTAAAATGCTCTAGTTCACTTTGATGATAAGATGAACACAATACACTTCTTATAGTTTAGACTATCCTTCCATAAACAAAGAAGAATTTAAATGCTAATGAAAAATCATAATAGTGTTTCCATATTCTAAATAGGATTTATCCGAGAACTATGAATAAATAGCCCCAATAAATAAATGAATGTTCTCGTCGTCGTTGTTTGGGGTCTCCAGTCTGTTCTGACTCATAGAGAGCCTGTGTGTAAAGCAGAATGAAGCACCGTCCTCACGATCATTGTCCTGTCGGAGCCCATGGCTGCACCACTGTGCCCATCAGGAATAAATGAGTAGCTTATTCTAATCTAATACCAAGGAAAAGAGAAACTGCAAACACTCATTCAAGGATCGTCTTTTGACTATTAGGCAATTAGGTCAGTAATATCTTTATATCTTTTTCCCCCATTTTATTTTTGATTGCGGAAGAGAATCTATTTATTGGTATACTTGTGGGAGAAAATGGGGGTGGAGAGAGAACACACACATATGCATACAATAACAGATTAATATAATTGGCTAAATCTGTTACAGTACTATTATTTGAAAGGAAGCAAAACCATTCTGAATATTATTTATGAATATATGAACTAGGGCTATGCACTCACCACACTTATGAAAATTACTACAAGAATGGATCAAAAGAATGAGATATACACAGATCCCACTCTGGTATCGTTTGTCATTTCTGCAAATATTGAGACGTGATCAAAGTGGAAAGTTAAAATGTGGATGGTTATCATAATTTTTCTGAAGGTATGAAGTTGTTATTAAAATCAACTTTTTAATTGTATGTTACTCAAGCAGAGCAATAGAAAACTCTAAGTATATATACTTTGCTATTCCTATTTCTTTCATATCATCTGATTAGAAAATAATGGCAACTGCAAAATATAATAAAATGAAATAACAAGATAAAAATCAGCATGTTCCCCAATGTTCCTATGGGATTAGAGCAAATTCATGAAAGCTAGAAATAACCAGTAAAGTTTGCATAATTTTCTGCTCTGAACTCTGAGTTCTTTGAAGGGAAGCTTCCTTTTGTATTGGTTTCTTTATTCTCCATAACGGGTAAAGTTCCTGGCTATGGTGATAACGCAGCAATTGTCACATCAGAGAGTGAAAGGAAGTTTCTAGATTTTAGCTGTGCCTTGGCACTTTGGATTGTTTGAAGTATTCAGATTTTGTTCAAGAATAAAGATTTGTAATTTAACTAAAGGGAACAACAATTGGTTCAAAACCAATGGTAGGGAAGGGATGGGAGGACTGGTAGGGAGTGACCAAGGGCAAGGCAACTTCGAGGAACTACGGAAACCAGAATGAAGGCTGAACATGGTATTGGGACTGGAGGAAAGCGTAAAGAAATAGAGGAAAGAAGTAGGAGGCAAAGGGCATACATACAAGCCTAAATACAGACATGTACATATGTAAATATATTTAA
>NW_022109768.1:2439864-2444968 GCF_000313985.2 Echinops telfairi
ATGTACAAATGTTCTTGACACAATGGATGGATGGATGGATTGTGATAAGAGTTGTACGAGCCCCCAATAAAATGATTTTTTTTTAAAAAAGTAGCAATATATGAATAAGATACATTATGTGTAAATGTGCCCTATGCCCACCCAAAAGGCCTTGAAACAACAATTAACCCAGAAGCAAAGAGCACCCCTAATACACAGAATACATTCTCTCCAATATGAACAAACAAAAAAACTACAGAAAATGTTGATAACCAGGTGAGGCTTACCATGCATCAGAGAGAGGGGTCAGCTGACAATGTTTGAATCATTCAAATCAGGTTTATCATTTTGATCCTCTACAGTCATCTCTCCAATGTACTCTATTTGGTAGCCACTTTCCTCCTACCTGACTATTATGGATAGAGGGAGATCACAGGAGGCTTCTTTCCTATGTAGATCCCACAAATGTATCTTGGGTTCCCACCGTCATCCATAGCCGTCCATAAACCAGATTCTACAATTAAGGCTCTGATACTGTTCCCTCCTTCAGTTTTGGATTATATGATTTATAATTCTTGGGTCACAGATGTTGGTGTGCTTTTTCCATGTGGACTTAGTTGACTTCTCATTTAGATGTCTACTTGTTTGGAAACAAACCTCTAAGACTCCAGATGCTATTTTATTACACAGGTGGGCACCATCTACTTTCTTCACCACACTTTGCTCTAGCACCATATCTTCTGTGTTCCCTTCCTGAGGGTGGGTATCGAGCGGGGACATGCTTTAAGAACTAATTGTTCTTCCTAACTTAAATTTAGTGTGAGACCAAGCCCCATTCCTGAATATATGTTTGCTTTAAAAAATTTTTTTATATGCCTTTGGCTTCCTATCAAAACCTCCTTCTTAATTTATGGTAGATAGTTTTATCGATGATCCCCCTGTGGCATAATGATCTTCCATTAATACTGTCTTTGATTAGCCACTGGTACTAATTTTTTAAAGGAATATTGATGTCTATATATTGAGAGAAGGAGATTGGGTCAAGGTCTTTGGCAGAAAATTTCCCCAGTGCAGTGTATCATTTGATTTCATAACTGCTATTTCCAATGATTATTGAACGAACCCAAACAATTTCAATACTTTGTCCATTTATCATGATGTTGCTTATTGGTCTAGATAAACAGATTTTTGTTAATTTTATGTGGATAGAAAATCTATATTGAGGGCTGTAGACTGTAATTTTCAGCCGTAAGTGCTTCAAGTCCTCTTCGTTTTCCTTAAGCTGTGTCATCTGCATGTTATTAAAGGTTGTTAATGAGTCTTCCTCCAACTCTGAAACCCGATTCTTCTTCATGTAGTTAGGTTTATTGGATTCTTTTCTCAGTGTATAGATTGCATGCATCTGACGAAGAGATGCAATCCTGACACACATCTTTTCTAATTTTGGACCTGCTGTCACCCTTTTGTTTGTTGTATAAGTGCCTTTTGGTCTATGTACAAGCTCCGCGTGTCCCAGAATTCCCGTGCTCTATGATGTCATCCACGGTTTGTTGTGATCCACACAGATGAATGCCTTTGCAGAGTCAATACAGCACAAGTAAACATCTTTCTGGCATTCACTACTTTTGGCCAACATTCGTCTGACATTACTCAATCATCTCTCCTTCTCCGTCATCTTCTGGATCTGGACTGAGTTTCTGGCAGCTCCCTGCTGGTGTATTACTGTACGGAGTTTTGAATCATCTTTAGAAAAATTTTATTTGCATGTGATATTAAGGATGTTGCCTGCATTCCACTGAATTACCTTTCCTTTGAATGGGCAAGAATATGTATCTCTCTCTTTTTTTCATAGTTCCCTTTTCTTTTTTTAAATTAAAAGATTATTTCATTGGGGGCTCTTGCAGGTCTTACAATCCATGCATCAATTGTATCAAGCATATTTGTACATATGTTGCCATCAGTATTTTTTAAACATTTACTTTGTATTTGAGCCCTTGGTATCAGCTCCTCTTTTTCCCTCCCTCTCCTCCTCCCCGCCTCCCCTGTGACCCCTTGGTAAATTATAAATTATTATTATTTTCATATCTTACACTGACCACTGGCTCCTTTCTCCCATGGTTTCTGTTGTTCATCTCCCTCAGCGGGGTCGGGGGGTAGTTATGTGTCGATCATATCTCTTCCAGGTAGCTGCCTTCCAGATTTCTTGGTATAAGCGAGTGAGTCTTTCCGGAGTGGCATTTATTTGTTGAAGCATCTCATTTGGCAGCCAGTCAACTCCTAGAGCCTGTTTTTCTCAATGGTTTCAGTGCATATTGGATTTCTTCCTTCAGTACTTCATTTACACCTTTTTCTTTAAAGATAATTTTGAGGCAATTGGAAATTTGAAAGCAGGTTGTATAGTTAATACTATTATGAAATCATTAATGATTTTGCAAAATAGAATATGTTACATATATATCTATTTCAGAGATGCACGTTGAAACATGTACAAAAGAAATTATGTGGTTTCTGGGCTTTACTTCAAAATAAAATGGGGGAGGGAAATATATAAATGAGCATATAGATGAAATAATACTGGCCTTGAATTGATCATTATTGAAGCTGGGTGATGCTAGCTCATGCTAGCATCATTATATCATTTTGTCTACATTTTATTTATTTTTAAATGTTCAAAATAAAATATTTAAAAATAGCTATTACATTTATTATCTATTTTTGCTATTATCTTTATGTTCATATCCCATGGGAATGAAGGCAAATAAATCTTTCAAGTGATTGCACGTACATTTGTATTAATTATTTGGTTTCTGTCTTGTCAACTAACATTAATTTCCTTTTTTGTATGTGTCTGTACTTGTATGTAGGAGATAGTTTTGATCACTTTAAGATTGATGCCAACAGTGGAGAAATAAGAACAACTACAATACTTTCATATGATTATAGACCTTCCTACAGGATGACTGTAATTGCCAGTGACCAGGGCTTGCCTCCCCTTCAAGGACAGGCGGTTATTAATATTCAGGTAATATTCTGTGGTCACAAATAAAAAATGATATTTTGAAGGTTTTGTATGATGTTTATAGCAACATTTGGACTGAAGATACATTAAACATATGAATACTGTTTTATGAAAACAGTACACTTACATGCTTACCATTTGCTTATCACTAGGGAAGTATATAGATCTAGATAATTTTTAAAATTTGCTTTATGTAATTCTGGACAAGATATTTACCTTCATCATTATGTGGGCATTTATGTTGCTTTGTCTATGCTGAGGAAAAACGACCTTTTCTTTTACTTGTTCCTAATAGCAAGGACTAGTACGTTTCCGGTAGAAACTTCAATGCAAACAAATGACCATACAATTAATTAGTTTGTTTTTGTAATTTAAAAAAACTTATAAAATACACTTTAATCAATATTGTTATAGTTTTCTTTAATTATATATAACGAACAGAGAATTTGCGAAGTCTTTATAGTAGAAGAAATTAAATAAACCAGTAAAAAATAAAATGACTTTGCATAGCTAGATTTTTCTGGTCATGTACAAGACAATCAGTTATATGCTTTTAGATATATATAATAGTTAATATACACATGTAAAATAATTAGTGAGAAATATTTCGAAGAGTTCCCAATTATATTCCTTACAAATTAAGGATATTTGAGTAAGCAGGAAATTCTATAGGATTATGCTTCATGTCTCTTGCTTCAGAGAAACATATACATGATACTAAAAATTCACACACATATTATCATTTTATACATTGTCAATGTATATATTGATCTCGACCTCTTAAGAGTAATTTGGACACACGGCTATTCCCTTGAAGGATCACAGCGTGAGCTCATCATAGTATCACATTTCACCACAAAATAAGAATTTTAAATTCCTCTACTTTCTGAAAAGAAAACCCCAAAGACTTCAAACTCACTGCTACCAAGTTGATTTTGGCTTTTAGTCACCCTGTGAGACAGGGTGGAACTGCCCCCTGTGTGTTTCCAAGACTGCAACTCTAGCTGTAGAAAGCCTGATCTCTTACCCACAGAACAATTGAAGGTTTTAAACACGATGCCACGAGGCTCCCAGTTACGTGATCTTCAATTCCAGGGTGATACTGAGAGTTGTATTATGTATAAATATGTTTTCTCACCAATGAATAAATGTATATCTCACAAATGGATTGAATTAACGTCCAAAATAATGTCATAAAATGTATTGATACACCCCAAATCAGTGGCTTTTTTATTCCTTTCCCCCCCTCAGGTGATACCACAATCCAAAGGAAAGGCTATTGTATCTCAGAATATTAGACACTTGGTTTTACCGGAAAACGTAAAGCCTGCAAAAATCATGAGTTTGATAAAGTCGCCTGGTCACCTTCAACAATATCATAGTGGAAAGTTACAGTTTTGTATCATTGCTGATGACAGGGATGGTCATTTTGCAATTGATGGCTCAACTGGAGACTTGTTCCTTTCTAAGGAACTGGATTATGAAATGACATCTCATTATCTTTTCAGGGTGGTTACTAATGACAACCTTAGAAGTCCTCCCCTGAATAGCACCCTCTACCTTAGTATTGACGTGGAAGACCAGAATGACCATTCCCCTGCTTTCCAGGATGAGTTCATTGTGATCAGCATAGAAGAGAATGTTGCTGTAGGTTCACTGGTCTATGTCTTCAACGCCAAAGATGGTGATGGCAGCTTTCTGAACAGTCGAGTACACTATTTCATGGAAGCCCACCACCCTGTAACAAACCCCTTTCTCATCCATCCCACATTTGGCACCTTGGTCACTGCATCCCTCCTTGACAGAGAGAGGGTTCCCACTGTCGTCGTGAAAGTAACTGCATCTGATCAGGCTGTGAATGTGACAGACCGACGACTAAAGTCTCTGATGGCTAAGATAGTGATTTTGGACGTGAATGACCACAGCCCCACATTCAAGTCGTTCCCCCTTGCCCACGTCGAAGAGGATGCGACGGTGGGCTCTGTCGTGCACCACGTAACTGCTGACGATCCAGATGAAGGAAGGAATGGAAGAGTAACGTACAGCATCCTCTCGGGAAATGAACACATGGCCTTTGTTCTAGATGAGTCAACAGGTACAGTGCCG
>NW_022109768.1:2447258-2453495 GCF_000313985.2 Echinops telfairi
GGAGTGGCTGGTCCTTTCGAGCCACTCCGCTTGCAGATTGCAGTCGAACTCCTAACCACTCTGCCACCAAGTTAGTATCCTAGATATTTTCAAAGGAAGATGGGTGTGGATTGATAGCTATATAATTGTGATATAGTGGTCTCAGTATATAATGGAATTATAAAAATGTCCTGGAGGAGGTTCCTGACTTCTTCTTCCCTCACAGTCCAAGACCACTTCCTGGGAGGTACAGGTCAGACATCCCTCCATCCGCCAACCATGTTTATTTTTAGCATTTTATCAGGGGCTCGTACAACCCTTATCACAATCCATGCATGCATCAATTGTGCCAAGCATATTTGTACATATGTTGCCATCGTCATTCTCAAAACACCTGCTTTCTACTTGAGCCCTTGGTATCAGCTCCCCCCCCCACTCCCTGCTCCCCCGATAACTTATAAATTATTATTATTTTATCATATCTTACAACCATTTTGTTATCAATTCAGAAACCAACCGTCATTCTCAATATTTTCTACTGCTGGCCTTGAGAATGCATTGCAATGGCCACAATTATGGTGTTTCTTAGAGAAAATAACAGGCTGCCATGAAGGAGTAAAAATGCTCAGGATATAAGCTCCTCTTCCCAGCCACACCTGCAAGCACGCTGCTCTCTGGCCCTGCACCCCTCAGCCATGAGGCTCCTTTGCCTCTGCCCTGCAGGAGCAATTGTACAAAGCGTTTGCATAGCTGCTGATGAATGCCTAAAGGGCATGCCACTCCACCAGAAGCCTCACCTAAAGGCATTCACCCAAACCTAATTCCCCCAATTAAGTGCCCCACAGAGGCACCCCACTCGGCAAACCACACTCTTTTTCAAAGGCACTTGTCTTTACTCCCTTTGTGGGGCAGGACGCCTGCCACTTTGTTTCCTTCTCTTGCTCTTAGTTCTGCTGCTGCCACTCCTCTGCCAGTGTCACAGCTCTGTGTCCCTGGGATTGAAGAGGTTCAGCTTAGAGGGACCTTTGGGACCAAAAGACACCCTCTGCTCCTGGCTCTTCTTCCTTAATGGTAGCACTATACCCCTGTTCTTGCTCCTTAGACTGCTCACATTCTACCCGACAGGCTGGCAAAATTGACCCATCCCCATATTAGATCTCCAAGTTTTTTTTCATAATCACAGTGAACCTTGTTAACAATCACTTATATGCCAATCCATATCAGCATCTTCCCCCATGTTTTCTTACCCAGACTCACCAGAGAAAGGGAGTATACATCCAATCTGCATGTCCCCACCCAGTTCTTTGGGAAGATTCTAAAGACGCTGGCTAGAAGAGCCACATGAAGTAAATCCTTCTAAGCAGATGTGCAGATTCTTCTTGATTTATCCCTTATCACTAAAATTTAAATTGGAATGACTTCTCTGAATTATATATTTTTTCTTTCAGAAAACATATCAATGTAAAGTTGTCTTAAACAGGTTTATTCGTTGATACTTAAAGCTACTTCATTTTTATCAGGTTGGATATGTAAAACCTAGAGTGTGCACGATTTCACTAAACACTATTTACTCTGTCCTCTCTCTCTTCTCATATAAAACAGGTCTACTCACTTCAGCTCGCCCTTTGGATCATGAAATCAAAACGCAGTATCTTCTCACCATTGGGGCACAGGATGATGGAGTGCCCGCACTTTCGTCCTCCCAGACCTTGACGATTACTGTTCTTGATGTAAATGATGAAACACCAGTATTTACACAGCCCCTGTATAACGCTTCAGTTAAAGAAAATAAAAATCCAGGAGAGTTGGTCATGAGGGTGGAAGCTACGGATAGAGATTCAGGTAATTAACAAATATGGATACGATGTTGTTCATGTTCAAAACCCAAACCCAAACCACCACCACACCAACAAAAACAAACAAGAAACGCACTCCAAGATTACAAATGATATCATTTGAACCAGTTATGACTCAAGAAACTGAGAGTAGCTGCAGGTTAGCTCAAATTTCTTGTACCTCTTTCATTCATGTGCATGTAAAACATCTGCAGAGGCCAAGATAATGTGTGCTCTTTTATCACTTGATTGCACTGGCCTTTATTATGATTTATAGCAGAGTTAGACCTAATTGTCATGCAATTTCTTCATCTGATCTTGATAATGAACAGGAGTAAAGATTAATCATTACGTTTTTTTCCAGAGTAGACTATTTAGATGCTCTGATTCAAAAAAGACACCTGGTCTTGGTTTCCTGTGTAAGTCGCCCAGTGCAAGAGCTTGGATGCTGGCATCAGACTGACTCATGGTGCCACCACTTGCTCTCTGTGTAACCCTAAACAAGCCGCTGAACCTCTCTGTGCCTGTTGGCTCATCTGTGAAACGGGGGTGTCGGCCATGCTTACTTTTCAGTTCTGCTATATGGTTGAAATGAATAATATGAAAACCTTCGCCCAGGGGCTGGAAAACGAAGTGTTCAATAAATGGTCATTTATACCACTACCCTTTGTACTATTAAGAATAGAGATTACTGTGTCCAGGCAGATGGTTTTGAAGTGAATCCTTACGGAGGCGAAGAGTATTTTTGACTTGCTTTTCAACATGTCTATAGCTTTTCTGACATTTACATTTTGATTGCTTTAATAGTCTGGTTTTAGACAAAATAATGACAAGTATTGCAGCGAGGTCTCTGTCCGTGGGGGCAGTGGTGGTTCCAGGATCAAATTCTTCCTTTCCAGGCAGGGGACCTGGGTTTTATTTCCAGCCAATGTTCCTCGCTCAACCACCACCTCTCACTGGAGGTTTGCCTATTGCTGTGACACTGAATTGGTTTCAGCAGAGCTCCCAGACTAAGATAGACTAGGAAGAAAGGCCTAGTGAGCTAATTCTCAGTGAAAGTCAGTCAACAAACACCCTGTAGATCACAAAAAAGTTGGATTCTGTTTTGCCAATATTAGATTGGGGCCATCTGGACAGGAGTCAACAACCTAAACAATGTATCATTAATATCACATGTTAACTTTCCCCATATTCATTAACACTGATGATTTAATAAACCAGAATGTACAATTCACATTTGTATATAGCAAGTAGATTACATGTCGTTTTATTTTTGCAAGAATAATAAGAGACGTTTCTGTGAAAATAAGCATGAATCATAACAAGTTACCCTTAGCATTTTAAAGCAGAGGGTGAAAGACACATTTAGTTGGCATGCCTTGCCCTTTGGGAAACAATCTTTTAATGAAATGAATTTTGCATGAATTTGTGTGTTGCTATGACCATTTTCGAGGGTAACTTCATTTTCTCTCTTTGGCCAGAGTGGGGCAGTGTGATCACAGAGCTTTCCTTAGTGCGCTCCAAACTCAGGACTAGAGCTTTCTAATGAGTGTCCCAATTGGTGCTTCAGTAATTTATTTAGCACATTTCTTTATGCAGTCTCACTTTGTAGAGTAATAGAAACATACATATGCTTGTGTTTCACCATAGTATAAATTCAGGAAAGTTCTCTTAGAGTGTTTGTTTACTGTTGTAAACCGAACCACACGGGAGTTCTGAGCAACACAAAAACGACTTCTCAAAGTTTACAAGCATGTGCTTTACCTACCACTGAGGTGGTGTGATTTAGCAATCATTGGCATATGTGTCGCACTGCCATTCATAAACTGGGCATACTTAATATTATTAATTTTCCCTGCTGTAGTGGGTTCAACTGAAATAATTTTAAAAATATTTTCAGAGAAGGAAAGAATTTCTCTATTTTTTTCATAGATTACCTGAAGATGATCATTATAAATACCTTCTGCTATTTCTTTCAAATTTCCTGGTATTGCATTTTGTTTTTTTAGAATGCATGGTCTGTAACCTGTTACTTATAATTGAATTAAAAATCCGTTGACTTAGAAATGATCATGCTGCCTGAGAATTTAGATACAAAACTTTATTTTCCAGTTTTGCATTTATATGAGTGTTAAAATAACGTATTAGTCTTTTCATGAAACATATGTTCTGAAGATAACTTTGATTTACTGCAAATACTAATGCTTCTAATGAGGACAGATTCTTTAAGCAAGTGTTCATGCAAATGCATGTAAATTTTTATGGATATGTGTTTTGAATACATTTTCCGTCAATCTTTTTACTTTTTCCTTTCTGCTCGTTGGGTTAGAATGATGAAAAAGGATTATGCATGAGAATTAAATGATGTATCAAGATTTTAACATAACTGGCATCAACTTGGAATTCATGAATGGTTTACTTTATAATATGTATTTTAAAAAATACTACAATATTACTTAATACTAGGAAACTCAACATATGTTTTGTAGCATCATACAATGCAATTCTTCTTCCTCTTCTTTTTTCAGTGAAGGCCTGCCGTGTGGTTTGGCGTGCACACCCGTGGGGGTTGGAGCACTGAATGTTTATGGTGTATGACTCATATGAATGCTAACAGGAATTTCTTCTCTTAAAAAGGGAAAAACAACTAGTATGCTTGAACTAAGTTATTAAAACTATTACAGGGTTTGGTGCTATCACACAGAGGTTTATTATTTGAGAGAAAATTCTATCCCTCCAATGTCTCTTCCCCAGTGCCTGGAGGATAGATTGCCCCACCAGAGAAGAATCATTCTGACTAATATTTTTTTACAAGGTTGGGGAAGATAGAACAATCCAGAAGTGCATTACTGCAGCAAGGATGTGGAGGCCACATTTGACCTCCTCCAATCCCAAGCCTGATTGCCACAAGGCAGAGGTCAGACATCCTTCCACCTTCCGTCTTTCTTAACCCTTTTCTCACTCTAACGATTCTTCCATGACACTCTGCTTCTGAGCCTATGTCCAATAAATCATTGCAATGGTCACATGGCACTCATAGAGGATGCTCACAATTACAGAGTTTATTTGGGAAGTCAACAGGTTACAATTTATATGAGAAATGCTCTGGATATAGTTGTCCAGTCAGGGTAGTTTCTTCTCTGCCGTGCTGGAAGACCAGACTCTCTGGCCCTCAGCTACTTGGCTTGGCATCCGAATTATGTGATGTGACTCTCTCTAGCTTTGCTCTCCATCCTCAATTCCAATGGCTCTCACACTGTTTCCTCGAGGGCAGAGGGCTGCAAGATTTTCTGTACATGACTCACACTCAACTAACTCACTGTCATCCACTATGACGTTGGCTCATAGTGACCCTGTAGGACCCTATAAGTAGAACTGCTCCTGTGGGTTTCCACGACTTAAACTTTTTAAGCAGAGCAGCTGGTGATTTTGAACTCCCAACCTTGCAGTTAGCAGCCCAACTTTTAACCACTGTGCCACCATGGCTAGAGAGTACGTAATTTAGGCTTTGTGGGACATATGCTCTCTGCTGCTCAGCCCTGACAGTAGTCATAGATAATCATAAAGAAATAAGCATGGTTTTATTTCAGTAAAACTTTATTTGCAAAAATAGGTAGAGGGCCATATTTGGCCAGTGGATTCTAGCTCGCAGTCCCTGGTCTAACACATGTGTCTAATTAAGATATCTAAAGTATTTCCTTATTTCTACTCATTAGGTCAGATTATCATGATACCATAAAAGAACTGAGTCAGTGTGATGCTATATTTGGATGCCAACATGACCAACATCTCTGCCCAGTAGATTATGGCAAACAGAGGATGAGTTTACATAAATAAATGCTTTCTTATACATGAGCATAGTGTTGCTTCTCAAAAGATTGTCCCTGGGACCAGTAGAATCATCTTTTATAGCCTACAGAGGACAATGACCATAAAGACTTTCAATTAAACTGGTGTCTCTCTATCGAAAAGCTCTCTCTGTGTCTTAGGAAGGGAGTGTCCTCTGAACTTTTAGGAAATGTAATGAGGGGAAGGTGGCAGGCATGTCATATACAAAGGTAAGTAAAAATATATAGCTAGCAGGAGTCCAGTTCATGCATGCACCAGCTTATTCTGAACAGAATGTATATAAACATGTGCTTGTAATCAGTGGCTGACTGCCGGCAAGTTCTGTGAGTGATAACTCTCTTTTTCCCCCTGTGTTAGACAGGGTTCTCTAGAGAGATAAAACCAAATTCCTGATAATATAATATATTTATTTATAAGGATAATTAGATATATAACAAGAAATGAACTGTTAAATCATATACAGATAAATATACAATACAAGAAATAAAGAGTTAAATTAGAAAGCACTATAAATGGCTTAGTGCAACTCATGTCTGTGAGAGAAAGTTGAGAGACTAGCAGTCCTTCAAGTCTC
>NW_022109768.1:2454402-2468856 GCF_000313985.2 Echinops telfairi
CGATTTTATAAAACTAAATGTAATCAGGGACAAGGCTTGGATTTATCATTATGATCCAGAGAGCAAGGTTCAATCACAACAGTGGTTTCTCAATTAATTTTAGAACACTTTCTTCATTATTTTTGGCTCCCCATTACTACCTAACCTGCTATAACCCTAAAGAACTATTCATCTAGTTACTGTCTCTGTGGATTTACCTATTCTGGATTTCATATAAAGAAAATCATACCAGAAACCCCAACAACAACAAAATAAAACAGAAAAACATACATCCAAGAGAAAGCAGAAGATAATAGAAACTAGAACAAATTAAAAATGGGTCTAAAGTGGGAAACAAATATGTTACATCTTAATCTAACTCTATCTGCAGTAATCATTTTCCAATGCTCTCTGACTTAGGGTAAGACTTGTTAGCATTTTAATCAATATTCTGAGGGGGCTCAATGAAGGCTCAGTGTTTATATGTATCCATAGTCCATTTCAGCAGAAGCATTTTCAGCTTTTTAAGAAATAATGTAAGTAATCTCCATGAGACATTTGGTAATTCTAATCATAGTTCACTAATCTAGCCAAATGGTGTGTACAACTCTTATTAATATATGTAAACCATTGAACTGTTAATTTAAAAAAGGGGGAGGTACTATTCCAGAAAACTTAAATTTCAGACTAGATCCAACCCAGAAAACCTTCCCAGGAGACCGTTCCATTCCTGGCCCTTCATCTCGGTTCTAAGGCTCTCCTTCCCCACCTGTATATTCTAAATTCTTTTTCATTTCAAAGTCTCATTTCATCTCTTTTTCTTTCTGTATCTTTCACATTAGTATTGCTTATCTTTGAATGTGCTAAATATAAGATGTATATTTTCTAGTGGAGAAAAAAATCCAAATCAAATAAAAACACAAAACAGTGACTTTTAAGGGGATCTTCTGGGCCAGATACACTCAAAGCAGAGAGAGCAGCACAGAAGGTATGGCAACTGGTTTTTCATTTGTCTTTGAGGGGGCATTTCAGAAGGATAATACAGGATGATCCTGGTGCTGATTATGGAAGAGTTTTGAGAAAGTAAAGCCCAAGAAAGTTGCATGAAGGGATTGTTGTGTGTGTGTTTATCACAACAATGCACAAGCTCATTTTTCGAGGGTGGCAAGCACTGTATTATAAGATTGGTAAAACTTTACCCCATCCACCCTAAAGCCCGAATCTTGCCTCTTCAGATTTCTTTTTGCTCCCTGAACTCAAAGAACATTTCAAAGACTTGAGACCCAGCAGATGCCAAAATTGCCATTTTGATGTGGTGTAAATGGAAGAGGGTGGAATAGACTTATATGGAGGATATGTCAAGAATAATAGCTTTACATTTTGATAAGTTTGTTCAATAAAGTTTTTGTGTGATTTTGTAGAAATGCTTTTTTTAACTTATTCTTGCACATAGCCTTATTTTGGGGGGAGTCTTTACTGAATGGAATGCAAAGGGTGATTGGGCATCTTGACCTTAATACCTATTAGCCACCATTGGATCCATCCAATTAAATAAGATACAATCAAGAGACACAGTGCTATGAGCTAACCCAATACATTCCAGAATCTCCCTTAAATACACCATATCAATAAATGTAGCCTAAAACCATGTTATATTTTAGCTTCCTGTGTCTGACAGCCTTTGAACTAGTTTCCCTGCATATTCCCTAAATGTATGCCCCCATCAATCCGAAAACGTTTGCCATTCTTTTGAAATGATGAGCTGCCTCCAACAGAGTCATCTCTGTGCTGGACTTCTTGCAGTAGACTGAGTTCCAAATCTAGCTATGGGCAATCAAGTAAATAAACATCTTTTTGTAAGGTACTTACGGAAAATGTCACCAAGTTTGGGTATGAACTTTTCAGGGCCATTAATTTTAGGGATTCCTGATTTTTTAACTGTGACTTGACAGCCTCCACTTTCTGTGTTCTTTCTGTCTGTTCCCAGAATGTTAGGAAACAACCAGCTCAGGCCCCTACCCCTTGCTACTATTAACACCATTTGCATCTCTAACAAATTTGTTTCTCTCAATAGCTCATCACAAACACAGGTGATCATTTGTTTGATCATGATATCACTACAAGTCCTGGATTACTGGTATTCCATTTCCCACAGGCAAGATCTCAGCAGTGCATTCAGGGCCAAAGACATAGGCAAACCAATTCCAGAATCCTGCCTATCTAAATTACCTAGGTGCCAACTACTGTATCCCGCAGTGTGCATTTAGGAAAACGAAATATTGCAACACAAGTATTGGAAAGCCGAGTGAGCAAAAAGGGGATAACTAGAGAAAGCAGCTATCACCCTTAGCGGTGAGAAACAAGAACATTGGTTGAGGTTAGCAGAATCTCTCAAGAAAGCCAGAAAAAGATCCACTGAGTCTTGCATTTCCTGAAGGGCCAAGGAAAGTGAAAGTCTCAGTAAGTCTGTATTGACGAGGAAAGGATCATTGCTGATTGGGACAATATGCAATCAGGAAGAAAAAAAAGCCATCTGCTATCCTTCTAAGTTTAGATCTCCTTCTAGTGCTCCTGTTTGGTGGGAAATAGTCGGGAGTCATTTGGCAATGGAGAACTGGGATTTGAAGATTCCCCGGAAGACACAGTATAGAGTAATTGGTACACAGGCATGTAATGAATAGCACAGCATGCAAATCAAGAACGGGGAGGGGGGAATCTTTAGATGATAGAGGGAATGGACAGAGGGAGCAGACACTGAAAAGGCTCAAACAGAAAGAAATGTAGCACAGAACAGGCCATAAGCCAGTGTTCCAGGAATGCAGCGAGGGAGAAAACAGATGAGATGTAGCTGGAGAAACTCCAGGTCTTGTGGTAAGATGTTTGGATGCTATTTTGCATGCATTCAAACTCTCTTTCCTCCCTCTTTATCTCTTAACTCCTGTTTGTCTTTAGGGTGTCAGCTTATTCAGAAAGCCTTATATTATTAGTTATTCTCTTCAAAGTCATGCATACTTTTCTCTCATTGTGTGGAATTTTAATTGTTTGCTTGCTTATTTGTATCTCAAAGCACTGCAAGGGTAGAGAATAATTCTTTTTATTTATTAAATAATCATTTTATTAGGGGCTCATACAACCCATCACAATCTGTACATATGTCATCTGTGTCCAGCACATTAATACAGATGTTGACTTCATCATTCTTATGACACCCAATTTCCACTGGTGTCAGCTCATTTTTCCCCCTCCCTCCTTGCTCCCCCTCCCCCAGAACCCCTGATAATTTATAATTTATTATTTTATCATATCTTACCCCATCCAACGTCTCCCTCACCCACTTCTCCACTATCCATCCCCCAGGGAGGAGGCCTCATGTAGACCTTATCCTCTGTTCCCCCTTTCTCCCTCTCCTTCCCTCCACCCTCCCGCCATTGCCACTCTCTCCACTGGTCCTGGGGGGTTCCGTTGTTCTGGGTTCACTGTATTTCCAGTTCCTATCTGTCCCAGTGCACCTCTTCCGGTCCAGCCGGATATGTAAGGTAGAATTGGGATCATGGTAGTGGGGTGGAGGAAGCATTTAAGAACTAGAGGAAAATTGCATATTTCATCGTTACGACACTGCACTCCAATTTGCTCCTCACCTCCCTGCAGCCCTTCTGCAAGGGGATGTCCAATTTCCCCCGGATGGGCCCTGGGTCCCTACTCTGCACTCCCCATCCTTCACAATGTTATGGGTTTTTTTTTGGTCTTTGATGCCTGATACCTGACCCTTTTCATCTTACAGGCTGGTGTGCTTCTTCCATGTGGGCTTTGTTGTTTCTCAGTTAGATGGCCCCTTGTTTATCTTCCAGCATGTAGGACCCCAGATTCTATGTAATTTGACAGCTTGGCACCATCAGCTGAGAATAATTCTTATTTTTAGAAATCATGTTCTTCGCACCTAACTGTACCTTGGCACCTAATATCACCCATAATGCATGTTGTTGAATGACTTAATTAAGGAACAGACTCCCTGTGAAATGATTTCATACTCGTATATTCTCTCGGGGTCTATAACTCATACATAGAATTTTTTAGGACTCTGAGGACCAAGATAACCAAAAATTACTTTCAATTGTACCTTTCCAGTCCTTAGCACTCAGTAGATATGCCTTGAACAAATCAATACATTCATGAATGAAACTGCCGAACAGTGTAGATAGTGACCCATGATCCACATACAGCTGGAAGTAGAAGGCACTGAATTGAGAGGGAGAGAGAATAGATGAATGGCGTGAGTTAACAATTATATGGTGACCAGGCCAAACTCACTCTCATTGAGTTGATTCGGATTGCTTGTGACCCTAGGAAGAATTTCGGAGACTCTCAATCTTTACAGGGCAGGCAGACTTATTTTTTCCCTGTGGAGTGGCTAGTGAGTTTGAACCACGGACCTGGCAGTTAGCAAGCCAGCTCCTAATCTGCATCACTCTCAGGGCTCCTTGAAGGCCAACAGATCAGTTGTTTTGTACAAAAAGCCCCCACCACTCCAGCCCAAGAAGTAGGAAAAAAATGAGACACAAAGATTTTTTTATACTTCTTAAAATGTTTTCCTATCGCAACCTCTCTCTCTACGATGATAGTCTGCAATTCCTGCTGCCAAAGAGAGGACAAGTTCGATGATAAATAAAAATGATCAATGATGAAGAAAGTACCTGGGAATTATACTGTAGTTGGAAGGTAGCTGCAGAGAATGGATCACTGCCATAAGATCAACTCTGATTCCTAGAAGCCGTAAGGGACAGGGTACAACTGTCCCTTAGGGTTTCAGAGGGTGCAACTTTTTACAGAATGAAACGTCTCATTTGTCTCCAGCACAGTGGCTGGCTGGTTCCAACCACCAAACTTTTGGTTCGTAGCTAATGTTTACTCCACTTCAGTACCAGGGAATGGATGCAGTGTTTAGAAGAGGAGCACCCTCACAAGGAGAGAAAAATAGTTAATGGAAAATATTTTCATGAGAATGACTCTAAATGACAAGAAATAGCTGAGAATATTGGGAGATTTGCCTCTGTTAATGAGACAGAAAAGAGCATGTAGTAAGGAAACTACAGGAGCAGACGTTTGAGAACGTTCTAGCCCAATGTGTCCATTTTCTCCGGGAACTGATCATGTGACCAACGTATGTGAGATGAAGTCTTGCCATTCTCACTCCTAGGGAACATTATCTGTGAGAGTGAGTCGGGTCATGGTCAGAAAGGCCACCCAAGAGAGGGCAGCTTGGTCAAGAGGCTAGAAAGATGGCCAGGTGACCAGGACATTTCAGGAGCAAGCCATGGTTACATTTTCTCCAAGCTCAGTCCACTGCTGAATAGTCAAGGAGAACAGAGAGACGCTTGTAAGTGTGCTGCACACTCACCTTTCACTAAAACTTGTGCTAAAAGGATTCAGGCCCAGCTTTCCAATTCCGTGCATTAGATAAAACCATCTCCAGTCTTTGCCTGTTTGGCTCTCATGCTTGATGATGCCATGCTTCTTTGGTTGGGTGTGAGGATGACCAACAAAGCACTGATTTCATTCTAAATAAGCCAAAGTCAAAGGCTTTATGTTTATCTTCTACTGTTTAAGTTGTGGAGGAATACATTGTGCTAGAGGAATAGAAGGCTCGTGGGTTGTTGCATTAAAGACAAGCACTATTTAGAATAACAGAAACAAAATGCTTAAGTTTCTAAAAAGTCAAAGAAATATTGAAGACAATGCTTAAGCACCTTATAGCTTATCTGGAAGAAGGGGAGAAAGAGAAATGATGAAGATTTACATTTGCTTAAACATTCATATGCTTGATTAGTGTTGGGAATTAAGATTGTTTAATATATAATACCAGGGAGTTTTAAAAATTCATGAAAAAATTGAATGAAAAGATAATGGCATTTTTCCATGAAATTTTTGAAGCCCCCTTTTACGTGACATGTAATAAATTATGCAAAATAATCTTATAGGCACTATAATAGAATCATTGGATACATGATTTATTTTATGTCAAAAATGAAATGCTCAAGAATAAAAAGGTGAAGCTCTCCACGTGATGTTTCTGGGTGGAGCAGTACTCCATTACTAACCAAAAAGTTGGTGTGGTTCAGAGGCGTGAAAGAAAGGCCTGGTGATACTTTCCATAACTATTGCTGTTGTCGATGGTGTTGGTAGGTGTGGTCAAGTCACTTCCAACTCAACAATCCTGTAAGTAGTAGGGATGAAACACTGCCCAGTTGTTCTTGTTGGAACCCATCATTGCAGCCCCTGTCCCACTCAATCTCATTGAGCGTCATCTTTTCCCCTGATCCTCTCCTTTAGGAAGCAGGAAATCCTTCTCCGGGAACTGATCACGTGACCAAAGTACGTGAGATGAAGTCTTGCCATTCTCTCTCCTAGGGAACATTCTGGTGGTACTGCTTCCAAGACAGATTGGCTTGATCTTTGGACAGTCCATGATATATTTAATATTCTTGGCCAACACGATCATTCAAAGGCATCAGTTCTTCCTTATCTCCTGCCCCTCTTTGTCATGTCTATGGGGCAATTGAGGCAATTGCCATGTCTATGAGGCATGGCTTGGGTCAGGTGCACCTGTCTTCAAAGTGACCTCTTTGTCTTTTAACGCTTGAAAGAGATCTTTTGTGGCAGATTTACCCAATATAATTAATTTCTTGTTTGATTTACTGAGTACTGTTTCCAGGATTGTACATTGATCATGGAACCAAGTGAAATGAAATTTCCTAACTATCACAAGCAAGAAAATCTTATGGGGCAATTCTACTCTGTCAAACATGGTGTCATCTTGACTTAGCATCAGTTCTACACCAAAGATGTAATGGTTCTCCATGTAAGCTCCATGAAGGCAGAGACTGTTCTGCTTCATTTACTACAGTAACATTGACATAAAGTCCTATGCTTGCTATCGAATGTTGATGAACAAAATATTTGAGAAACAAAGGAAATCAGTGTAAGATGGTAGTGTTTCCATATTTGATCATGTATATAGAAATCAAAAGTAATTTTAAATTTTAACAATGTGGAATATTTAGAAATTCTGGCTTCTCTGTAGGAGATGTTGTTACACGATCCCAATAGCCACTGCTTATTTAATGATCTTCATATTTTGCCTAATTATAAAATGAGAAGTTTTGGTGAACTCTGGCCAAATCATATCAGGTATACTGATCCTACACCTTATTAGATCCCCCCCACCCTCTTTCTTGGTCATTAAAATGCCTGCGGTTATAGCAAATCCATTTTTTTCTTCCCAGTGATATACTAAGAAACATACATAACTATTCCCATATAAAATAAGAAGTATATCCGACTCCTTCCAGTATTCAGCCCTATAATCTTTTCCCTAGAGTCTGATATATAGTTTTTAAGAGTGACAAGAATGGAATTTGTCATTGAAATGTTTTGCTGTTATTGTTAAGGCCACAACAGAGCTATTTCATCTTTTATTAAGCTATTATATCATATAGTCATTGTAGTGTACTGATACTCAGATTCTTGTCAGTTAAGAAAAGAACATGGGAAAATAGTTGTCAAGAACATATATGAAATGCAAATGAACTGCGAAAGCATGGAATAAACTCAGCTAAGCTAATGGTGCGAGTGGTCCTCACCACCAGAGCTGGAAACGATGTGGCACTCTTCTCAGGGGAGAAATGAAACCGCAAAAATATGGGAAGAATTAGTTTCAACATGCGTAGTAATATGGTGCCACATTTCTCACTCCAGAGGGGAGACTGGAAACGGAGTGAATAACAGAATGAAGAGAAAGCACTCAGATAAGCAAAACTAATGAGCTAGCCTCCTGAGGCAGAAATTAAAAAGAATACTGTAACCGAATGCTTTTAAATGGTGGGTTGGTCTACAGAAATTGTCCTTTTCCCTGCAAGGTTACTATTATTTTATTAATTCACAATCAGGGGCATTATAAGGAGCAATTAGGAATCCATGGTGGAGTTGCATACCCATAAGACATTTTTTATGGGAGGGGAAAAAATGTTAAGCATTCACTGTGGGGAAGTCTTGTAAAACAGTTGAAAATCAAGCATTTCTGCCCAGGAGGCTTTTATTTAGCAAGAGCAGCCAGAAAAGTTGTGTTTGTGTTTTGTTTTTACCTTAATCTACAAATTGTTTAGACATCTTGCCTTTCTCATTTATGCCTTCACACGGTCCCAGGGAAAGGAGAAGAAAAAACAATGGATCCTGAAGAAGTATTGCCTAAGAGTTTTCCTTTGTATTTCCCTAAAGGAATCCATTCCAAGCTGCAGTTTGAAATCATGCCAGGCGCTGCATTTGGGTTGTTCAAGATCAACCCTGACACGGGTGAGGTAGTGACAGCCACCACACTGGACAGAGAAATTCAGGACGTCTTCACCCTCAGAGGTAAAGAATCTCTTCATTAGGCATTTTTGTTTGTTTGTTGTAGAGGTAACCAGAGGCTGGGTGTCAAAGGTCTACATTTCAGTGGGGTGTCTTCAAGTATTATTGGGCCAGTGTTTCCTGATTCGTGTCCTCTGAGTATGGGTAGTCAGAACAATAGATTTAAAGAAGTAGACACAACCCAGCTGTCTTTGTTTTCTTGCCAGTACTTGTGCGAGATGGGGGAGTCCCTTCATTGTCCAGCACCACGGTGATTCTCTGCAGTGTCGAGGATGAAAACGATCATGCACCAGAGTTTATTGCCCTCCGGCATTACATTGAGGTTCCCGAAAACCAAGGGCCCGAAGTCATCGATACTATTTGGGCATCTGATATGGATACTGGAAATAATGGAGCTGTGGAGTATCACATAGTTGGTAAATATTTTATGTAACACTCCCCACCCCCACCATACGATACCAACCGAAGAGACAAAGACTTGTCTATAGTTTGTTGAAAGGAACAAGTCTAAGGTGCAGTTTGGAACTATGGAGTTGGCTCGTGACTCCCAGAACCCCATGCACAATGGGGCAAATCACTGCCCAGTCCTGTATGGCCCCTGTGTTTGGTTGTGGTGTAGACCATTGCGATCCCAAGAATTTCCACCTGCTGGATTTTGGGACGTGCAGCTTCCAAACTAGCTCAACATCCTAGCAATAAACAAGCCTCCACTGAAAGCAGAGAGGTGACTGTGCAGGAGCCACACTGGCCAGGAGTTAAACACAGGTGTCTTTCATGGAAGATGAGAATTATACCACTGCAGCACCAATACCCCGGACACATATGATCTGGTGGCTATTCTGTATTTAGTGTCTGCTACATTATCTATGAAAGACAACCCCCCAAATGCCTCATTGACGCCATGAATTTTCATTTGCACCTCCATTACACAGCCCCTTTCTCCATGCCCCTTCTCTGTCTCTAAAAATCTGCTGTGATCTAGGGCTGCTATAACAAAGATACCATAGTTGGTGACTTTCACAACAGAGAGTGGGTTCTCATTGCTTAGAAACCTGACAGTTCCTCATTCAGGGCACTGGCTCTAAGAGAAGGGTTTCTTCCTGTTTGTGCTAGTGTTCCTGGATTAGTTTCTGATCTCCAAGAGCCTTGGCATTGATCTTCCCCTATCTCTGATTGCTTGCTTAGCACCCTTGTTTATATCTCAAAAGACTTAAGACATACCTTACGTGAATACTGCCTCAGAAAGATAACCAAGAAAATCCATTCCCAGATAGGATTTTAGGTTTAGAATTTATAGCACATGTTTTGGGGAGACACATGTCAATTCTTAATATCTTACCCATTGCCCCCCACAATGTATGTCCTTCCCATAGGCAAAACATATTACTTCATCATGTTTTCCCCAAAGTTGTAAATCAACTTCAGTTCCCAAACCTCATCCTCTGAATCATCTAAGGCAGTGGTTCTCAACCTTCCTAATGCCGTGACCCTTTAATACAGTTCCTCATGTTGGGGTGACTCCCCAACCATAAAATTATTTTTGTTGCTACTTCATAACTGTAATTTGCTACTGTTATGAATTGGGCAGCCCCTGTGAAAGGGTCGTTTGACCCCCAAAGGGGTTGCTGCCCACAGGTTGAGAACCGCTGATCTAAAGCAAGTGTGGGTGAGATTTTAGAGGAGTTTTGCATCCTGAATTAAAATACCTCTTCACCAGTGGACCTGTGAAATGTAGAATACAACTTGTTCACTTTCAAATGATAAGGGTAAGTCACAATGTAATGCTACAAAAATCATAGAAACGTTTACTAACAAAAACATCAAAAGATGAAGTTTGGTTTCTCCACATATCGTTCATGCAGGTCTACACATTTCTGAAGCGGATGCATTGCTCTGATGGGGAAAAACCTCCTTAGCACCACTTGCCAGGCCTCTTTCTCACCAATTCAGTTATCGCTTTTCTCAAAACTTCTTCCTATTAAGCCCTGTGATCATCCAATGCCCTTTGAGAAAATCTATGAAAGACAGTTTCTGTAATCATCTGAGCTGACCTTTCTACTTTGAATGTAACCGGTTTTGATTGGACATCCCCCCTCCCCCATTTCTTTTTGGTGGGAGAGGCATCCAAATGAGGTTTAGACATGGATATTACTGGGAGAACATAGCTACAGCCATTCATTGATCACAGAGATTTGTTTAAACCCATTTTGTTTGTAGTAAATTAATACATACTTGAACTAGAACCTTAATAGCATTGTTTTTTTGACTTAGCCTTGTTCAGTGGTGGACCAGGCCCAAAGCAGACATGTCCATTACAATGGGAAACATTGAAGGGGTAACAGATATTAAGCAAGTTCAAAACCCAGCAGAAAAAAATGACTAACTCTCAATGCTTGAAAACATGAGGTACCTTTAAAATGTCTGTGGACGGAGAGCAAATGCTTTGAGAATGACGAGGGCAATGAATGTACAAATGTGCTTTACACAATTGATGTATATATGGATTGTGATAAGAGTCCTATGAGCCCCTAATAAAACTATTTAAAAAAAAAAGAATAGTAAAAGAAAAAAAAAAGTCTGTGGAAGGCATTCCTGAACGTCCCGCCCGTTGGAGCTTGAGTCAGCTTTGAAGGGCAGGCGAGCATTGGGAGACCTCAAATCTACATTTATAGTCTAGGAGCAAAGGGGAGCCTTTTGGACAGGAGTTCCCATCCGTTCCACATCATTTAGGTCTGAACAGGATTTCGTTTGAGGCCCTAAAAAGAATAACACATCAGGTTGAAAAGAGCCCCTATCAGAACAACATGAATACTGCTAAAAGAGAAATAAGAAGCAATATCAAGGTTATGGTGAATCCTGGGTGGAAGAATAGTGAAATCATTGCTGCTTTATGAAAAGTTTATGGGGACAATGCCCCAAAGGAATCAATGGTTTACAAATGGGCAGCTCGTTTTAAAAATGGACGAGACGATGTTGAAGACGGAGCCCGTAGTGGTAGACCATCCTCATCGATTTGGAAGGAAAAAATTAATCTTGTGCCCTCATTGAGTATAGATGATGCAATGCAGAAACAATAGCTAATACCCTAGGCATCTCCATAAAGTCAGCTTATCCACTTCTCATCGAAAAATTAAAGTTGAGCAAACTTTCTACTTAGTGGGGTCCAAAGCTATTGCACTCAGATCAGCTGCAGGCAAGCGCATAGTTTTCAGTGGACAGTTTATATACTGGTCGGTTAAAGATCTGGTTGTAACAAGATGAAACGTGTCTTTCCCGGTGTTTCCTGAAGACAAAGCATGTTCAAAGGAAGGGTTATCAAGAAGCAGAAGAGGCCCATTTAAAGGCAAGGCAGAACGTCCATTCAACAGCAAAGATCATGGCCACCATTATTTTGGATGCTAAAGGCATTTTGCTTGTAGACTTCTTTTTGAAGGGTCAAAGAATAATACAATCTGCTTATTATGCAAGTGTTCTAGAAAAGGTAGCCAAAGCTCCCGCATAAAAACACCGAGAAAGTTTCACCAGAGTCCTTCACACCAGTGTCCTTGCTTATTCCTCTCAGCAAGCCAGGGCAATTTTGTGAGAGTTTGGGTGGGAAATGATTTTTAATCTTTTTTTTTTTAAGTTATTTTCTTATTGCAAAAAGAGACTACATTTCTAGGGCCCTCAGTTCCTCTAGGCATGGATAAGTGCTGGCCTCATCACTTATGGATGTGTTGTCTTGAACTTGATGGGGAGCATATGTTGAGAAATAAAAGTTTGCTTTTATTTTTATCTTTTAAAAAAATCTTGTAACTCTACTTTTCCCAAGAACTTTTGAAGTCCTCATGTATTCATAAAATAAAGATGCTGTTTGCAACAACAACAGCAAAAACAAAACCCAAACAAAAAAAGTCTGTGGAAATTTTTCATTATCTTTTAATTCCATGAAATTTGAAACTTCTTCATGGGTCTTTAAACTTCCACACTTTCTGGAAAATAACCTTGCCCTTGATGCTGGGTGTTGGCCATGCTCTCCAGATTCCGGGGGAATTCAGCTCTGTTTTTTCAGGCCCACTTGGAGGATACTTCTCCTTCCTCAGTTTTGGGTGGCTCCACTCTCCTAGTCCGTCAGAATAGTGACCCCACCCCTCACCCCAGCAGACCCCGTTCTTCTGCTTAGTGGACATGACAGTCCTACCTCCTCACCTTTGGGCTCTGGAGCCCATCTGGGTCACCTAAATGGCAGCCTCCCACTCCAGCACCAAAGTTGGTGGAGATCTAACTCTTTCAAACCCAAGATGCTGTGGCCTCACACTTTGAATCCTAGGAGGCTGTGACTCTACTTGTAGAAACCAAGGAACCTGTTTTCAGTGTTCCAACAATTCTGTGGTCTCTGAGAGTCCAGGAATGGTCTCTTCTGTGAGGGTAACAGGTGTAACTCCTTTAGCCTGTTATAATGCCTGGAGGCAGATAGCTTCCTTCCTTCCTTCCTTCCATCCATCTTTCCTTCCTTCCATCCATCCTTCCTTCCTTTCTTCCTGTCGTCTGTCTCTGTCTCTGTCTCCTTATGGTCTAAGCTGATAGATTTTCTACATGTTTAGATTCATCAGTCTAACAAAAGGTTGTGTAGCCACATCCTTGGTGAAACTTATAGGACATATGTGAATGTGAGAAAGATCACCCCACTTGATCGTAGGTAAATTCTTAGGCAGAACAACTTTAGGGTCCTTTTTGTCCCATCTCTTAGTGTTTGCCCCCATCGCCTGTGACCCTCTTTTCATCCGCTGCTGCCCACCTCCTCATGAAGCTGACACCATGGGTTCCAGAAACTGGAGACCCTGTCGGTATTCAGGTGCTCAATGATTACCTGGCCAACAAGAACTGCATCGAGGGATCTGTGCCATCAGGAGCAGACGTGGCAGTGCCTGAAGCAATCTCCGGCCCTCCACCCACTGACTTGCGTCATGCCCGACATTGGCATCATCACATCGAGTCGTATGAAAAGGAAAAGGCCAGTTTGCCAGGAGTAAAGAAAGCTTTGAGCAAGTATGGCCCTACTCATGTGGAAGACACCTGCTAATGTGGAAGTGGCACTGCAGGCAGTAAGGACGATGACGGCATTGATCTCTCTGGGTCTGAGCAGGAGGAGGAAAGTGAAGGAGCAAAGGGGCTACCAGAAGAACGCCTTGCACAGGATGAGTCAAAGAAAGCCAAGAAGCCTGCACTTGCTGCCAAGTCTTCCATCTTACTAGATGTGAAACCTCGGGATGATGAGACAGACATGGCAACATTGGAAGAGTGCATCAGAAGTATTCCAGCAGGCGGCTTGGTCTGGGGCTCATCTAAGCTTGTTCCAATGGGGTGTGGAATTTAAAACTTCAGATACAGTGTGTAGTTGAAGATGATACATTGGTACAGATATGCTGGAAGAATAGACAACTGCTTTTGAAGATGATGTGTAGTCCGTGGATATGGCTGCTTTCAGCGAGATCTGGAATTTCTCCTGGATGGTTGTACTTAAACTGACGAAAAGGCAACAAAAAAAAGTTTTAGGAAAATGATGTAAATCAGCTCTTGAAAATTGTTTTCCTTAAAACTCCCTGTTTTTTGATTCTCTTTGGTGGCCTTCAGGGATACTCATGCTTAATGTTAAAGGCAACTAGTCTGATTGATGTCTAGAAATGACATTTTATCCTATAATTTTTATACCTGACTTCCATTTTTTAAAATAAGATATACATTTCAATCCCATTAGATAGAATGAATGATAGCTGAATATATCAAGTTGTCACTATACCCTCCCCAACTCTGTCAAATTCATTAAGGCGAATGCTGTAATTATTGATTAAATTGATAGGCATATATTGAATTAAATCGATCTAATTAGCCCCTCCAATAGGATAGAAGTTTCCTGAGGGCAAGGAATTTTATTGTGACCCCTGTTCAGTTCTCAGTACCTAAAAAATTACTGGCATTTGATAATCAAAAACTAAATATTTAGCAAATGAATGAATGAGTGACTACAATGCTAGTGATGGACTGCTATATTTTCCATTCAAAAAATAATTCAAATGATTCTTGTATATATAT
>NW_022109768.1:2468956-2478085 GCF_000313985.2 Echinops telfairi
TGTATATATATATATATATATATAGATATATATATATATATTCTTTTTTTTCTTTTCTTTCACAGATGGAAATACTGCTGGGTATTTTGCCATTAATGAGACATCTGGAGAACTTTCAACTACACGTCCTTTGGACCGGGAGCAGGTCCACAACTTTAGTCTCGTCATCCTGTGTTCTGACCTTGGAGACCCCCCAAGGAGCTCCAGGATGCAGCTGCAAGTGAGGGTTCTGGATGAAAATGACCACAGCCCTTCCTTCCCCCTGCTTCACTACCAGTCCTCTGTAAGGGAAGACATGGAAATAGGGACCACAGTTCTTGTACTCTCTGCTACAGACGAAGATGAAGGTTTGAATGGGAAAATCGAATATGTTTTAGTGGATGAGGCTTTTGGTGCATTCTCCATCGATCCGGTGACAGGTGCATTGAGAACTGCCCGTAGCCTCGACCGAGAAGCCATATCCCAGCATGTATTTCGGGCAGTGGCTAGAGACTGTAGCCTCCAGCGTGCGCGGAGCACCACAGTAACTATACACATTAGCATCACTGATGTCAATGACAATGATCCAGTTTGGGAGCAAAATCCCTTTGATATTTTTCTGCCACCTGAGTTGCCTGGCCATGTGGTAATTGCTACTCTGAGAGCTGATGACCCAGATTCGGGGCTTAATGGAACGGTCACGTTTACTGCTGCAGAAACCAAATCAGCATTTTCTATCAATAAGTACACAGGAGAAATTCGGCTTCTGCAAAGCCCACCTTCGGAATATTTCCCTATGTGGGTGCAGTTAAAAGCTATGGACCAAGGGATCCCCCCCAGGACAACCACTGGTCTCTTGGTCATTCACGCGGAGGAAGAAGAAGTAAAACTTTCCTTCACTCGCCGTATCTATAGAGGGATTGTGACTGAAAATTGTGAGGCAGGTAAGTGCCCCCTCAAGCTAATGTAGAATGTGTATGTTTTGGCCAAACACTTAGAACTAGGGACCATAGGACAGTTCTATTCTTTAACAGTTTTCTTAGCATGTAATTCATAAATCATTCAATTCAATAGTCCAGTCACACCAAGAAGAGTTTTACAATAATCACCACAATCAGTTTTAGAGCATTTTCTTCATTCTTGTAGTCATCATCATTAGTTTCTCATTTCTCCTCAACCTCCCCTGCCATACCCCCAAGGAACCATGAATCCAATTGCTATCGCTATAGGGTTACCTATATGGGATTACCTATCTGGGATTACTCTATAGGCTTACCTACCTGGGATTTCATATACAGAAAACACATTTTAAAAAATTAACAACAATAACAAAGTAAAAGAAATAAAAACCCCAATCAAAAAGAAAGCAGAAAATATTAAAACCTAGAACAAATTTCAAGTGGATCAGAGGAAGATCAAATGTTCTGTTTTGGATTCACTTATACATTCTTGAGTTTAACCTGTATGGGGCATAGCAATTTTCATCCAAACAATTCTATTAGAAAAATACATTCAAATACAGTATGACAAATCTTAAAGATAGCAGGCCCCCCCCCCATCTGTCAGTTTGTCATACTGTGTGTGATGCTGGAACTCAACAAGACAACCAGAAGGAATGAATGCACTGAAAGATCTGTCTCCAATGACTCTTGAAGTTTCAATTCATTTACATTTATTGTCTCAAAAATCTGTGTGAATCCTTAGCAAGCGCATATGTCTAAAAATACGTCCATAGAAATGTCATGAAAGGTGAAGTATGAGGTCCTGGCAAAATGCTTAAACTCTATCTGGGCTTAAATGCAGACTCTACTTTTGTGTGCCATGGAGCAGCTGGACCTGTCTGAGCTGCTGTGTCCTAATCTGGAAAATGGGGATAATGATTGTTCATAGAAAGCACACGGATAATGCCTGACACACAATCCACAAGGCATAACCGTGAACACTTATACACCCATTACTACTGTTACAATTACTTATATATGAAACCCTGATATTTGTTTTTGAAGGAATTCAAAATTCAGAGCAGACAAAGTTCAGAGCAGGCTTCTGTGAATTATAACTATATCTCCTCCTAATGCTACTGTTATTTTAATTATGTTTCTATCATGCAATAGGAAACATGGAGAAAAACTGATTCACTTAAATTAGCTTTTTACCCAAACTGGAAAATTCTCCTTCAGATAGTTGTGAATTGAAAGACATTCAATCTGAGATAATTAGACCTGAGCAGTGTGTGGAAAGGGAGCCCTGGCAATGTAGTGGTTTTCTTCGGGTCTGTGGTCCAGGAAGTCGGCAGTTTGAAACCACCAGGTGCTCCACAGGACGGCCTTTCTACTCCTGTTAACAGTTACTGTCACAGGAACACAGGGTCGCTATGTGTTGGCATGGACTTGATGGCAGTGAATTTGAGTGTGTGGAAGGAGGCCCTGGGCCATGCAAATGGTGAATGAAGCCTCTACTACCAGCTGGAAGGTCCATGATTTGAACCCATCCAGATGTTCTTTGAAAGACAGGCCTGGTGATCTACTTTAGAAAGATTACAGCCTGGAAAACCCTATGGAGCATAGTTGTTCTCTGTCAGGTCTCCACGAATAGGATTCCATTCTACTACAACCAACAACAACCGGAGTCTAATGTCATCCGTCAAGTGGATTCCATCTCATAGTGGCCCAGTGGAACAGAGTGGAGCTGCTTCTTAGGGTTTCTGAGACTGAAAATGTTTACTCAAGTAGATAACCTCATCTACCTCCTGAGGTTGATGGGTTTGACGGCCAGCACTAAACCCACTGAGGTACTGGGGTTCCTTCCAACAACAAGTACATGGGTAAGTTGGAGCTGCTGAAGGGCAACTGGTTTTTACTGGCAGCGAAAAAATAAATGAATACTCTGACCCTTTCGCCAGCCACAGGGCAAAGCCAACAGGCTGAAGGGTTTGAGAGAGGAAGCGATTAGTGGCTAAAGGTCTGATATGCACTGCTTGTCTGTTCATGCTATTTTGAGTTCGTTTTGCCATTTTACAGTGATTCATTTTCAGTTGATCCATATTTACATACACCTGCCATTGATAAGAAAACTGGAAATTTTGTGGAATATTTAAAATTGCACATTATATCTGTGAACAAAAAATTTACATTAAATTAAGGATGCCCTCAGTTGCAGATAATTAGTATAGCTTTGAACTCCTTTGAAATTTTGCATTCCCCATGGTGGTGATCTGTTTACTTAGACATCTTTTATTATAAACATGATTGAGAGCCAATAGGAGTAACCCTCACTAAATGAAATAACAATGACTTTCAAAATAAGTCAGAAGTTTTCTGCCTGTTCGCTTATATTAAATGATATTTCCACATGTTAAATGTTAAGCAATATGAAATATACATATCACTGCTGCCACTGTAACATTGTATTGGACTGCTAGCTGCAAGGTGAGTGGTTCAAACTTACCAGCCAATCAGGGGCAGCAGATGAGGTTATCTGCTGCAATCCAGCCTCAGAAAAACTATATAGGGTTGCTGTGAGTCTTTCTGGTCCCATAAAGAGTTACAGCCTCAGAAACCCACAGAAACCCTCTCCTAAGGCTGCCATGAGTTGGCATCAACTTGATAGCAGTGAGTTTGCGAGAATATGAATCAGAAAAAGGCTTTCTGGTGGAGGAGAGGTTAACACTTTGGGCTGATAACCTAAAGGTCAGAAGTTCAAACTCATCAGCCCCTATGGGGAGTAAAACGTGTGATTTTCTGCTCTGATACAGCCTTGGAAACCCAGAGGGCAGTTGTACTCTATAGGGACTCATAGAGGGTCCCGATGGGTCAGTATTGACTTTGAAGGCAGTGAGTTTGGTTTTGGTTTAATGGGCACATATCCAAATCCAGAGCAATCCTTGGCGCACAAAATATCATGGATGAATCAATTTTGAATAGATTGGATAAAATCATAGAATTTTTAAGCCCAGCCTTTTCCTACATATGTGAACATAAATATCTGTCTTTGAACACAATCAACTCTTTCAGTCTCTACTTGAATGAAGAACTGATTGAGAAGTTAGAACAGTGGTTCCTGAACATGGGTATCTGACATGTGGTCTATGGTTCACTCTTGCAGGTTCTGCCTCATTAGGGCTGAGATCCAGAAACTGTTGTTTTCTGGAATCGAAAGATGGTTTGATTGCCCAACAAAGCTAGAAAGCCATTTATATGATGAGCTCAGCTTTCCTCTTTATGCCTATCCATTCATTCTAGTTCTGCTAGAATAAATCACTGACTGCTCCCCATAATCACACTTGCGATATTTTACTTATTCCTAGATATTTATAAATTCTATTCTAATTGTATATTGTGGGTATAGCATGTTTCTTCCCGAATATATTGTTGTTGTTAGTTAGTTAGTTAGTTATGTGCCATTGAGTCAGTTCTGACCCATAGCAGCCCTGTGCACAACAGGAGGAAACACTGCCAGGTCCCGTGCCATCCGCACAATTGTTCCTATGCTTGAGCTCAGTGTTGCAGCCACAGGGTCAATCCATCTTGTTGAGAGCCTTCCTTTTTTACACAGCATGATCTCTCCTAACAGTAAGGTTGGCTAGTTCTTTCAGGTACAGTGACTCTGTGTTTTTTTTTTCACCTTCTTTTGGTACTTTCCACATGATTCAATATTTCCCCCTACAATCTTTCAATGCTGCAACTCAAGGCTTCCAGGGTATATGAATACACCAAATACCCTAGAAGCCCTGCCCTGTGGAGCTTACATTCTATAAAGGAGTAAGTGATAGTACCAATGAACATAATAAAAAGTATAGAAAGTGTAGAAAGTGGTTTGACATACACCGGTCAAGGTAAAGGCTAATTGAGAGTACTAGGGGAGAGGACAAATCTAAATTTTACATAAGTGATCAGTGTAGAAAATCATTGAATCACTGAGATTTGGACAAGGACGGGAAGGAGGTAGCTATGTGAACATTTGACACGGGGAGAAGCATTTTAGACAAAAAGAAGGGCTAGTGGCAACCTGTCAACTTTGTTAGGAAAAAAAAAAACCCAGCAAAGAACCCTCTCTCAGCAATAGAGTGGGAAAGAAGAAGAAGAGCAGTAGGAAATGAGGATTGGGGGATCACGTGGGCCATTGGCTTCAGACATGAGACACAGGACACAGTCAAGAAGGAAGGAGAGGTGTAAGAGTGAGAGAAGTTCTCCACACACAGCAACACTGGACCTTCAGTGTCCTCACAATGGCAGTTATGTTTGAGCCCATTGTTCCATCCATTGTGGCCAATCCATCTCATTGAAGGCTTCCCCTTTTTTTGCACTGCCCTCTGCTTTACCAAGCATGATATACTTCTCCAACGGCGGATCCGACCTGATGATCATGGTCTAGTTATGTGAGATGAAGTCTCTCATCCTTACTTTTAAGGAGCGTCATGATTGTACTTCTTCCAAAACAGATTTGTTAGTTGTTGTTGCTTTTTCTTTTTTTGGTCCGTCCACAGTATATTTAATATGCTTCACCAATGCCACACAATTCAAAGGCATTAGTTCCTTGTAATTCATTCTTATTCATATCCAACTTTCATTTGCATATGAGACTGTTGAAAATGCTGTGGCTTGGGTTAGATTCAGCTTACTCTTTAAAGTGACATCCTTACTTTCTAACACTTTAAAGAGGTCTTTTTCTGGATATTTGCCCTTTGTAATATGTCATTTGATTTCCTGGCAGCTACTTCTATGGCCATTGATTACAGATCCAAGTAAAATGAAATCCTGGACAACAGCAATCTTCTCTCCATTTATTGTGATGTTGCTTATTGATCTAGTTATGAGGACTTTTGGTCTCTTTATGTTGAGGTGTAATCCACATGGAAAGCTCTGTAATCTTTGATCTTCATCAGTACCTGCTAAGTTAATGAAAGAAATGATGAGGGGGAAAAACGAGCTGCACAGGAGATTTCAAAGGATGGCTTGAGAAAGCAGAGCATTATAATGAAGTGAGCAAAGCCTGGCATTGGGAAACTAGAAGGAAAGAACACTTTCAGTAATTCTCTTGCTGATGGAACTGAGTCAAGCATTTAAACCTTGCGTTTCTATTTTGAAGGAGTCCATGGGAAGAATAAGGAGCCCTGATGGTAGACTGTCTCATTTTTCATCCCTCTGAGTTTGAACTGCCAGCATGAGGGTGAATAGACCCATGCTTAATTAACTGCACTACCAGTGAAATTGACAGAATACCAACTGAGATATTTCAACAATCTATACAAGCCAGGAAGTAGTCATATCTGTGTAAAGAAATTTGAAAAGAGCTGTCTGGCTGACTGGAAGAGATAAGGCCCATGCATGCATGTGTCCATTCCAAAGAATGGTGATCCAACAGAATAAGAAAATTATGGAGCAATAGCATTAGTATCACAGGCAAATAAAATTTTGCTGAATATAACTAAAAATAGTTGCAGCAGTCCATTGGCACAAAACTACCAAAAAATGTGATTGCATTCAAAAAGGACAAGAAGCCAGGCATATCATTGTTGATATCCGGTGAATTTCAACAGAATATGGAATACCAGATCTGTATCTTTGGTGTTTGCTTGTTTGTTTGTTTTTGGCTATGCAAAGACAATCGGCTGTGGGTCATAACAAATTATGGGTAACATTGCAGAGAATAGCAGTTTCATAACACTCTATTGTGTTCGTGTGGAATGTGCACATGGAGCAAGAGGCAATCCCTGAAACAGAACAAGGAGGTACTGCTTGGTTTAAAACCCAGGAAGTTATGTGTTAGTGTTGTATGATTTTACCATCCTTATTCAGTCTGCACGTGGAACAAGAAATCTGTGAAGCTGGACTATGTGAAAAAGAACGTGGCATCAGAATCAAAGGCAGACTCGTGACACCAATCAGTGATATGCAGAAGACACACTCTTGCGTGTTGAAAATGAGGAAGACTGGAGCACTTGCTAATGAAGATCAGAGACAGCTATCTTCCCTATGGATTGTATCTTGGTATAAAGAAAGCAAACATGGTCACCATTAGATCAGTCAGAAACATCTTGATAAACGGAGGAAAGGGTGACGTGGATTTTATTTTACTTGCACTCACTCCCAACGCTGATGGAAGCAGCAGTTCAAAAACTAAAGATTCTAACACTGGGAACATCTGCTCCCAAATATCTCTTTAAAATGTCAAAAAGCAAAAATGTTACTTTGAGGACTAATGTGTGCCTGACCCTAGTCATGGTTTTTCAATGACCTCATATGCATGCAAAAGCTGGGCAATGATTTAAAAAGTCCGAAGAATGGATGCATTTGACTTATGACGTTGATTGTGTCATGGACTGACAGAAGAACAAGCAAATCTGTTTTGGTAAAAGTAACAGACAAAATACTCCTTAGAAGCAAGGATGGCTAGACTTGGAGTATGTTATTAGAAGGAAATGTGTCGTTTGGGCATGTTATTAGGAGAAAACACTTCCGAGAGAAGGGCATCATGCTTAGTAAAGGAGAGCATTAGTGAAAAAGAGGAAGCCTCTTAGGAAGATGGATTGATTCAGTGACTACACCAATGGGCTTAACACAGGAAAGATTGTGAGGATAGTACATGTTGATGGGCAGTATTGCTATGCATCGGAACTGACTGGACAGCACCTAATAACAATAAAACAACTAGCAAGTGCTCTAAAATTTATTTATTACATTTTGTACATTAGGAAAGTTAGAAATACTTCTGATAGCCGTACAAGTATATGGTACTCAAAAATATCCAAGTAAGTATGCGTAGCATCTGATGTCATGAAATGACACCTTGCTTTGAAGAGGAAGAATGTATGTGTGAAGAATATAAAGCCCGTGTAGTGTTGTAAATTAGAAGTTACAGTAAAGAGACAGGGATGAGGAAAAAATGACAGTTAAGGAGGCTTAGTAGATACAACTAATCTGACAAAATACATTTGTCAGCAGTATTTCCTAGAACTCTGCAAGAAACAGTGACAAGGTGCATAAAATATTGAATGCTATTTTCAATTGGCCATACCTGTGCCTGAGACATGAATTCAATATAGACTACCAAATGATACCATAGATACTAAAAGGCAATTTTTGTTGTTGTTTTTGAATTCCAATTTGAAAAGATTGTAAAGCCATTGATCATTGTTAAAATGTCCTTGCGATAAATTATTCGGTATTATTTTAGGGCTGCCAACATCACCCCTCTAACACCATGCATATGATTTTATCCTTTATTTTCATATGAAAAACTATATGCCTACTGAAAGATTACATCCTGAGTGATTATATATATACATATATATAATTTCTGTCATTCTAAACAATTTTAGGATTTAGATATTATTTTAGAAAAATTAAATCTTTGGAATTTAAATAAAAGAACTCCAAAGTATTATTTTTATTATGTATTTATTGGAAAGCCCACAGGTTCGCATTTTGGTTAGCAGTGTATGAAGTTATTAACATTAAACTTAACACTTTAACTATTTTAAATAATATATAGTCTGGATTTTTAAAGCAACTCTTTGATAATAAGTAAAATCTCCTTTAGAATCAGTCATGAAATGCTCATTTGTTCATAGAAAGAGTCCATTCAGGAGGTGCTGCGCTGTGCCTATAAGAAAGTGGCTGGCTATAATGTAGTGTATCAAATGAAGGTGCCATTCCAGTGAAACTTCTTCACCCTTAGCTTCTTACCACTAGCTCTCCCATATGTCCCCTCTCCTATGGTCAATTTAGAAGATCTGAATATTTTTGAAAGTTAAGGATAAACCACTTGGTTGTAAATGATATGTGTATTAAATCCATCAAGCAATTTAAATAAACCATCTGTGGTAGTTACATAATCTGTTGTCAATTTGAGAGGATTAAGAATGAAGTGGTGGAATTTAGACGGTCAATCAGGTCATAGCTTGATGACCTCATTTGGAGGTGCTAAGGTGATAAATAGCTCACTGGAGGCGGGAAAGACACTCACTCCCTGTGAGACATTACTGAGGACGAGCCACATGGAGATACACTGATGGCAGCCACAGCCCTGGACCTGGAGGAGCCATGTGGAGACTCAAGCCAGTACTGAGGTACTTCTACCGCCACTGGATCCACAAGACTTTCCACCCACTAGCCTGTGATCTCTCTGCATTTGGTATCATTGCATATG
>NW_022109768.1:2479362-2485575 GCF_000313985.2 Echinops telfairi
AATGTACAAATGCGCTTTACACAATTGATGTGTGTATGGATTGTGATAAGAGTTGTATGAGCCCCTAAGAAAATGATTTAAAAAAAACAAAAGAAAAAAGGCATATTGAAAGGTTCCATAGACAAAATATTGAATGATGCAGGAAGTATCAAAAGAAAATGGAAAGAATACACAGAGTTACCAGTTATCAATTCACAGAGTTAGTCCTTTAGTACCAAAAAGGACTAATCAGCATTCAACTATTTCGAGAGGTGGCATATGAGCAAAAACTAAATGAAAACATTTAAATTTTACTGAAAGCATTAGCCAAAAACACGGCTCCAGGAATTGCCAGAGTACCAGTGGAAATGTTTCAAATAGCCAAGGAAGCACGGAAAGCATTCCATTATCTATGTCAGGAAATTTGGAAGCCAGTTACTTGACCAACTGACTGGAAGAGATCCATATTTAGGCCCATTCCAAAGAAAGGTGCCCCAACAGAATTCACAAGGTATTTAGAACAATAGCATGAATATAACATACAATAAAATTTTGCTTAAGACCATTCAACAACGGTGGAATTGACAGGAAGCTGCCAGAGATTCATGCCAGATTCAGAAGAGGGCAGGGACGAAGGGATATTGTTGTTGGTGTCAAATAAATCTTAGCTGAAAACAGAGAGTATCGGAAAGATACCTACTTGTGTTTTATTGACTATGCCAAGACATTTAACTGCATAGATCATATCGAACTATGGATAGTTTTGAGAATGACAGGAATTTCAGAACACTTAAATGTGCTTATGTGGAGACTGTACGCAAATATAGTGGCAGTCATGTGAGTTGAACAAATGAATGCTAAACGGTTTACAATCAGGACAGGTGTGTGTAAGGATTGTATCCTTTCATTATATATATTCAATCTGTGTGCTGATCAGATAAGTAGAGAAGCTGGCTTTTAGGAAGAAGAATGTGGCATCAGGATTGGCGGAGAGCTTATTGATAACCTGTGAGATCCCGATGACAGACTATTGCTTGTTGAAAGTGAGGAGGACTTGAAGCACTTGCTGATGAAGGTAACAACATATCACAACCTTCAGTGTGGATTACAACTCAGTGTAAAGAAAACCAAATTCCTCACAACTAGATCAATAGGTAAATTATGGTGATAAATGGGGAAAGTATTGAAGTTGTCAAGGATTTTGTCTTGCTTGGATCCACAATTGGTGCACAATCAGACAAACAGCCACAAGACCAAATGACACATAGCAGTGGGTAAATCTGCTGCACAAGACCTCTTGAAGGTGTTAGAAAGCAATGAGGTTACTTTAAAAGGACTAAGGTGTGCTTGACCCAAGGCATAGTATTTTCAATGTCCTCATATGCATGTGAAAGTTTGACATTGAATATTAAAGACTGAAGAAGAATCGATGTGTTTGAATGGTGGTGCTAGCAAAGAATATTGAAAGTACCCCCAGCCAAAAAACCCCAACCCCCCAAAAAACTAACCAAATCCATTTTGGAGAAAGAACAGCCAGCATATTCCAAAGAGACAAGGATGGACAGGCTTTACCTGATGGACTTTGGACATGTTGTCAGGATCGAGAGGTAGCCAGAGAGGGACATCGTGCTTGGGAAAGTAGCAGGGCAGTGAAAAAAAGAATGCCCTCAACAGGAGGGGTTAATACAGGGTCTGCAACAATGGCCTCAAACATACGAACACTGATGACGCTGGCACGGGAGCAAGCAGCGCTTTGGTCTGGTGTACACAGGAGCACTATGAGTTGGAATCAACAAATGGCCGTGAAGTTGGGTGGTTTTGGGGGGGGGTTGTTTTTTCAGTTTCGTATTTAGAAGGAAGTTATTGGAATAAGCACCGTCTAGCTAGTCATTTAAAAATCAGGGATTTTCATGACCTAATCTAAGGGTGCTCTGGAGGAACTAGAATGAAAAACAGCCCGAGGCAAGTTCAAGTTTTCTCAGACGATAAGCACCCTACAGAGCAGCCTTGGTCTCAGCGAGGTCTTGTTTCTGGACCTCAGCCCTACAGGCTCAAGACTTCAACTGATTAGCAAACAGGATTATCTGCTTTTTCCCAAGGGCGTGGCTTCGTGTGAGAGGGATTGATATGCAAACCAGCATGCCAGTTACTTAATTTATAAGCACTGTAATTGTCATATGTATTGCATTAGTCATGTCAGAGTGACCAGCGCTCTTTCTAGGAAAAACACAAAGGCACAGGAAGCCAAATTATAATCAGAAAGTTGCTTGCCAATAATACACTATTAGAGCAAGATTCAACTTACGTACAGGCAGACTCTGGTTTATGAGTGAGATCCATTTCTCAAGGTGTCTTAAAGTCAGATTTGTAGGCATGTCTCAACAGGTGTATACAGTTTTTATTTACATTTAGTGCAAGAAGAGGCTCAATGTTTTTTCAATTAAGAGCTGCAAGTGCAGCCAGTGCATCAAGTGTAGATGATGGTTATGCAGCATTTGCTGCCAGTAGAGGTTGGTCTAATATTTCCAAATGAAGGCAAATCTACAGAACCTAAACGGACAAGTATGAGCTGCTCACAGTCAGATATTGGTACCCAGGCACTTGCTCTTTTTAATGTGATCAGGCTCTTCTCTCATGCTCTCTCAGCACTGCCGAAGGGGGATTTCTGATGCTCCCGTTGCTCACTGACTTCCTTTTGATTTTCATTCACTCCATCAAGTTGATTTAAAAAAAAAAAGTGTAGTGAAAACATATACAACAGAAATCCAGATGCTATTTCTGCATCTGTATTTCAGTGACATTAATTACATTCTTCAAGGTGTGCAGCCATTACCTCTATACTTTTCCAAATTATGTCACCATCATTAACATAAGCTCTGTCCTCCATAAGAAAAATTCCTCTTCTCTGTTTGAACATCTGACTCTTGGTCTATGTGCAAGTTTTGCATGAGCATAATAAATTGTTCTAGAATTCTTATGCTTCTCAATGTTATCCTTAGTTTGATATTATTCACAGAGTCAAATGGCTTTGTGTAGTCAGGAAAACACAAAAATCATCTTTCTGATAGTCTCTACTTTCAGCCACGAGCCATTGTATGTATTCGTAGCACATGCAAATGCATATATAGAAATATCCTCTGTCAAACCTCTAAGTAATCATTCATATAGCCTTCCCACACCACTCAGTTTGCATGTCTACCTGTGTAGCCACTCACAGATGATTGGTTATTGAGACTTTTATTGCAGGATTAGGTGTATAAAAGCATTTGCCTTTGTTGCCCCTAACTCTTGTGCATCTCCCGGTTTCCTTCTCTGCTCGCCTTTTGTGCAGACCTCCGTCTTATTGCATAGTTCATTTCCTCTTATCCTCTCTCATCCCTGATATCCATCAAAGAGTGTATCTGCCTGTGGGTAGGTAACCCTTTGGGGTTTTTATAATTTTGGACCCATACAGTATTTGCCATTTTGTGATTGACATTTCATTCAGCATAATTCTCTCTAGGTCCACGCAGGTTAAGAGGGATTTCTCATATTTCTGTTTATTCTTTAGCACATAAAATTCCACTGTGCATTGTATTTATTTATTTATTTATTTTCTATTGTGCTTTTTTAATGCAATAATTACACTTAAAGTGAAAGTCACGGAAGTCTACAAATGTGCAAGGTACATATTTACATATATTTATTTTACCTTGCTGACACTGAAGGCATAATGTGAATTTTCACATGTTGCTATCCTTACCTTGATGGTAAATGACTATTAATTATAAGTTTGACCTACATGACAGAGACAGACTTTATTATAAATGTACACGGTAAAGCAGAGACCTAGAGGAATTCAAGACCCTTTCATTTTTTATCTTCTTTCAGGAGAGTATCAAATTTAAAGTTTGTCACATAAACGTTTGACATATTTGGCTGTCTTGAGCATCTAGGGTATGGTTTTGTTTTAATTAAAAGATCATTTTATTGGGGGCTCTTACAAATCTTATTACAATCCATACATCAATTATATCAGGCATATTTTATGTATGTTGCCATCATTCTTTTCTAGACATTTACTTTCTTTCGAGCCCTTGGAATCAGCCCCCCCCCCAAACTCATGCTCCCTTGATAGATTATAAATTATTATTTTCATATTTCACACCAAGCTCTGTCCCCCTTCCCCCATAGTTTCTGTTGTTCTTCCCCCCGGAGGAAGGTGTATGGTTATGTCTCAATCATTGCGATCAGTTCCCCCTTCCTCCCCTCCTTCCCCACGTCCCCCTACCCTTCTGGTATTGCTATTCCCATTCCTGTTCCTGGATTGCATGCGTTGCGAGCTCTTATCTTTTATCGGCCTCTGTGTACGTGCTCTGGTCTAGTCCGAAGTCCGAGGTAGCACTGGGGTCATGAGAGTGGAGGATGAGGAAGCCTCAATGAATTAGAGGAATATTGAGTGTTTCTTCAGTGCTTGACTGAGTCCTGGTTGACACATCCCTTCCCTGTGACTCCTCTGTGGGGTGATGTCCCATTGTCTACAGATGGGCTTTGGGTCTTTGCTCTGGCCCCCCTTTTCTCAGCAATATGGTTTTGTTTGTTTGTTATGGATCTTCTGATGCCTGTTACCAGGTCCTGATGACACCTTATGATCTCACCGGCTGGTGTGCTTCTTCCATGTGGGCTTGTTGCTTCTCTGCTAGATGGCTGCTTGTTGAACTTCAGGCCTTTAAGACCCCAGAGACTGTATCTTTTAATAGCTGGACTTTCTTCACCACACTTGCTTTTACACCCATTTTGTCTTCAGCAATTGTGCCACGAGGGTGTGCATCACAGAATGCCAGGTTGTTAGAACAAAGTGTTCTTGTATTGAGGCAGGGTAGGTGCAGAGGTCCGAAGTGTGTCCACTACCTCAGTGTATTGCCATATAAATATATGTATATAGGCCAATTCCTCTATTTTCATGGATTAATGTATTTACATATGGACACACCTATGCCTATCCCTCTATCCATAGCTTTGCTTCCTAGATCATTCCTGTTTCCTTTTACCTTCCTCCTGTCCCACCATCACCCTCACTCTACTTCCACCTCTTAGAAATTCCCCTCAGTTAGATTGCTGTTGCTCCAACACCCCCAGGATCGCTACGTCCTCCTTATTGTTGGTTTTAATTCCCTACTTGTTCCCCTGTCTAAGGCATTGTTTCTTCACTGCACCCTTCCTCTGCCACCTTCTCCCCGCAAGTCCCTCTGGGACCATTGGTGCTCTTGCTTTCTCCTTGAGCTTGCTTCCCGTTCCTGTCTTATGTAAGTAGGCAAACCAACAATGACATAGACCAAATAAAAAGAAAACAAAAGATTGAAAAAAGAAAAAAACATACATCATTCCAGGTCTGTCTGCTGACCTTTATGACTATCTCCCGACTGGTCCTGGGGGAATTCCGGGAGCAGCCGCTCCTAGCCTGAAGCCTATTTTGGGGGTTATTTAGGGGCTTTGTGGGTGCTGGGGGGGGGGTTGTTCAGGCCCCCCTGTGTCCTGTGTGTTCCCAGTATTGCCCTCTGTCGCAGTAGAGCATCTAGTTTTAAGCATTTTCCTTAAATGGAATTCTTTGTATACTGCAATTTAATTTGATATTGTGAAAATTGTATTTGTAATAAAAATAGGAATGCTCATTTTATGTGGGAAGCCATCTGTGAGGCTTGTTTACATTCTGTGTTCAGGCTCACATTTGTTCTTTTATTTGCATGAGATCTTCATGTCTTATTTTGTAATTGGGCAAGGAACAAGCATCCTAACCCATAAAGGCCTTTTGACTCTCAGCTAGATTGTACTTCTTGCCTACCTTGCTGTTTCTCTTCTTATTGTAATTCCAAAGAATATGTGACAAGCCACTGAAAGAAAGTTTCCTGTATTTGAAAAATAAACTGTATCAGGTAGCACAAAATCCATTGAGGCTTACAGAGCAAACATATTTGCACTTCTATAAAGGCATATCCCTACCAAAAATGTAAGATGTTTTCATACTAACAACCTGTCTCCTGAAATGAATAAAATAAGCCTCAGATTCTAGTGCAGTCTAGGAAAAACCAGCATGCATAGTAACTTGAGTCCACTATGATTGATTAACATCTATTACTTTGCTCCTAGATGCCTTTACAACTGGCTTCAAATGAACAACCATTTGGAAATCTTGATAAATGCTTTTTGAACTTTGTCACAGTTTATGTTAAACAAAGTTTCTAAAGAGAATAATAT
>NW_022109768.1:2486865-2491921 GCF_000313985.2 Echinops telfairi
TCTTTACTGTCATACACAACAGATAGATTTCAAACTGAGTTCTCTAGAGCCTGAGAAGTAAGTTTCATTGGGAAGGCCCAGCAGAATCTTAAATTGGTGGAAAATTGTTTTAACTCCCGCAGATCCCACTATTAGAGGAGGTACTGTAACGCTGAGCTGTTTTAAAGCATAAGTGCTGTACTTCTGAAGGTTTGCAGAGAGAGCCTCTGTAATCTCTCCGGCTGGAAACCTTCGTTCACTGCTTTCCTTCCCTACTCACACCCCTTTCTGTACCTATCTTAGGTCCACGTTCATTAGTTACAGCACCTACAACACGGAAAGACAGCCACCCATTTGTCAGGCTATTATAATGTGGTAGCTACAGTGATGAAAGATAGTCTACTCGTATTTTAAATATCACCAGATTGACTCCTAGTGGACAGTTTCAATGGACCTTCCAGTCTAAGATGAACTTGAAAGAAAAATCTGGTGTTCTCCTTCCAAAAATTAGCAGCAGAATATTGTCTGATTTAGTACCCAAAGATGAGACCCCCGAGGTTGGAATAAACTCAAAATAACACTTGGGAAGAGCTGCCTCATCAACACTTTGATGTGGATGAAGTAAAGCTTTGGGGACCTTTATTTTCTTATTGGACAGGACTCAAAATGAAAAGAAATACAGTACCTGCAAACACTCATTAGTAATTGGAATATGGGAAGTATGAATTATGAATCTAAGAAAATTGGATATCATGAAAAATGAAATAGAATGCATAAAGATCATTATCCTGGGCAGCACTGAACTCAGATTCAACATTTTGAATCAGACAGCATATAGTTTATTATAGTTTATTATGCCAGGAGTTGAACATTGAAGAGGAATAGCCCTATGTTCATTGTCAAAATGAACCTTTCAAGATTCACCCTGCAGTACAATGGCAACAGTTTGAGGATAACATCTATATGTCTGCCAGAAAAATCAGTTAATATGACAATTCCGATTTACCCACCACCTGCTAATACGAGGAATGAAGAAGTAGGAATATTCTAGTTATTGAATATTTTTACCAATTTCTGTAGTCAGTCTGAAATGAATCAATTAAAATTCACTGATAATTACTGGTCACTTGAATATGAAATCTGGTAACAAAGAAAAAACATCTGCAGTTGGAAAATATGGCTGTGGTAATAGAAAGGATGCCAAATATGACATGGTAGAATGTTGAAAGACCAACAACTTAGTCATTGGGAATGCCTTATTTCACCAATATGAATGATGACCATGTGAGTACATGTGAACACCAGATGGAATAGACAGCAATCAAATGAACTCTATCTATGGAAACAGAAACCTTGGGGGCAGAACATGGAATTATGCCATAATGTTATATAGTATTATGGAATATTGTACTGCATAGGGCAATAAGAAGATGAATTCCTTAAGTTAAAATAGACAATAGGTATAGCAAAAGACTGAAGCATACAAATGATCCTGAAAATATTACAGAATCAAGCAACATTTTCAATTCATAACCACTACACCATGGTTGCTAAAGGTGCCAGCTATTTGTACCCAGTCACTGTGATTCAGAATAGACTCAGAAGCCAACAGGGTCAATTGGTTTACCTGTTTTCTTTTTTTTTATTCATCGCATAAACTTTTTCACTCATTTAATACAATGGAAAACCTGTTTCATGGTTTATTGTGTGTCTCCTCAACCTATAATACCACTATGAGGGTAGGGACCTTTATTTATCATGCTTTCTCCTATATTCAGCCACCTAGCCTGAGATCTGGCTGGTTGAAGAGACTTAGTCAATTTGGATGCATTAGCAAGGAAAAATATTGTAGGCACATAAGTACTCAGTGTTTGTTTTTGCTTTCTCTGAAAATTTTCTTTTTTCTAAAGGAGTTCTTTTTACCTACCTTTTCCAGGTACTTCCATTGTGACTGTAAAGGCTTTGACTGCAGACTCCAGTGAGGACAGCATTAAATATTTGATTTTTAGTGGGAATGAAGATGGAGCATTTTCCCTGTGCTCCAACTCAGGTAATCTTCTCTGCTTGATAATGGTTTTATTTGCTAAAAGTCTTATTTTCTGCTCTTTTTGTGTTGCTAGTAATAACTACTTCTGTAGAGGAAACTCAAAATTTTTGGAAGATTGAAATTATGAAAGATAAATCATTTCAAAAGTAAACAATCAGTTCATTTGTTTATGGTAGCTGGTAAGCCATTCCTGGAAATAGAGAGCTATGCATTGTTTATGTATACTCTCTGGCAATTTTTCTCATCCCATTTCCAATGTAGACAGCACCCATTCCTACCCTTCAATTTTTTTCAGAATCATTTTATTGGGAGCTAATACAGATTATCATATCATTCCATAGTTCAGTCACATCAGGCAGTATTGTATAATTGCCACCACAATCAGTTTCAAAATATTTTCTTTCTTCTTGAACTCCTTGATAGCAGTTTCCTTTTGCCCTCCCCCACTGTGCCTCACAAGTACACTTGTTCTACTTGTTGTATCTATTGGTTTATCAATCCTGGGTTTCATGTATTAAAAAAACCCCAGAAAAACATACAACAAAAAAATCAAGATAAACCCCTATGAAAAAGAAAAAACAAAACAAAACAGAAAACGTTGAAAATAGATCAGGCTCAACGTGTATCAGAGAGGAAATCAAGTCACAAGGTTTTAACTGTCCAATTCAGGTTTATCATTTTGATCTCCTATAAGTCATCTCTCCATCCCCTTACCAGAAGGGGCACGGGGAGGAGATGAGCCAATCAGGTTGTAGCACAACACCAAAGAAACATACAACTTCCCTCTAGTTCTTTAATACTTCCTCCCCCTCACCCCCCATCATGATCCCAATTCTATCTTACAAATCCAGCTAGACCAGAGGATGTACACTGGTACAGATAAGAGCTGGAAACACAGGGAATCCAGGACAGATAAACCACTCAGGACCAATAATGAGATTAGCAATACCAAGAAGGTAAGGGAAAGGTGGGGGAGAAAGAGGGAAGGGAGACATCGAACAGTGTAAGACATGAAAAAATAATAATAATTTATAAATTATCAAGGGTTCGTGAGGGAGGGAAGGGGAAATGAGGAGCTGATACCAAGGGCTCAAGTAGAAAGCACATGTTTTGAGAATGCTGATGGCAACAATTGTACAAATGTGTTTGACACAATGGATGGATGCATGGATTGTGATAAGAGTTGTATGAGCCCCCAGTAAAATGATTAATAAAAAAAGATGTAGGGTCTCAGAAACCCTGTACAGGGTCTTTCTGAATCAGAGTTGACTTGATGGCAGTGGGTTGGGTTGGGTTTGGAAAATGTTGATTGTGGTGATAGTTTCGCAACTCTGTAAATCAAGCAAAACAATTTGATTAGATGCTCTTTAAAAAAAAGTCATCTCTCTAGTATTCTGTTTGGTAACCAGCCATTGGAAGCCCCCTCCTTGTATTTATTCTTCTACTCTCTCTGGTGTTCCTGGTGCTCCCTTTGTGCCTCTTTCTGAGCAGGTTATTCCCATTCCTCCAATTATGGTTAGACTAGAGGGAAATCACCCGAGGCTTATTCTGTGTAGATCTCACAGATGTATTTTGGGCTTCCACTGTCATCGACAGCCTTTGCAAACCAGAATCTCACAATTTAGTCTCTGATACCACCCCTCCCTCATCTTTGAATTATATGATTTACAACCCTTGGGTCACGGATGTTGGTGTGCTTCCTCCACATGGATTTAGTTGACATCTCACTTCGAGGGCTGCTTGTTTGGGATCAAGCTTTTAAGAACCCAGATGCTATTCTATCTGATTAGTGGGCACCATCTATCAATTTTTTAAAGATTATTTCGTTTCTATAATTTGCCCATGTATTTGTCACAATTGGAGCTGTAGCAGGGATGTCATTGATATTGAGTTTGAATTGAAAATAAGCACACATGTCTAGCCGTGGGGAATTTTCATCAGAGAGTCTTCTAATTCGCCACTGAATGTCAACAATGCAACAAAAAAGGGCAGCTGGAAAGGTTTCTATGTGGTGGTAAAGAATTGCTTCCAAATACAGCATGTATTAAATTTAGCTTTATTAAGACCATTATTGTGTTTTAAATGAATACCAATTGATTATTTGAAACATACTCTTTTGACTAACAACCATGTAGTAGATACACATCTACTGCTTCATTGTCAAACCTCAAGAAGAATGTTTTTAATAATTTCTATATTGCCTTACAATTGCCTTGCTTAATCTGTGCTACATGCACATTAGAAGAGCTGAGAGGGGGTACTTTCTTAAGTAAAAATCCCTCCCACCCAGAGTGCATACAACCTTTGGGCCGCAGGTTTTCAGAGGCAGCCTGTTAAAAGTCTTCAGGTCTTTACCCCATCCCTGGGTGGTAAGGAGGCCTATTGAGAAAAAGGACAATTTGTGAGCATCACCCACCACACTTTTATGCTCAGAAAGTCCAGTTGTCTGAGCACTCTTGGAATATTAAAATGCTTAGGAAGAAAGGTGAACAACAGAGGTTGCATATTTTCCCAGACTACTGAAATCCTTCTGCTGCTTCAGTCCTTCTGATGTGGCATGGGCTTACTCTTACTTTTCCTAGAGTCCTTACCTGAAATGCAGGTGAGCCTTGCCTAGGACCAGTCCAAAGAGACCTAAAGACGGGCCTTGGGCCTCGGCTCATACCTTCCCTCAATACAAGAACACTTTGTTCTAACGAATTGGCGTTCTGTGATGTTCATCCACCCCCACCCCCAGTACACGATCACTGAAGACACACTGGGTGCATAAGCAGATATGATGAAGGCAGAGGATGGTGCCTGGCTACTAAAAGATACAGTGTCTGGGGTCTTAAAGGCTTGAGTTAAACAAGCGGCCATCCAACAGGGAAGCAGCAAGCCCACATGGAAGAAGTACACCAGCCAGTGATCGTGAGGTGTCATCAAGACCGGGCAATGGGCACCAGAAAATTCACAACAAACGGTAAACAAGCAAACAACCAAAAATGCATTGGTGAGAATGGAGTGGAATTGGAGCGGAGACCCAAAGCC
>NW_022109768.1:2492767-2501782 GCF_000313985.2 Echinops telfairi
TCAACTAGATGGCAGTGTGTTTTGAGAATTCCTCATGTGTCAATTAAATTACAAATTACTTCATTTTTAACGTTATTTTTAAAGTTTATTGTCCAGTACATGCAAGTGCCCCGGTGATGCAGTGGCCGCGATCCACATACTCGGCAGTTTGAAACCACCAGCAGCTCCATGGGAGAGACTGGGCTCTCTACTCCTGAAACAGTCAAAGTCTCAGAACCCCACAGGGCCCCTATGAGCCAGCATTGATTCGAGCATTGAGCCAGCAGTGAGAGTGTATACAAAATGGCATAATAAAGCACATCTACCCAACTAGTTAATGAAAGGTAGTAAACTAAAAACCCATGTACCTTCCACTTACGTTGAGAAAGAATATATTGTTATAGACTTAGGAACCCCCCTCCTTGTATTTATTCCCCTACTCTCTCTCTCAGATTTCTCTTCTTTCCCCAAAGAGGGAAGGGCAACAGAGATTTGCCATTAACCAATGCCTTTCTTTCCTTTATAATTTTCCTACTGTGTTGGTAATTCCTAAGCAATATATGATTTGTTTTTTCCATGTCTTAAACATCATAATAGAACCACACTCTGTGTATTCTTCTATGGGTTGATTGCTCTGTGCGTGAGATCCTTGATGCATAGCCCATGCACACACACCTTTAGGAGTACTGCTACCTGCCACTGATGCTGCAGAATAGAACACGAGCAGTGTTCCTGGGCCTCTCTTTGTGTCTCTTTCTGATCACATCCTTTCGCTCCGCTGCCTCATACTTGATAGGGAGAATAATTTTCCTTATTAGCTGTGCTATATACATCTCTACACAATAAACTGCTTAATTTTTCCCCATATTAGAATTGTAGGGCAGTGGTTCTCAACCTTCCAACCGCTGTGACCCTTTAATACAGTTCCTTATGTTGTGGTGACCCCCAACCATAAAATTATTTTTGTTGCTACTTCATAATTGTAATTTTGCTACTGTTATGTATCGGGCGACCCCTGTGAAAGGGTCGTTCGATCCTCAAAGGGGTCACGACCCACGGGTTGAGAACCTCGGCTCTAGGGTATTCAATTGGAATCTGATTCTTTCTTTGAAGTTTTTTGGATTATCATTTCATTGTATTATCCTATTGAAGGACTGCCTTCCAACTTGTTCATCCATTCAACTGTTGCCCGGGATTTAGGCTTTATTGTTTGAGCATCAAGCCTAAAAATCAGGCAATGGTGGAATGGTGGTGTAATGGTTAGTGTTGGCTGCTAACCACAAGGGCCAAGGTTCAAATCAACAGCTACTCCAAGGGAGAAAGATGGGAATTTCTACTCCTATAAAGATTAAAAATTTCAAAAATTCACAGGGGCAGTTATACCCTGTCCTATAGGGTTGCTATGAGTTGGTATTGGCATGATGACAGTTTGGTGGTTTGTTTTGTTTTTCTGTTAATTTGGGGATATAATTATAAGTATTCTAATAAACATGTACACATCTTCTGGTTCATGAGTACGGTGTTTGTTTAAACCCTAAACTCTAAGCTAGGTGCATATATTTGTGTGAGCTTGCTTCCTGAAATGGTTGGCACCGTATTACATCCTTTCAGCATCAAGTGCGAGCTGTTATTGTTCACATCTCTTGCTCTTTATTGCCAAGCTGTTGGATGTGAAATGATGCATATCCACCATTTCCATTGTCCTTTTTGTTCCCTGATTATCAATGAAGCTGAACAATTTTTCATAGTTCATTTGCTTTTCCTGTTTTCTTCTATGTGCTGTGCATATTGATATCTCCTGCCCCTGTTTCTAATGAATTGTTTGCATTTTGTATTCTTAACTGTAAGAATTTTTAGTTTATCATTCGTAATTATCCTTTGGTTTTTTTATGCAGGCCTTTTTCTCAGTTTGTGACACATCTTTTATTCTCTTCCTGGCATATTTTGGTTGAAATGAGTTAGAGTTAATCTTTCACTTGTGATTTGCTGTTTTTGTAAGTTGTGTAGGTCTCTACCCTGAGATCTTGAAGTGATTCTCACATTGTCTTTTAAAAGCTTTCCTATGTTGCACACCTATATCTTTAGCCCACCTAAAAACGACTTTTCTCTTTTATCTAAGTTAGCTATCACATTTAATTTTTCTCCCCATGAGGAATCCGCCAAGTATTCCAATGTGGCCATGGTGTTTGATTAGACTTTCTATTTCTTGCCACTGGTAATTTTATCTGTTCAGGCACCAATATCATTAACAGTGTATAATACTGAGTCTTAATGTCAAAGATAGCACGATGCCCCTTACAGCATTTTTCCATCCCCATATTTTTTCTTTTTCATGTGATGAGTTTCCTAAGCTTCTTAAGTTATTGCCACTTTATTAGTCATTCAGTCTGCTTGTCAACACACACATACACACCCCCACAAACAAACTCATTGAGATACTTATTCGTGTATCCCAATACTAATACTTTTTAATTCTATATACCAGGGAGCTTCAAAAAACTTCTGGAAAAATTCCATTGCCTTTTAATTCCATTTTCCACAAACTTTTTGAAGGCTGAAGCCTCTCCTTTGTAACAACGTAGGGAAAAACTATCGTATTTTTCAATAATTTCTTCTAACCCAGGAATATTGACTATCACATGAACTTAATATCTTAAGATAAAATTGGAAAAATGTCCCTGTAGTGGGTTTAAAAAGCTCTTTTGAAATTTATTCCTAAGTATTTTTCTACTTTGTGATAAAATAACATTGATACATGTGGGGGTTTTCTCTAAAAGGGATGTAAATTGGAATTAGGATTTTGATTCTGTATCTAGACAACTTGCAAATTCTTAGGTTTCTGGTTTTGTGTACATTCTGCATAGATAGTCATTTGAACATGACCATTGTTCTGATGTATGTTGGAAATTATATAAATTATTTCATTTAATTTTTAGCCTAGTCATTCACCTAGTCTTTTGAACATACATATTTAAATCCATGTCTTCTTGAAATTATGTTTAGTTACTGTCAAGGTGAATCTCTATAAATACAGGCACATACATATGTAAATATATTTCTATATAACGATGGGGAAATGTCCATATATGTTAAGGCTAAGGTAGTAGATGGACATTGGGTCTCCACTCAAGTAGTCCCTCAATGCAAGAACACTTTGTTCTGATAACCTGGCATTCTGTGATGCTCACCTTCCTGACACGATTGCCGAAGACAAAATGGTGCATAAGCAAATATGGTGAGGAAAGCTGATGGTGCCTTGCTCTCAAAAGATATAGCGTCTGGGGTCTTAAAGGCTTGAAGATAAACAAGCAGCCATCTAGCTGGGAAGCAACAAATCCCACACAGAAGAAGCACATCAGCCTGTGTGAGTATGACATGTTGATGGGATCAGGTCTCAGGCATCAGAAGACCCAGAACAAACAATCACATCTATGTGAATGAGGTGGGAGGGAGGAGTGGAGACCCAAAGCCCATCTGTACACAATTGGACATCCCTTCACTGAAGGGTCACAAGGAAGGGACGATCCAGCCAGGGTGCAGTATAGCACCAACTAAACATACAGCATTTCTCTAGTTCTTTAATGCTTCCTCCCCACCACTATCATGACCCCAATTCTAATTTACAAATCTGGCTAGAGCAGAGCATATACACTGGTACAGATAAGAGCTCTTGACACAGGGAATCTGGAACAGATAAACCTCTCAGGAATAATAATGGGAGTAGCAATACCATGAGGGTAGGGGGAAGGTGGGGAGAGAAAAGGGGAACTGATCACAATGATCCATGTATAACTGCCCCACCCCAAGGGGGCTGAACAACAGAAACGTGGGTGAAGGGAGCTAGCTGTGAGTGTCAGATATGAAAATAACAATAATTTATAAATTATCAAGGGTTCATGAGTTAGAGAGGGTCGAGGAGGGAGGGGAAAAAATGAGGAACTGATACCAAGGGCTCAAGTAGAAAGAAAATATTTTTTAAAGGATGATGGCAACACATGTACAAATATACTTGACACAGTGGATGTATGGATTGTTATAAGAGCTGCAAGAGCCCCCAGTAAAATGATTTTTCTTTTTTAAAAAAGGTGGTCCTCTACTCATAGTGACCCCTGCACAATGGAATGTAATGATGCCTAGTCCGGTGCCATTGCTTTGATGGGTTGTTGATTGGCCATCATGGTCCCTAGGGTTTTCATTTTGTGATTTGTGAAAAGTAGATCGCCAGCTCTTTCTCCCTAGTCCCTGTTAGTCTAGAAGCACCATGGAAACCTGTGCATCAGCACTAATTGTTATCTTGTTACTGTGTAATGCAAAGGTGCTTTATATTCCAAAGCCCCTTTCTCAGTTTACACACTTGCATTGCTCAGGATTTTAGATCTTCCTACATTTTAATTCTGCAAATTAGGCATTATTCATATTTTAAATAGATTTAGCTGCTTCCTACCTAATGCCTCTGCCCAAGTGCTCTTACACTTCAGCCTTTCCGCTAGTATCATTTCTTTCTGCTTGAAGCATAGCCATTAAATCTGTTTTCATTCAATTCTTGTTTTTATCACATATTTTGCTAGATTTACAATTCTAGTTCATGATTCTTTTCTTTCATTAATATTGAAATTATTATCCTGCTGCTTCTGACTTCCAGCTGTTGTTGTTGTTAAGATTTCAGCTATCAGGTTTTTTTATATTGCATATACTTTTGGAACCCCTATTAGACAAAGGAGTGTTGGCAGCACTGTGGGCTAGCTATTGGGCTGTTAACTGCAAGGTCAGAAATTCAAATTACCTAGCTGCTCTGTGGGAGACAAAATGAGGCTGTCTGCTCCCATTAAATGTTATAATTTAAGAAACCCTCTATAATGTTGTTGCCTGTGAGCAGAATCTACTTGCTAGCAGTATGTTTGTTTTGGCGTGAGGGTTATAAGACAAATATCATTCTTTCCTCACATTATTTTTCATGCATTTCATCTCTTTGTCTCTTTGTGCTGCAGCCTAAAAAACTGTAATTTTCACTTTCAGAAGTCTCTTTAGTTCTTTTTCAACTCTTACTCTTCAAAACAAAACAAACATAAACTCTTGTCTCCATTATTTCTCCTATTTTAGTAGTTCGCCTGGTCATTTGACCATACCTATTTAATTCCTTGTCTTATTGAAATTGTGTTCAGTTGTTTTTAAGCTGGACGCCTCTAGATAGATAGCTGGATATGTGTATATATATATATATATATATATATATATATTAGTACAGTTATGAAAGCATTTGGCTGCTAAGCAAACAGTTTTTAATTTGAACCACCAGTGACTCCGTTGGAGAAAGATGACAGTCTGCTTCTATAAGACAACGCCTTGAGATATATGGAGCGAGTCTGTTCTCTCCCACAGTTCCCTGTGGGTCGCAATACTGAACAGCATTGGGCTTGGCTTTTGTTTAAACAGATAAACAAAACCACATATTCCATATCCAGTGATTCCAACATCATCATCGATGAGGTTTTGTTATGATGGCTGTGCTTTTTGTTGGCTCTCACCCATCGTGTCTTCTCTTTCTCTCTCTCTCTCTCTGTATTGAGTATGAGGTACTCATTTGCCTCGAAATTTTTTCTTCAGCAATTCTTTGAAGCTTCAGTTGAATTCATGTTTTTTTTAGAGAGGATGCGATTTCTCATCTTTCCCCCAGAGATAGCATTAACCAAAGACTGGTTTAAATTTAGTTATTGGAAGTTTCTAAAATAAATAACAGTGATACTCTTTATATGGATCAAGTCTCAGCAATAACATTTTGCTCTTTCTAACCAAACACAGTCAAGAAAAAGAAGGTTTTATGTATCATTTGCTAATATATATTTTTTGCTTTTGTTTTATTTTGAAAAGATTGTACACTTCTTTGGAGTCTATGTGGTCTTTGAATTCCTAGTTTGAAGCCCATTTTCCTCTTTGACCCTTCACCTTGAGTAGTGGGGCCAGGTTTCTTGGCTTGTTTTCTACATGTTGGACAGCCATCAGAGGTACATCTCCAGGCCTCCCTAGTTGTGGAAGGAACTCTTAGAACAAACACTGGTTTGGGTCCTTGCTTGCCTTCCTTGACTCCTGTTTTCATTTTCTTTTTGTTTCCTGAGGATTTCTTACTACTGTGCTATTAACACACACATGCACACACACCTTATACACACATACTTATATGATATGTGTATAACTTAACAAGCTGCTTATTATCATAAGGATTATTTAAGCATGTAGTTTGCCATGTTACAGAAAGAATTTTTTTCTTAAAATCTTAGTTAAGATTTTAAATCTTGTGGGAAACCTTTGAGAGTATGAACCTTTCGTGTAATGTTATATAATATAGGTTTTATGAATGTGTGTTTACATCATCATCTGTTTCTAAAAAGAAAATAGATATGCATGATAAACTAATTGACAGCAAACGCTACAGGATGATCACTTTATCTTAAGGATAAAACTGTAAAAAATAAAAACGTTCCATCCATTATGATTAGATGCGTCTCTGATAAGAGTTGTGTTGTCTCTCTATTTGTGCCAAGGTTTGCCTTCTTGTTCCTCAGTGACATGCCAAAGGTTGAGTTTTACATTTCAACTGCTTGCCGCTTTATCTTATAAACGTCTCTGATTCATTTCCTAATGCATCAGGATTTTTGAAGTTTTACTAAGTCTGTGTATGTAAGTCACAAATGGCAGTATTTATTCCATGTCACAGTAAATTGACACAAAACAAAAATGATCAAAATTTCAGTGTTTCAAAGATGTCATTATAGCCAGAGGGAGCTTAAAGGCTCTTGGAATAAATAGATACTTATTGCATTCTGTTCAGGAGTGTGTGTGCATGAATTTGCACAGTATGAAATTGCTGAATAGCTTGATTATGTAATCAAGCATGTAGTTGTGTTTGAGGAGTCCTAATTTCATTTTGATATGCGTGTTTTATAATTTGATATATATATATATATACACACACACTTAAAAACACATACATATACACACACACATATACATACATATATATAACACAAAGGAAATTTTGACTAGAGTTTAATTCTCAAGTTCTTTAGCCAATACACTAAAATATAGACATGAATGTGCAGCTGGTATTTATGATATTTCTTACCCTAAGGAAAATGTGAGCTCTTGCCTAGACCACTGGACAAACTCAGTAGTACTCCTCTCACTGATGCTGGTGGGAGGGGCGGGGGCTGCTCCCAGGATCAGCCAAGAGAATATGTGAATCCAGTAGGTGCGCCAGACTCGAGTCATCTCACAGACTGGCTTTTGTCTCTTCCACTTACAGAATGTTCGCAGCATGTGCCAATTACTATTCCAAAAATACAAACCAAGCAAGGAAAGCATTAGAGCCATAGACCCATTCCAAGTGCAAAATTCCAATTATCAAAGCCTAACCACAAGCCTTTATTTAAAAACCCACTTTGATCTGTACCATAATTGGAACACTTTCTACTAAGCGACACTGGCAATTTAGTGTTGAATTTTAATTGTAAACAACAGGAAAACAACATAATAGGAGTTTGAGGGCACTGTTTGGTGCGTGAGGGTTGTGGACCCACTTCAAGCTTAGTCTTCTCACCATTTGGGGGTACAGAGTTCAACCATTGTCTAAAGATGGTCGTGAAGATCAGCTTTTTTCATCACTGACCCACCAAAATGCATCTTCGTGCAATAATGTGTCATAAGTTAGTTTGAAAGGAAAATCAATATTAAAGTGGAAAATCAAATTGTATCCAGAGAGAAATTTTATTTACTTGGAGTGGAAACTTGAGCGTGGCTACACCCCAGGAGCTAGTTTCTTTTTAATCATTTTATTGGGGGCTCATACAGCTCTTATCACAATACATACATGAATACATTGTGTCAAGTACATCGGTACATTTGTTGCCATCATCATTTTCTAAATATTTTCTTTCTACTTGAGCCCATGGTATCAGCTCCTCATTTTCCCACTCCCTCCCCCACCCACTCTCCCTCACGAAGCCCTGATAATTTATAAATGATGATTTTATCATGTCTTGCACTGGCCTATGTCTCCCTTCACCTACTTTTCTGTTGTCTGTCACCCAGGGAGGGGGTTATATGTAGATCCTTGTGATCATTCATCTTGCCTTCCCCCACCATTCCCTTACCCTCCTCGTATTGCTGGTCTCATTATTGGTCCTGAGGAGTTTATCTGTCCTGGATTCCCTGTGTTTGCAGCTCTTATCGGTACCTGTGTACATGCTCTGGTCTAGCTGGATTTGTAAGGTAGAATTGAGGTCATGATAGTGGTTGGGGGGAGGAAGCATTAAAGAACTAGAGGAAAGTTGTATGCTTCATCAGTGCTATACTGCACCCTGACTTGTTCATCTCTTCCTTGTGACGCTTCTGTAAGGGTAAATCCAAATGTCTACAGATGGACTTTAGGTCTCCACTTTGCATTACCCCTTATTCACATTGATATGATTTTTTGTTCTGAGTCTTTAATGCCTGATACCTGATCCTATTGACACCTCATTATCACACAGGCTGGTGTGCTTCTTCCGTGTGGACTTTGTTGCTTCTCAGATAGATGGCCACTTGCTTCTCTTCAAACCTTTAAGATCCCAGATGCTATATATTTTGATAGCTAGGCACCATCAGCTATCTTCACCACATTAGCTATGCACCCATTTTGTCTTCAGTGATCATGTCAGGAAGGTGAGCATCACAGAATGCTAGGTTATTAGAACAATGTGTTTTTGCATTGAGGAAGTACTTGAGTAGAGGCCCAATGTCCTTCTGCTACCTTGATACTTAACATGTAAATATATGTACATAGATCTATTTCCCTATCATTATATATAAATATGTTTATTTATGTATATGCCTGTATTTAGACCTCTATAAGTGTCCTTTGTCTCCTAGTTCTTTCCTCTATTTCCTTTTACTTTCCTCTTTTCCCATTATCATGTTCACCCTTCGTTTGGGTTTCAGTAATTCCTCTCAGTTACATTGCCTTTGATCAAGCCCTAGCAGGCATCCTAAGCCTTCCTTGTC